>NC_039359.1:143434568-143791198 GCF_003573695.1 Papaver somniferum
GAATTCCGAGATGGATTTTTATACAAATTTCATTTACTTGCATACCAAAATATGGAGATCGTTTACAATGGTTGAGAGAGGCACACATATCCCGAGTTGTTGGACACTTTGGGATGAATAAAACTCTTCTTAACCTCCGGCGTTATGTCTTTTGGCCAAAGATGAAAAATGATGTGGCTAAGTTGGTTATTTGGCTAAGTTGGTTATTTGTCTTTTATAGAAGATTTTGTGATTCTTTATTTGGATTATATCCTAATATACAGCAGAACTTGGGAAGAGCATATCGTTCATGTTGAGAAGGTGTTTAAAGTGTTACATGAAGGCCAGCTGAAGTTGAACGTAAAGAAGTGTGAGTTTGGAAAGGAGGAGTTGGTGTACCTTGGATTCATTGTTGGTGGTGAACACCGAAAGATTGATCCAAAGAAGGTTGAAGTGATTAGTAAGTGGCCTATACATAGTACTGTAACTGAAATCAGGAGTTTCTTAGGGGCTTGCACCTACTTACGTAAGTTTATCCGACATTTTTCGAATATTGCAAGACCATTACAAGGTTTGACGGGAGCTTAGGCAAAGTTTTAATGGCAACAAACCCATGAAGACGCTTTTCAGTTACTAAAAAGGAAAATTTCAGAAGCACCGGTGTTGGCATTGCCTAACTTACAACGTACTTTTGAAGTTGAGACCGACGCTTCTAACTATGCATTGGGAGGAGTGTTGTTACAAGATGGTAAACCAGTGGAGTACCATTCAGAATTGTTCTCAGGTGCTATTAAGAACTATATATATGCACCTTATGACAAAGAATTTTATGCTTTATATCAATGTAATAAGTATTGGCGAGTGTATCTCTTGGGTAAAGAAGTAGTGGTACATTCAGATCACAAACCGTTGGAGTATCTACATGCACAGACGAAACTACAACAAGCCCGACACATGAAGTGGATGTATTACTTGATGAGTTTCAATATTCTCATTAGGTACAAGAAGGGAATAACAAACAAGTTGGCAGATATGTTATCTCGACCTCCAGTTCGTGCATTAATGGTGGCTATGAGAATTCAGCCAATTGTTCCTTCAGAGTATGCAGAGTTATACGCATCCAACAAAGACTTCAAGAAGGTGTAAAGAGTGGTTTGAAAAGCAAGTATGAATTCCGAGATGGATTGTTATACAAAGGTTATTTACTTGCATACCAAAATATGGAGATCGTTTACAATGGTTGAGAGAGGCACACATATCCCGAGTTGCTGGACACTTTGGGATGAATAAAACTCTTCTTAACCTCCGGCGTTATGTCTTTTGTCCAAAGATGAAAAATGATGTGGCTAAGTTGGTTAGAGGGTGTAAGTTGTGCAGCACATCTAAACCTTCCAACAGAAAACGTGGGTTATATCTACCATTACCTGTACCATCAAGACCTTGGGAAAGTATTTCTATGGATTTTCTTGGTGGTTTACCGAAGACCAAGTCTGTTGGTTATGATTACTTGTTCGTTGTGGTAGACCGATTCAACAAGATGATTGCATTAATTCCATGTACAAAGACGGTAACGGGAGCCGGTGCAGCAAAGCTCTTCTTTGAGCATGTGTGGAAGAACTTTGGTTTACCTACTTCGATTATTTCTGATAGGGATAGTCGATTCCTTAGTCACTTTTGGGATTCTTTATGGAAGATGATGGACACTAGGTTGAAGAAGGGTACAGATTTTCATCCATAAACAGACAGACAAACAGAAGTGGTCACTAGGACTATGGTTCACATGTTAAGGGGATATAATTCTAAGCATCCTAAAACTTGGGATGAAAGTTTACCATATCTACAGCTTGCTTTCAATAGAGCAGTTCAAAGTTCTTCGTGAAAATATCCCTTCGAAACGTGCTATGGTTACGTACCACCTAGTCCTTTCGATCTAGTATTTTCTAGTGACACCTCAATTGGGGGAAGGAAGGAAAATAACGACAAAAGGCACAGAAGTTCTTGGAGAAGATATCTCAGGTTCACGCAACTGTTGAGGAACAATTAAAGAAGTCACAAGCAAAGTACAAAGAAAAACATGACAAACATCTTGTGCCTTCTAATTTCGGTGTTGGTGACTTGGTGTGGTTAAAATTAGGTAAGGAACGACCGAAGGGGGAAGGTAAGAAGTTGAATACATTGAGGTATGTGTTAGAGCATAGCTCGGTCAACCTCGCATGCGTTGCTATCTCAAGCATGTTTGTCAATGTTAGTGATCAAAACTATGAGTCTTAATTTCTAGCCTACATAGCTAAGTCTCGGACTAGGATAGGAAAAGTGTAGTTAAGCTCAAGGACTTCATGGAGATTCATCATACAACGACGAAGATCTATACAAGAAACCGTGGAACTTCATCAAAAAAAAGGTATATGGAGAATTGAACTTATCTATCACTCAAAAGTCTATCTATTCTATCTCCTACTTCTTATGAGACAAAAGTCGTATGCTATATAGACTAGATCATACACACTTGACATTTCGAGCTGAGCATTCATTGCTTATCTTTTATCTCGAAATCGTGTGTTGGTAAAGTGTTTCGCTTTGATCAATTTTATCTTCACCTAGTGACGAAAGTCATGAAAAGTTTCAATCACTTTGAGAATTGCTCTGACGTGAATCGGTCTGTGAATAACGGCTACATAGCGTCCTATGAGAATGCCTCAATGATTGAAATGAGAGTTTAGAACTTTGTTGATCAAGAGAAATCGGGAGGATTGTGGAATTAGCTTGCCAAGTTCGTAAACCCAGTCCGCAGACTCAGTCCGCGAACTGTGGAAGTTCTCGACCGAGAATTTTTGTTGGATTTTCCAAAACTCGTTTTTGTGCTTAGTCCGCGAACTAAGTCCGCGAACCCAATCCGCGAACTTATTTGTGAACTTAAGAGGTTATGATCTAAATATGTGCTCTGAACAAGAAACATTAAATTACTAAGGAATGCTTTATGCAAACCGTGGCTATAATGTTCATGAGCCGATTCAATCGAATCTAATCATCTTTGTTTTAATTGTGTCTTGTGTAGTTACATAAGATCTAATAGCAATTGAACAACTCTTTAACTAGTTCATTTGAGTCAATTGAACTAGTTATGGTGAAGAAGAACAAGGTTAATACGAAATGCTCATATGGTTGACCTTTTGGGTTACTATGTTCAACCAACATACACGTACACGTTAGGGCGTGGTTTTTCACGAACCCAGTAAACGTTTACCCAAGTGTGTGTGACAAGCTAAGATTTCGATCTAATGGTTGAGAAATATTAGCTTGAATCTAAATCAGGTTTTCATCTAACGGTGAATAAGGATTGCTTTGTACCTAAGGCAAAACCCTGATTTGAAGGCTATATAAAGGAGACATCTAGCATTGAGAAAACCTAATCCCCACATGTATGTGTGCTACTAGTGCGCTCGCTAGAGTCAATCTCCATTAACCTTTGATTTTCTTCTTTAAAATCAGGTTAACGACTTAAAAAATTCATTGGGATTGTGAATCCAGACCGATACTACATTATCGTAGTTGTGTGATCTGATCTTGCATCTTCTATCGTACGAGTACAATCGATTGATTGGATTGAGATCGTGAGAGTTCTCCGATAGGCAAGATAAAGAAGTCACAAACATCTTCGTCTCACTGTTTTTCATTCCTCGACAACCCGCTTGTGTAGTCATGAAGGATTGTAGAGAGGTGATTAACTAATCTAGGTTGTTCTTCGAGAATATAAGACCGGATTATCAACTGGTTCCTTTTCACCTTGATTTTATATCTTAAGACGGAACAAAACCTAGGGTTTATCTGTGGGAGACATATTTATCCTTAGTTAGACTTTTCTGTGTGAGACAGATCTGTTTATTATCAAGTATGTGATTTTGGGTTACAACAACTCTTGGTTGTGGGTGAGATCAGCTAAGGGAATCAAGTGTTCAGTATCCTGCTGGGATCATAGGCGTAGGAGTACAACTGTACCTTGTATCAGTGGGAGATTGATAGGGGTTCAACTATAGTCCAGTTCGAAGTTAGTTTGAAGTAGGCTAGTGTCTGTAGCGGCTTAATACAATGTGTATTCAATCTGGACTAGGTCCCGGGGTTTTTCTGCATTTGCGGTTTCCTCGTTAACAAAATTTATGGTGTCCGTGTTATTTCTTTCCCGCATTATATTTTATATAATTGAAATAATACAGGTTGTGCGTTCGTGATCATCAATTGGAAATCCAACCTTTGGTTGTTGATTGATATTGATTAATCCTTTGACATTGGTCTTTGGTACCGTCCAAGTTATTCCTTGTATTTGATAAAGACTCGCTATTGTTTTTAGCTTGAGTAAAATCAAATCAAGAGAGAGAGATTAACTCCTTGAGATACTTTTATCTAGATTGAGTCTGACTGTCTAGTTGATTCTCTAGCAAAGTATTTCGGAGTTAGTCCATACAGATTGCTAAGAAATATTGGGTGGTGTTGTTAGACCCCCGCTTTTTCAATTGGTATCAGAGCAGGCAAACACGTTTAAGACCTAACAAGTCTGTTTGTAGCGATCTGACTCTATGGACAGAGGTGCTATCTCTATTAACGTACCACCAGTCTTCGATGGCTCAAATTACTTATGGTGGAAAATTGCTATGCGAGCTTTTCTTCAGTCGCGTGATTTTCAATCATGGGTATATGTGGTGAATGGTTATGATGCGCCCGTTGTTGCAGCTGGAGACGGAACTGTTCCCAAGAATATTGGTGAATATAATGCTGCCTAGATTCTTGCTGCAAAGAAGAATTCTGAAGGGTTAAATGTTATCATACATACCATTTCCCCAAGTCTTCAACACCATGTGTCTAATTGCACTAGGTCTAAAGATGCTTGGGATATCTTAGAAACTGTATTTGAAGGAAACTCCAGCGAAAAGGAAGCTAGGCTTCAAAACCTTAATTCCGATTGGGAGAACCTTCGTATGGCAGATGAAGAAACATCTGATGAGTTTAATCATATTTTGCATTGGGTAAGACTATTCCTGAAAAGGATATTGTGATGAAAATTCTCAGATCACTGCCATCTAGATACGAGTCTAAGAAGCATGCCATCGTTGAGGGGAATAACCTCAATAATCTTTCCAGAAACACCTTGGTTGGGAATCTAAAGATCTTTGACCATGAGCATACATCCAAAGTCGGTAAGGATGTTTCCTTTAAAGCACAGAAGAACACTAAATTACTTGCCAAAGGTAAAAGTGTTCATGTCTCTGAGGATGATCAGTCTGAGAATGATTTTTCAGATGAAGACCTTGACAAGTCGGTCTCCTTGATCACAAGACAGTTTAGGGATCTTCTGTTGAGAAGTAAACGGTTTTCAAGAGACAAACCTAGGTCATCAGACAAACCTCACGGTCGCGTACCTCCTAAAAACAGGGATGCTGACGAGGCTGATGACGAGGACATGCCTCAGTGCTTTAAGTGTAAGGGTTTTGGCCATTTTGCTAACGAATGCCCAAATCGTAGAAAATACACTGGGAACAAAGGTCTAGCTGTAACACTTGATGAAATGTCTGAAACCTATGATTCCGATGAAGATAGGAAATCAAGTGTAGGGCTCCTTGGTGAAAACATCGATTTTGATACTTGTAGCAATACATATATCAACCTCAATGGGTTCGGAGAAGAAGGAAACCCAATCAAGGAAGATTCTCTAACTGGAAACCCTGTCAGTAATGTTTCAGGATCTACTGTATGTCTAGCTGCTTGCACATCTCAGATGCCTGAATACTATCCAAGTTTGACGTGCTCGTTTTGTTCGATGAAGGGACACGAACTATCAAGGTGTTACAATACAAGCACCAAATAAGGCACGCCAGCAAACTCAACGAAGAGCAGATCGATTAGCAAGAAGCTGAAACTTGCTCAGAAGACCGCCGAGGTATGTAGGATCTTATCTTCGTCTAAGAAGTTGGTTTCCAGGGATAGAGTAAGACCATTTGAAAAGAAAGTATGGTCGAATCGTTTTGATAGACAGAAGTCTGAAGATTCCTCTCTTGAGGAAAATGGGAAATTGTTGTTCACCACACACAACTATTGTGTTGTTGGGAAAATCTTGTCTCATGTGCCTGATCAAAAGAGACAAGATTGAACTACAGCTTCAGTAAAGTTTTTCTTCTTTGTTTTTATCTGTCTATTAAAAAAGGGTTATATCGACAATTCTACTCTTTATAGGGTTTGAGTTGAACGACCACGAACCTGTCATAGGTTTCGAACCCTACATTCCTTTTTCCTCCTTGATATCCTTTATCTCAAGCTTATGAGATTTTGAATTCCATCCACAAAAATCAGTTGGTATAACTGTTCTCTAAGCATTGTGTCTATGGAGAGAAAAGATGTCAATATGATTGTTAAGCCATGAATCAAGGAAAAAGAGAAATCTCCTGGTTCTAGGTCCTTGAAAAGAAAGAGGACAAGAAAACCAAGGGATGTGCCTTCTAACTCTCAGAAGTTTTCCGATGTTCTTGATGAGTTGAAGGAAGTAAGAAAGGATATTCGTGAAATAAAGGCTTTTGTGTCAAAGTCCTTAGAAATTCAGAGAGCCCTGGTACGACATAATCAGCCAAGACAGTTCGTCGATATAAACTCCTATCTTCGCGAACCGTATGTTCCAATGGCTGTTGACAACAAGGAGTTCGGGAATGATGCTGAATTTCTCAAAGGCATTTCGCCTAGGATGTCTTCTTTTTGGATTAGTTGGAAGAATAACTAGTGCTTTGAATAGTGATGATTGTGACTACACATAGCTATTTTTTTCATCTTCTTATGTTATTTTTTAGGTTTATTGGTATTAAATTCTAAAAATATTTGGAGGATGATGTTATTGCAGTATTTTAATGGTTTGATATATTGCAATATTTTTATGGGATATGTATTGTTTGCATCCGTGAAATTGAAGGTCCCATATTACGGTCAAAAGTAAAGTCGTTCATGAATTAGTATTCATATTGATGAAAGGACGATGGAATTTTGACAAATACAAAAGTTATGCCTATGCAGTCATGTATTTGATGTAAAATAGGATAAAATCTTTTGTTTGACAAGGATAAAGTCTATTATGTCGCTATGATGGAAAATAGAATAGATCCTTGTATGTTATCCATGGTATTGATCTTCATTGATCCATTTTATTATGTTTTACCGTGAAGGCTCCATTATGTGTCTTATGTTGAGCATGATACAACTAAGTCGATTCTTCTTATTGGCTTGTTGGTTGTTCCATAAGATGTTATATGTTGAGCATTAGGAACTAAATTAATCAACCAGTTTGGTTATTTAGTTTGTACTCCATAAGTTTTCTTTCTTATGTCGAGTACATGTACGGTTAAGGCTGTCATATTCCATGATGAACTTAGTCGGGGTTCCATAAGTTCTCTTATGTTGAGCCCAAAAATAATTAGATTGATTACTTCTGTGATTAGTTTGGTTATTTGTATTCCAATTGGATTAATTATAGGTTCTCTTGTAATTATTCTAGTTGAGTTTTCATATATTCCACAAATTCTTGTGTTGAGTATATGAATGGCTATACTAATCATGTTCTATTGGTTAATGTAGTCGTATATTCCGTAAGGTTTTCCTTATATTGAGTATGTGAACGATTAAGTTAGTCGTCTTCGTATGATTACCTTAGTCGTAGCTCCGTAAGTTTACTTATGTTGAGCACCTTCAATTAAATTGATCACTTTTGTGGTTTGATTTAGTTGCGTATTCCAATTAAATTAATCATGGGTTTATTTGTGGTTAATTTGGTTGAGGTTTGGATATAGAAAATCATTCTCATGGTTTTTGGTATCCAATAAAAAATCCTTCTTTTCTTTCGAAATTAAGGTCGCTCTTGTTGTTATTTCGGGAATGACATCAAATGGGGGAGAGTTCTTTTGAACTTGTGCTTAATGGAAATATCTTGCGGGGATTGCGGCTGTGGAAGTTTATAGGGGTTATCTTGTATCTTAAAACTCCTTGATGAAGGCATATAGATTCGACTTTATGATTGCATCTAAATTAAGTTGGTATGCATTTTTTTCTTTTAGTCTATGAAATGTCTCTTGTAGAAATTTCATTATGATCCCGTTCTTGTACCTTTGCCAATTTTATTAACAAAAAAGGGGAGAAATATTGTAGTTCACACTACAAATACATATGGTTTTCGGATCATTGTGTAAGGGGGAGTGGTTTCCATGATCGAGATGGAGTATTGACTAAGGGGGAGTGATACATATCACCGTAGTACTCCCTCCGTCCTAGTTTACTTGCCAAAATAGGATTTTGCAAAAACTTGAAACAAATTCAAATTACTTCCACATACATCATCAATCTTTCAAATTACTTGTTTAATATACTAGTTTTTGTATCCTAGTTTTTATTTATTTCTTGATAATTAGATAATTTTAGTGGGAAATATAGTAATTTTTTGGTACACTTTTGTTAAAAAAAACTCAATTTTGGCAAGTAAACTAGGACGGAGGGAGTATTATTGTTAAAGTCATGATGCAATTGGACTTTGATGTTACATAATAGTACTATGACACTGTATAATAATGATCGAGAATCTCGATTTCTCTCATTGTTATAGCTACGGATCTTCAACAACGGTGATGCTAAAATTACAACCTTTGGGATCATTGGAGTACTTGGAAGGACGAAGATTTCAGGGAACGTTGAAGATTAGACTATGGAATAGGAGCCACTAAAGTTTATCTTTTTTGTATTCCATATGTGTTAATAGTTTTGTCATTAAAATTGATAAAGGGGGAGATTGTTAGAGCATAGCTCGGTCAACCTCGCATGTGTTGCTATCTCAAGCATGTTTGTTAATGTTAGTGATCAAAACTATGAGTCTTGATTTCTAGCCTACATAGCTAAGTCTCGGACTAGGATAGAGAAAGTGTAGTTAAGCTCTAGGACTTCATGGCGATTCATCATACAACGACGAAGATCTATACAAGGAACCGTGGAACTTCATCAACAAAAAGGTATGTGGAGACTTGAACTTATCTATCACTCAAAAGTCCATCTATTATATCTCCTACTTCTTATGAGACAAAAGTCGTATGCTATATAGACTAGACCATACACACTTGACATTTTGAGCTGAGCATTCATTACTTATCTTTTATCTCGAAATCGTGTGTTGGTAAAGCGTTTCGCTTTGATCAAGTTTATCTTCACCTAGTGACGAAAGTCATGAAAAGTTTCAATCATTTTGAGAATTGCTTTGACGTGAATCGGTATGTGAATAACGGTTACATAACGTCCTCTGAGAATGTCTCAATGATTGAAATGAGAGTTTAGATTTACATAACCATGTATTCCTTGAACCGAAGTTTTCGAACTTTGTTGATCAAGAGAAATCGGGAGGATTGTGGAATTGGCTTGCCAAGTCCGCGAACCCAGTCCGCAGACTCAGTCCGCGAACTTTCGGAAGTTCTCGACCGAGAATTTCTACTTGATTTTCCAAAACTCATTGGTGTGTTTAGTCCGCGAACTGGCGGAAGTTCTCTTTCCGAGAATTTCTGCTGAGTTTGGAAAACTCAACCGATTAACTTAAGTCTGCGAACTTGTTTGTGAACTTAAGAGGTTATGATCTAAAGATGTGCTCTGAACGAGAAATATTAAATTATTAAGGAATGCTTTATGCAAACCGTGGCTATAATGTTCATGAGCTGATTCAATCGAATCGAATCATCTTTGTTTCAATTGTGTATTGTGTAGTTACATAAGATCTCATAGCAATTGAACAACTCTTTAACTAGTTGATTTGAGTCAATTGAACTAGTTATGGTGAAGAAGAACAAGGTTAATATGAAATGCTCATATGGTTGACCTTTTGGGTTACTATGTTGAACCAACATACACGTACACGTTTGGGCATGGTTTTTCATGAACCCAGTAAACGTTTACCCAAGTGTGTGTGACAAGCTAAGTTTTCGATCTAACGGTTGAGAAATATTAGATTGAATCTAAATCAGGTTTTCATCAAACGATGAATAAGGATTGCTTTGTACCTAAGGAAAAACCATGATTTGAAGGCTATATAAAGGAGACATCTAGCATTGAGTAAACCTAATCCCCACACGTATGTGTGCTACTAGTGCGCTCGCTAGAGTCGATCTCCGTTAACCTTTGATTTTCTTCTCTAAAATCAAGTTAACGACTTAAAGACTTCATTGGGATTGTGAAGCCAGACCGATACTACTTTATCGTAGTTGTGTGATATGATCTTGCATCTTCTATCGTACGAGTACAATCGATTGATTGGCTTGAGATCGTGAGAGTTCTCCGATAGGAAAGATAAAGAAGTCACAAACATCTTCGTCTCACTGTTTTTCATTCCTCGACAACCCGCTTGTGTAGTCATGAAGGATTGTAGAGAGGTGATTAATTAATCTAGGTTGTTCTTCGGGAATATAAGACCGGATTATCAACTGGTTCCTGTTCACCTTGATTTTATATCTTAAGACGGAACAAAACCTAGGTTTTATCTGTGGCAGACAGATTTATCCTTAGATAGACTTTTCTGTGTGAGACAGATCTGTTTATTATCAAGTCTGTGATTTTGGGTTACAACAACTCTTGGTTGTGGGTGAGATCAGCTAAGGGAATCAAGTGCGCAGTATCCTGCTGGGATCAGAGGCGTAGGAGTACAACTGTACCTTGTATCAGTGGGAGATTGATAGGGGTTCAACTATAGTCTAGTCCGAAGTTAGTTTGCAGTAGGCTAGTGTCTGTAGCGGCTTAATACAGTGTGTATTCAATCTGGACTAGGTCCCGGGGTTTTTCTGAATTTGCGGTTTCCTCGTTAACAAAATTTATGGTGTCTGTGTTATTTCTTTTCCGCATTATATTTTATATAATTGAAATAATACAAGTTGTGCGTTTGTGATCATCAATTGGAAATCCAACCTTTGGTTGTTGATTGATATTGATTGATCCTTGGACATTGGTATTTGGTACCGTCCAAGTTATTCCTTGTATTTGATAAAGACTCGCTATTAATTTTAGCTTGTGTAGAAACCAAATCAAGAGAGAGATATTAACTCCTTGAGATACTTTTATCTAGATTGAGTCTGACTGTCTAGTTGATTCTCTAACAAAGTATTTCGGAGTTAGTCCATACAGATTGCTAAGCGAAATATTGGGTGTTGTTGTTAGACCCCCGCTTTTTCAGTATGGACCATTTCGTATTCTCGATCAAATTGGTGACAATGCCTTTCGTCTAGATCTGCCACCTTATCTAGGAATGTACTCGGTTCTAAATTCCAAATACTTGAAGTTATTGGAACCACCATTGCTTGATGATGACGGCGACGACACTATGATCTTACGATGAGTAGAAGACTTATGGTTTTATAGAGAGGAACCACTCAAGGAAGACTGCATATTGGAGCGAAAAGTGACTAAAACACGACAAGGAGAGAAAGAAGCTTTTCTAATTGGATGTTGAAAATGCGGGGGTCTAACAACCACACCCAATATTTAGATTAGCAATCTGTATGGACTAACGCCAATATACTTTCTAGAGAATCAACTAGAAAGTCAGACTCAATCTAGAGAAAAGTATATCGAGGAGTTAATATCTCTCTCTTGATTTGATTTTACTCAAGCCGCAAATGCAGAAAAACCCCGGGACCTAGTCCAGATTGAACACCACACTGTATTAAGACGCTACAAACACTATCCTACTACAAACTAACTTCGGTATGGACTGTAGTTGAATCCTAATAAATCTTACACTGATTCAAGGTACAGTTGCGCTCCTTACGTCTCTGATCCCAGCAGGATACTATGCACTTGATTCCCTAAGATGATCTCACCCACAACCAAGAGTTCCTACGACCCAAAGTCGAAGACTTTAGTAAACAAATCCGTATCACACAGAAAAGTCTACAAGGATAGATAAATCTGTCTTCCACAGATAAACCTAAGAGTTTTGTTTTGTCTTTTGATAAAAATCAAGGTGAACAAGAACCAATTGATAAACCGGACTTATATTGCCGAAGAACAATCTAGTATTATCAATCACCTCACAATAATCTAAATCGTATGGTAGCGAAACTAGATATTGCGGAATCACAACGATGAGACGAAGATGTTTGTGATTTATTTTTATCTTGCCCTATCGTAGATATAATCTCAAGTCAGTTATTCAATTAAACTCGTACGATAGAAAATGGCAAGATCATATCGCTCAACTACAAGAGAAGTAGTTTCGTCTGGCTTCACAATCCTAATGAAGTCTTTCAGTCGTTAATCGACATGGTCTCGAGAAGAAACCTACGATTAAAGGAGAATCGACTCTAGCAAACCAATTATCATCACACATTAGGTATGGGGATTAGTTTTGCACAGTTGCTAGACGTCTCCTTATATAGTTTTCAAATCAGGGTTTGCAATCTAGGTTACCTTGGTAACAAAGCATTCAATAATCACCGTTAGATGAAAAACCTGATTTATCCAAGCTAATATCTTTCAACAGTTAGATCGAAACTTAGCTTTTCACACACAAATGAAATGTATTCATTTAGGTTTGAGTAACTTTACCTAAACGTGTACATTGGTTGGTTCACAAATGGTTTGCCAATGGTTAGCCATATGAGTGCTTTCATATTAACCGTATTCATCTTTCTCATAACTAGTTCAAATGACTCATAAGAACTAGTCCAAGAGTTATTCAATTGCTTAGGTATTTATACATAGACACAATTGAAACAAAATCGGTTTGATTCATTTGAATCAATTCTTGAACAATATATCCACGGTTTGAAAATATTTCATTCCTTATAATTTATTGTTTTAAGTCCATGAACTACCGATTTGATAAATAACTAGCTTGGGTACGCGTACGGGTATGTGTACCTTAGCTACCGAATTTTGAGTTGGTTTTAGTTTCCAAACTCAGTAGACTTTTTCGGGTGAAAAGGTTCCGCCAGTACGCGTATCTAAGGTGACTGGTTTTTTATATTGAGTCCGTAAACTCCAAACTCAACAGAATTTCACGGACGTGAATTTCCGCCAGTACGCGTACCCAACCTATCTCCTTCACCAATATCGCATGCACACATATGCACGCACTTGGTTTCCGGCACATGGATTTATACACTAATGTGCAAACACACTATATGCTTACATATATAGCTGGTTACATATTCTCAACTCTACATTTCAATCATTGAAACATTCTTCTATAATGTTATAACAATCGTTAGACATAAAGAATCGACTATCGTCATCAAAGATATTTTCAAGATTGAAATGTCATCATAACTTTCGTCACGGGTAAAGATGAAGATGGTTAAAGTAAAAGCTTACCAACACATATTTCGAAAAAAATAGGCGAGTAAACTTGGCTCGAAATAACAAATGTGTATGTATGAAAACTATCATACTTATACGACTTTTGTCTCAAGAGTAGGATATGGTGTAGATAGACTTTTGAGTGACAAGATAATTTCAAGTCTCCACATACCTTTTGGTCGGATGAAGTTCCACTGGTTCCTTGAGTAGTTCTTCGTCTTTGCAAGATAATCGCCATGGAGACTGGAGATCAACTATTCCTAACTATCCTAGACCGAGACTTAGTCATAAGTATACTAGAAATCAAGACATGTAGTTTTGATCACTAATATTGACAAACATGCTTGAGATAGAAACGCATGCGAGTTTGACCGAGCAATGCTCTAACAATCTCCCCCTTTGTCAATTTTAGTGACAAAACTATCAATACATATGGATTACAAAATAAATAAAACTTTATAGCTTCTTGTCCACGTGCTTGATCTCCTTGGTGCTTCAACGTTACTTGAAAACTTCGTCTTTTCCAAGTACTCCCATGATTCCATAGATTTTCAATTCAGCATCATAGTTGTTGAAGTTCCGTAGCCACAACAATGAGAAAACAAAAGCTCTCGATCATTGTTATACAGTGTCATAGTATTATTACACAGCATCAAAGTTCTCATATCACAACTTCGACAACAATACTGTGGTGATATGTATCACTCCCCCTTAGTCAATACTTTCGTCTCCACATGATTACCACTCCCCCTTACATATTGACCCGTAAAGCACGTAAATCATATGTATTTGTAGTGTGAACTACACATTAATTCTCCCCCTTTTTGTCAATAAAATTGGCAAAGGTACGAAAACGGGATCCTAATGAAATTTCCACGAAGACGCTTCAAGACCAAACAAAAGTACATATCAACTTGTTTAGATGCAATCATAAATCCGAGGCTAAATGCATTCATCAAGGAGTTTATAAAGATACAAGATTGTTAGAGCATTGCTCGGTCGAACTCGCATGCGTTGCTATCTCAAGCATGCTTTTCAATGTTAGTGATCAAAACTATAAGTCTTGATTTCTAGTCTACTATAGCTAAGGTCTCGGACTAGGATAGAAAGTGTAGTTGAGCTCAAGAACTCCATGGAAATCATCATACAAGACGAAGGACTACTCAAGGAACCGGTGAATCTTCATCGACTAAAAGGTATATGGATACTTGAACTTATCTATCACTCAAAAGTATATTTATCTCCTATCTTGAGACAAAAGTCGTTTTGCTATATAGACTTAGATTATACACATTTGCTATTTCGAGCCGAGTTTATCTCGCCTATCTATTTCTCGAAATATGTGTTGGTAAGCTTTCGCTTTAACCAAGTTCATCTTTACCTAGTGACGAAAGTCATGACAAGTTTCAATCACTTTGAAAATTGCCTACTTTGACGAAAAATAGTTTGTGAATAACAACTATAGAATATCAACGTCCTCTAAGAATGTTTCAATGATTGAAATGAGAGTTTAGATTATATAACTATTGGAGGATATAAGCATTGTTTTGGAAACACATATACGTATAAGTCCTTATTCCTTGAACCGAAGTTTGCGAACTTTGTTGATCAAGAGAACCGACATAGTGGCGCGAACTCAGTCCACAAACTGGCGGAATTAAGTTTTCGTCCCGAGAAATTCTGCTGGAGTTTGTGAACTCCGTCCGGGAACTTACGTCCACGAACCCAGTCCGCGAACTTGAGTAGGTTATATCTAAAAACAATGTTTGTGAACTTATTCTTATATAAACTAAGGAATGCAAATTGCAAACCGTGGCTATATAGTTCATGAAGCGATTCGAGTGAATCAAATCGTTTTTGCTTCGATTGTGTCTTGTGTAGTTACATAAGATTTCCTTGCAATTAAACAACTCTCTAACTAGTTCATTTGAGTCACTTGAACTAGTTATGGTGAAGAAAAATATGGTTGATATGAAAGTGATCATATGGCTAACCATTTGGTTGACTATTGTTGAACCAACAAATGTACAAGTTTGGGTACGGTTACACAAGCCTAGAAACATGCATTTCATTTGTGTGTAACAAGCTAGTTTTCGATCTAACAGTTGAAATATATTAGCTTGAATCTAATCAGGTTTTCATCTAACGGTGAATATTGAATGCTTTGTTACCAAGCTAACATTGATTGCAAACCCTGATTCGAAAGACTATATAAGGGAGAACTCTAGCAACTGGGAAACCTAATCCCCACACCTTCTGTGTGATACTAGTTGTGCTAAGCTAGAGTCGATTCTCATTTAACCTTTGGTTTCTTCTTCTAAACCAGGTTAACGACTTAAATACTTCATTGGGATTGTGAAGCCAGACCGATACTACTTTCTCGTAGTTGTGTGATATGATATTTCCATTTCTATCGTACGAGTACAATTGTAATAATTGGCTTGAGATTTATATCTCCGATAGGCAAGATATAAAAGTAATCACAAACACTTCGTCTCATCGTTTAAGATTATTATGAGGTGATTGATAATACTAGGTTGTTCTTCGGGAATATAAGTCTGTTTTATCAATTGGTTCTTGTTTACCTTGATTTATCAAAAGATGGAACAAAATTCGTAGGTATATTCGTAGGAGACGGATTTATCTATTACCGTAGACTTTTCCGTGTGATACAGATTTGTTTATTAAAGTCTTCGACTTTGGGTCTTAGCAACTCTTAGTTGTGGGTGAGATCAGCTAAGGGAATCAAGTACGTAGCATCCTACTGGGATCAGAGATATAGGAGCATAAGTGTACCTTAGATCACTGTGATATTAATTGGGGTTCAACTACAGTCCAGACCGAAGTTAATGTGGAGTAGGCTAGTGTCCGTAGAGGCTTAATACAGTGTGTGTTCAATCTGGACTAGGTCCCAGGGTTTTTATGCATTTGCGGTTTCCTCGTTAACAAAATTATGGTGTCTGTGTTATTTCTTTTCCGCATTATATTTTGTATATAATTGAAATATCACAGGTTGTGCGTTGTTCAATCAATTAGAATATCCGACCTTTTGGTTGTTGATTTAAATTGATTGACACTTGGATATTGGTCTTTGGTACCATCCAAGTTATCTCTCTAGTATTTGATAAAGACTCACAGATTTATATTTGCTTGAGTATATATCAAATCGAGAGATTGAGATATAAACTCTTTGATATACTTTTTATCTAGATTGAGTCTGACTGTCTAGTCGATTCTCTAGAAAGTATATTGGAGTTTATCCATACATATTACTAAGTGAAATATTGGGTGTGGTTGTTGTACCCCCACTTTTTCAATTGGTATCAGAGCAGGAAAATACATTAAAGACCTTACAAGTCTGTGTTTGTAGAGATCTGATTATGGACGAGTCTATCTCTAATAACGTACCAGTTCAGAAATTACCAGATGATTCTAAAAGCTTCGATTCATCTGAGAGAACTGTCACATCTAAGTCAATATCTAAACATTCTCTTGATGTAAAAATTGTTGATTGGGAAACTCTCTTAGAAGAACAGTTGGATGAACTTTCTGATGAAGGTGATTCAGATATTGATAGAGATGTTGATGAGGAAGTCTCAGAGTATGTTAAGTTTTTGGATTCGTGGAATATGAAGAAGATTACAACTTATCATGTATCACCTCTTCTGACTCCTCTCTGTCGAGAAAACAAGAAATTGAGAAGATGTTACGCAGGTGTTTATTTTTCGAACCGTTTTAACGAATCGATCATCAAGGATTCTGAGGAAAACCTATATATGAAGTCACTTGAATGTGATAATCTTTAACAAAAGTACTTTTTGTTGGAAGAGAAACTTGCAGAATCTGAAGCAAGGTTTAACTCTCAACAAATTAGTTTTGATGACAGAGAAAGTGCTTGTCTCGCTCGAGAAAAACGCCTTGAGGCTGATTTAGATGCTGCTCTTGATAAAATCAAGATGTTGGAAGATGACTTGAAAAAGTTCAATACTAGTTCAAGCAAATTAACCACTATGCTAGGAGCAAGTAAAAATCATCGTGATACACGAGGATTGGGACATAAGGGAATAGATGCTCCAAGTATTAGCAAAGAGGTAAAATTTGTCAAGGCTAGTGATTCTTCTTAACAAAAGGTTTCCACTGATGGCAAGAGTGAAATACCTTCACCGGCAGTTAAGGTTCAAAAGAGCAAAGTATATCAACCTCCAAAGTCAGCACATACATATCGAGGTAAGAACATTCCTTATGTTTCCCACTATTGCGGAAATAAAGGTCACTTGGAAAGGAGATGTCGTTTTCGTATAAGGAATGAGAAACTTCATGATGTTCTTGTTTGGGCATCACAAGAAGTTGTGAAACCAAGATCATACGTTAAGACTAATCCTCTTAATGTTACAGGTTGTAACTGTTCAACCCTTAGGCAAAGGAATCAGTGCTGTGATAAGACTAGATTTGCCTATAAAAGTCATACGAATCCTTTTCACAATCGTAATGGTTATCAAAAGGATAACTTCGTAAAGACGAAGACAAGATATGATGCTCCCAATTGGAGAAAGACTAACTTGCAAAAGAATAGTCAATCCAGTTCTCTTCCGGAAAATCTTGAAGAGAGTAATGGGAAGAAGGTTTCGGTCGTTCCTTAACGCACTCAAAAGTGGATACCAAAGAAAGTCAATGATGTTTTGAGTGTGGAAAGGAATGATCTCCCAGAAAGTTTCATGACTATGGAGAAAGCAGTATCCATGATGCTGGAACTTAAAGAGTTCTTTGGGAAGATGGATTTGGATGTGAAAGGTTCTAAAAGCGATCTCTTTCATGATAATACAAAAGTCACTTGTGGTGAGCAAGACATTGTTCACCTCAACACAACTTGAGTGTGTTGTAAGTGTATCCTCACCAAGGAATTCCCTGTTATGTATACGGTGAGGGAAGCACGAAAATTGGGGCGCACAGATTATGTTTGGTAAGGCTGTAGAATTCAACTGGATTCATCTAAAAAGGTATGTCTATAAACTTGATCAAGATTTGTGCTTTTATTTTCTTAGATAACTTATAATGATTCACATACCTTTTTTATCGTTCTTTTCTACCTAACTTGATATGTGTTTAGGGTTCTTAAATGTTTAGGTTTGAAAATAATAGTTCGGGATGTTTGGACTTCATGGTACATATAGCAAGTATTCATACCATCTTTTAAAATCAAAATCCAGGGGTTTAAGTTCGCATATCCAGTTTGCAAACTGCTCCAAGTCATGAAAATTCGTTTGCAAACCCGTATGCATACTTTCCTGTAGACGTCGATATTTGGTAAACTTGTTTTGGCCGTAACTTCTTCGTCCGAACTCAGATTGACCTCATTCTTTTTGAACTGTCTTCCTCTTTAGATTCTTTTCAAAATGGAGATGAGAAACCTTGAATTTGGATGAGTTATTTGTCCCATATCTTGTTTTTGAGTATTTTGCTCCGTTTCGTTAGACTTGTTCCACTTCTCTTGAACTTGGGCACTTGGATTCTTGAAGTACTACTCTTCTAAGCTAATTTGTAGCTTTTACTAGAATGTTGTTGGTGAATCTCAAAGAAGGAAGTTCAAGAATGGAAAGTAGTACGCAGTGCTATGGAATTCTTGAATGTTCACAATCATCCTTTTTGAACTATGGTGCATAGTCGTTATTGACTTTGTATGTTCTTCTTTGTTAAGAAAATCTTTTTATACGCCTTTGGTAGCTACTATTGGTGTAAATCCATGCGAAAAAGACTGATTCTACCATATAAGGACAAATCATCTTGTATCTGCATTACGAGTTTGTCTTGTTGCCTAGGAAACTTCTTATGAGAATTTATTATTATTTTTGAGAAGGATTACTAGAGTTTGGAATAGCCATTATTGTGATTACACATAGCTATGTCCAACGTTTTCATCTTCATGTTTTTAGATTTATTGGTTTAAATTCTAAATTGGTTTGGAAGATGATTTTTGCAGTATTACTCTTTATGGTTTTATATATTGCAATATTGTTATGGGATATGTGTGTTTGTGTCTGTAAACTATGATTGTCCCATACCTTGTCAAAAGTAAAGTCTTTTGTATGTCGATACGCATGTATTGATAAAAGAATGAATAGACTTTTGACAAATACAAAAGTTAAGCATATTATGTCAATTATTGATGGAAGATAGGTTAAAATATTTTGTTTGCAAGGATTATGTCTATTGAATGTCGTTATGCAAATAGTGATGGAAAATAGAATGAATCCTTGTGTATTCCGCAGTATTGATCTTCCCTGATCCATATTTTATGTATTCCTGTGAGGCTCCGTAAAGTGTCTTATGTTGAGAACTAACGTCCAAGTTGATTATTTTTATGATTAGCTTAGTTGTTGTTCCGTGAGGTACTTTATGTATAGCATATTTAACTAAATTAATCATCTTGTTTGGTTATTTAGTTGTTGCTCCGTAAGTTTTCTTATGTCGAGCATGACCAATTAAATTGATTACTTTTGTGATTAGTTTGGTTGTGTATTTCGATTAGATTAATTATAGGTTATCTTGTGATTAATCTAATTGTATATTTTTGAGTCTCCATAAGTTCACTTATGTTTGAGCATTTTTCGATTAAATTAATCATGAGTTCTCTTGTGGTTAATTTAATTGAATATTATGGATTCAAATTCATACTTGTATGAGATTTGTTATGTCCAAATAAATCCTTCTTTTCTTTCGAAATTAAGGTCGCTCTTGTTGTTCTTTCAGGAATGACATTTTATGGGGGAGAGTTCTTAATTGAAGTTTTGCTTAATTTCCAAATCTTTGTGGGGAGTGCAGATGTGGAATATTATAGGGGTTATATTGTATATTTACAAACTCCTTGATGAATGCATTTAGCTTCGGCTTTATGATTGCATCTAAATAAGATGATATATTTTTACTTTCTTTTGGTCAAGAAATGTCTCTTTCGGAAATTCCATTAGGATCCCGTTCTTGTACCTTTGCCAATTTTATTGACAAAAAGGGGGAGAATTAATATGTAGTTCACACTACAAATACATATGGTTTTCGGATCATTATGTAAGGGGGACTGGTTTCCATATGAGATGGAGTATTGACTAAGGGAGAGTGATACATATCACCATAGTATTGTTGTTGAAGTCGAGATACAATTTAACTTTGACGTTGAGTAATGATACTATGACACTGTATAACAATGATTGAGAACTCTTGTATTCTCGTGGTTATAGCTACGGATTTTCAACAACGATGATGCTGAACTTACAACCTTTGGGATCATTGAGTACTTGGAAGTGACGAATATTTCGAGTAATGTTGAAGATTAGGCGTATAGAATAAGAGCTACAAAAGTTAATTTATTTATTTTTTGTATTCCATATGTATCGATAGTTTTGTCACTAAAATTGACAAAGAGGGAGATTGTTAGAGAATTGCTCGGTCGAACTCGCATGCGTTGCTATCTCAAGCATGTTTGTCAATGTTAGTGATCAAAACTATAAGTCTTGATTTCTAGTCTACTATAGCTAAGGTCTCAGACTAGGATAGAAAGTGTAGTTGAGCTCAAGAACTCCATGGAAATCATTATACAAGACGAAGGACTACTCAAGGAACCGGTGGATCTTCATCGACTAAAAGGTATGTGGACACTTGAACTTATCTATCACTCAAAAATCTATTTATCTCCTATCTTGAGACAAAAGTCGTTTTTGCTATATAGACTTAGATTTACATATTTGCTATTTCGAGCCGAGTTTATCTCTCCTATCTATTTCTCGAAATATTTGTTGGTAAGCTTTCGCTTTAACCAAGTTCATCTTTACATAGTGATTAAAGTCATGACAAGTTTCAATCACTTTGAAAATTGCTTACTTTGACGAAAAATATTTGTGAATAACAATTATAGAATATCAACGTCCTCTAAGAATGTTTCAAAGATTGAAATGAGAGTTTAGATTATATAACCATTGGAGAATATAAGCATTGTTGTAGAAACACATATATGTATAAGTCCATATTCCTTGAACCGAAGTTTGCGAACTTTGTTAATCAAGAGAACCGGCATGGTGGCGTGAGCCAAGTCCGCGAACTCATTCCGAGAACTGGCGGAAGTTCTTGTCCCAAGAAATTCTGCTGGAGTTTGTGAACTCCGTCCGGGAACTTAAGTCCGCGAACTTGAGTAGGTTATATCTAAAAATGACGTTTGTGAACTTATTCTTATATAAACTAAGGAATGCAAATTGCAAACCGTGGCTATATAGTTCATGAACCGATTCGAGTGAATCAAATCGTTTTTGCTTCGATTGTGTCTTGTGTAGTTACATAAGATTTCCTTGCAATTGAACAACTCTCTAACTAGTTCATTTGAGTTACTTGAACTAGTTATGGTGAAGAAAAATATGGTTGATATGAAAGTGATCATATGGCTACCCATTTGGTTGACTATTGTTGAACCAATAAATGTACAAGTTTGGGTACGGTTGCACAAGCCTAGAAACCTGCATTTCATTTGTGTGTAACAAGCTAGTTTTTGATCTAACGGTTGAAAGATATTAGCTTGAATCTAATCAGGTTTTCATCTAACAGTGAATATTAAATGCTTTGTTACCAAGATAACATTGATTGCAAACCATGATTTGAAAGACTATATAAGGGAGAACTCTAGCAACTGGGAAACCTAATCCCCACACCTTCTGTGTGATACTAGTTGTGCTAAGCTAGAGTCGATTCTCCTTTAACCTTTGGTTTCTTCTTCTAAACCAGGTTAACAACTTAAAGACTTCATTGGGATTTTGAAGCCAGACCGATACTACTTTCTCGTAGTTGTGTGATATGATCTTGTTGTTTCTATCGTACGAGTACAATTGTAATAATTGGCTTGAGATTGATATCTCCGATAGGAAAGATACAAAAGTAACCACAAACACTTCGTCTCATCATTTGTGATTCCACAATATCTTTTTTCGCTGCTTTGATTAAGATTATTGTGATGTGATTGATAATACTAGGCTGTTCTTCGAGAATATAAGTCTGGTTTTTCAATTGGTTCTTGCGCACCTTGATTTATCAAAAGACGGAACAAAACTCGTAGGTATATTCGTGGGAGACGGATTTATCTATTACCGTAGACTTTTCAGTGTGATACAATTTTTTTTATTAAAGTCTTCGACTTTGGGTCGTAGTAACTCTTAGTTGTGGGAGAGATCAGCTAAGGGGATCAAGTACGTAGCATCTTGCTGGGTCAGATACGTAGGAGCATAACTGTACCTTGGATCAGTGTGAGATTGAATGGGGTTCAACTACAGTCCAGACCGAAGTTAATTTGGAGTAGGCTAGTGTCTATAGCGGCTTAATACAATGTGTGTTCAATATGGAATAGGTCCCAGGGTTTTTCTGCATTTGCGGTTTCCTCGTTAACAAAATTCTGGTGTCTGTGTTATTTCTTTTCCGCATTATATTTTGTATATAATTAAAATATCACAGGTTGTACATTGTTCAATCAATTAGAATATCCGACCTTTTGGTTGTTGATTTAAATTGATTGACACTTGGATATTGGTTTTTAGTACCATCCAAGTTATCTCTCTAGTATTTGATAAAGACTCGCAAATTTTTGTATTTGCTTGAGTATATATAAAATCGAGAGATTGAGATATAAACTCTTTGATATACTTTTTATCTAGATTGAGTCTGACTGTCTAGTTGATTCTCTAGAAAGTATATTGGAGTTTGTCCATACAGATTGCTAAGCTAAATATTGGGTGTGGTTGTTGTACCCCCACTTTTTCAAGGATAACCCCTAAATAATTCCACAGCCGCACTCCCCACAAATATATGTAAATTAAGCGCAAGTTCAAAAGAAGTCTCCCCCATTTGATGTCATTCCCACGAGAACAACAAGAGCGACCTTACTTTTACAAGAAAATAAGGATTTTATTGGACACCAAAAACCATAAACAATGATTTTCTATATCCAAAATTCTCAATTAAACTAACCACAAGAGAACCCATGATTAATTTAATCGGAATACACAACCAAATAACCACAAACGAATCTATGATTAATCTAGTTGGAACTGCTCGACAGAAGAGAGCTTACGGAGCTACGACTAAGTTCACCATAAGGAAATGATTAACTCAATCATCTTATGCTCAACACAAGAAAAACTTATGGAGCATTGCAGTATACACATAAGATATGGATCAGAGAATGATCAATATTGCGGCATATACAAGGATTCATTCTATTTTCCATCACTATTTGCACAATGACATACAATAGACATAATCCTTGTAAACAAAAGATCTTAACCTATCTTCCATCAATAATTGACATAATAGGCTTAACTTTTGTTTGTCAAAAGTTCATCGATCTTATATCAATACATGCATATCGACATAAAAAAGAGATAACTTTTGACATCATATGGGATAATAATAGTTCACGGATGCAAACACACATATCCAATAACATATTGCAATATATAAAACCATAAAGATTAATACTGCAAAAATCATCTTCCAAATAATTTTTAGAATTTAAATAATCCTAAAAAATAAAGATGAAAAAACGATGGACATAGCTATGTGTACTCACAATAATGGCTATTCCAAACTCTAGTTATTCTTCTAAACAAAATAAATAAATTCTCATAAGAAGACTTTCTAGACAATATAAAGAGATTTATTCAAGACTAGATATTAGATTTCGAACACTTGTTAGTTCTTCCTTAGCTTCCTTCAGCTTGATCCTCACGAACTCGAGATTCTTTTTAGCGATCACGAACTGTTTACGCAGAACTTCAAATCTTGAAGAAGATTTCCAACCAGTTGCTGTGATAATTGAACTGATTTCTTGTCTACATGATCAATTGCATGATAACAGTTTATAAGAACAAGGTTCTCATAAAAATCAGCAGTGTTGTTTCTTTCGATCTCATCATCCTCTTTGCACCCTTTCTTAGTTTGCATCATTATCTCTAGAGAGACTATTCCGTTCCCGATCTTGTATATACCAAGAAAATCTTCATGATGTAAATATATGTAAGAGATTCACATAGGAAAACCCTAAGGTTACCCTCTTAGAAGTCGGTAATGGGCCACGTACGCAAACGCTCACAATTATGAACTAAGTTCTAAACCATCACAGTAGAGGAGCCTCATGGAGGCTTTGTCAAGGTGCAACAAGAGATAAAGTACCAAAAGGTTCAATGTTTCATCAAAATATGATTTTATCAAGAGCTTTAATGGACCGGCTATGCTTCAATATGAAATGAAAGTTAGAGTAGGATTCTACTTAGAAGGCATTAATTTAAAGAACCAAACGAATAATTACAACAACCATTTTTGTCAATACGAGTGCATCTTGAACTTTATGTGCATCCTCATGAGGATGAAGCGAGGATGCACAGAAGGACTGGTCAAGTTATAGACGGAGCACGTAGCTCATCATCGTTTCCCTTCTCTGAGTCAACAAGAGGATTAATTTCAAGAGAATTATTACAAGGAGAATAAGACATACCTGAAGATGCTTTCTTCCTTAATTTTTTGATTTTTCGCTTGAGATTATTTATACTGGTTCTTAAATCGGAAGCATGATTGTTGATGTGAATGTGA
Source organism: Papaver somniferum (assembly GCF_003573695.1). Taxonomy (NCBI): domain Eukaryota; kingdom Viridiplantae; phylum Streptophyta; class Magnoliopsida; order Ranunculales; family Papaveraceae; genus Papaver; species Papaver somniferum. The sequence continues at coordinate 143,459,508 of NC_039359.1, forward strand.
TCGAAACCCGACATTTTTGACTCAGTGTGATCCTTGCCACCAGATGACATTCCTTTCTTCCTTTGACGTCTTTTTCTATTTACTGGGACATCAATCTCCTTATATTTCCATATGACATTCTTTCCTCTATGAATGTCAAAAGAGTCAGTGTCATACATATAACTAAGAGAGTGATTATCATAGTGATAAGAATGTTATGAAGTTTTTTATTCCTTATCCTAAAATGATATTTCCGTTCAACGTGACCCTTGTTTCCACAATAGTTACAGTTGAAAGAAATGTTTTTAACGACTCTCCTATGCCTTGTCTTTGAAGAATGACAATCTTTGTTTACCGGAACATCAGCTGTAATAGGTGAATTTTTACATAGCATGTTGTTATTGGCACAAACAAAATTGATCTTCCCAGTGTTAGGAGTGTCTATTCCTTTATAGCCCAGACCACGTGTATCACGATGATCTTTACATGCTCCTATCAAGGAAGATAATTTTGTAGAGCTAGTGTTGAATCTTCTCATATTCTCTTCTAGCAATTTTGCCTTGTTAACAACTGTCGAGAGGTCATTCTTCAGTTGTTGTTCTTTGGCAATAAAAAGGCATTCTCTGTCATTATAGTATTTCTGTTGAGAGTCATACTTTTCCTTAGATTCAGCAAGTCTTTCTTTCAACACGCACAAACTCTTCTGAAAGATTTCACATTCGGTAATCTTTTAATGGACTTCTTCGTCACAATATTTAAGGATGGATTGTAGAAGTTTATAACCACAATCATATCCTTTAAAGAGTTTTTTAAGTTTCCTATTTTCACGACAGAGAGGAAACAGATATTCTCCTAGATAGGCAGTAGATCCATTTTTTCTATGATATCGTCAAAGAGTATGATATACTATGAGACTTCTTCATCAATACTCGGTCCCTCGTCTGAGTCACTTTCATCAGAAAGTTCATCCAATTGATCATCTAGGTGGTTTTCCCAGTTGGCATAGGTTTCTGACAGAGAGAGAGATATGAGAGAATTCTTAGAAGTCTCAGAACTCTGGATAGTATCGAGAGGATTCTAATCTGGTTTTGTGCATTCAGAGATATCACTATTTTCCATAGAGTCAGATCGCTACAAACACAGACTTTTGAGGTCTTAAAGGTGTTTGGCTGCTCTGATACCAATTGAAAATGCGGGGGTCTAACAACCACACCCAATATTTCGATTAGCAATCTGTATGGACTAACTCCAATATACTTTCTAGAGAATCAACTAGACAGTCAGACTCAATCTAGAGAAAAGTATATCGAGGAGTTAATATCTCTCTCTTGATTTGATTTTACTCAAGCAAATAGAAATCTGCGAGTCTTTATCAAATACAAGGATAATAAACTTGGATGGTACCAAAGACCAATATCCAAGGATCAATCAATTTCCAATCAACAACCAAAGGTTGGATTTCACAATTGATTGATACAAACACACAACCTGTGATATTTCAATTATATAACAAAATATAATGCAGAATAGAAATAATACAGACACCAGAAATTTTGTTAACGAAGAAACCGCAAATGCAGAAAAACCCCGGGACCTATTCCAGATTCAACACCACACTGTATTAAGCCGCTACAAACACTAGCCTACTACAAACTAACTTCGGTCTGAACTGTAGTTGAACCCTAATCAATCTCACACTGATTCCAGGTACATTTGCGCTCCTTACATCTCTGATCCCAGCAGGATACTACGCATTTGATTCCCTTAGATGATCTCACCCACAACCAAGAGTTGCTACGACCCAAAGTCGAAGACTTTAGTAAACAAATCTGTATCACACAGAAAAGCCTACAAGGATAGATAAATCTGTCTCCCACAGATAAAACTAAGAGTTTTGTTCAGTCTTTTGATAAAAATAAAGGTGAACAAGAACCAATTGATAAACCGGACTTATATTCTCGAAGAACAGCCTAGTATTATCAATCACCTCACAATAATCTAAATCGTATGGTGGCGAAACTAGATATTGCGGAATCACAAACGATGAGACGAATATGTTTGTGATTTATTTTTATCTTGCCCTATCGGGGATATAATCTCAAGTCAATTATTCAATTGAACTCCTACGATAGAAAATGGCAAGATCAGATCGCTCAACTACAAGAAAAGTAGTTTCGTCTGGCTTCACAATCCCAATGAATTTTTCAGTCGTTGTGGATGGGACAAAACGATTTGTTGGTTTTTACGGAATTGAGGAGACGACCGTACGGAGGAGACTCCTTGAACCGAGCGAAATGTTCAACCTCACACAGATGCACTGCAAGAAGGGAGTTCTTTGAATTCGAGAGATCAATATGTAGTACTCCGGCCTAAACCAAGACAATGGTCGTTCCAGAGTAAATTCGGTCACAAGAGGGGATGGGTTGATCTGTAGGAGGGAAGCTGAGAAATGTGTGGAATCAATGGTAATCAAAGATTGTGGGTGTGTTGTATATTATGAAAAAGATAAGTTCTGAATGATTGAAGTTTCTCAGTTGAGAGTAATTGCTCAATTGATGAGGTGTTGATCTCGTGTTGTCTGTGAGACGTGAGATTCTTCGTTGTTTTTCAATCATGATTCAGAAACATATTTATATTGCTGGAATTGTAGACACCATGATTCCATGAAGTGTGATAGTTGATGGAATCAAAGTGTGGGGAAATGGAAATCGTGTTTGAAACCAGTTGCTCATCGTGCCGAGACTTGGTCGATATTCCATCCACTACTTTGTTAACTCCTTCAACTGATTGCACGACTTGCTCACATTCCATCGTGTGTATGAACACACGTGTCGTAGACCGCCAGACCAAAACCTTAGTCAATATCCCCCCATGTGACACGATTGAAGTCTCGTGGTGTAATTAGTCAGTTGTTGCCTTCATGGGACGATGAGTCCATGTATTTGCTGTGTTGAACATGATTTTGCAAAATGTTCTGAAGCTCATGAATTGAACATCTCTGTTGAGACAGAGGTATAATTCTCACGTTGATAGTTGAGGCGAGCAAGTATTGCTCATTCGATGAATTGTTGAATATTGATAGTTGAACCAATATTCCTTGATTTGAGCAAATATTGCTTATCTGAGCAAGTGTTGCTCGTCTGATGAATTATTGGTAACGTGACCAAAATAAAACATTAATTAGAATACTGGTAGTTGAACCGAGCATAATTAATAAGAATACTGATCGTGAGATGATAGGAACATTTTTATGTCGTATATAATCTCAATTGTATATATTATTAGTGCTCGATTTTATATTTATTATGGCTTTTTATGTCCTTGTAGGTATTTTTGGAGAAATAAGCTTTTGCGGCGAAATTGGCTAAAAAAGTGGTTTTTGCGTTCGTGGGAGAAAATTACTATACGGACTCCCACTTTGGGAAAGGGGTAACCTAATTACAAAGGGGTGACCCATTTCCAGGCATCTGCTAAAGGGAGACCAGCACAGGATAGGGGGAGGTCACTTTCTTCTCAAATTCGAATGAAATTTTGGCGGGAAAAATATCCAGCAAAGAACCAAACTTTGGGTTGGATTTCGAAGGTGTTCTAGAGAGATTCAATCGCTAAAATTTGTTGGGATGGACGTGATTGAGCATAACAGGCTTGGTATGTGCGCTGGAGTCGATCAAATTGGGCTGGAGAATCTAGAAAAAGGAAACAGAGTTTGAGTTTTGCACGGAAACTCTGTGGAATTATTTTAGGAATTCCACGGAGACTAAAGGCGTGATATTGTTTCCTAAGGTGATATCATATCTAAGGAAGAGTTTCTGATGATTTGGAAGTCTTAGAAACGCTTAAGGAAATCGGCAGAGAAGATTATTGTCGTGGCTTGCACGAAAAGAAAAAGAGAGAATTAATCGCTATTTTTAGGTTTCTGAGTAGTATAAAAGGTGTGTTCGAGTCCCAAGAAGAGGACGAAGTCATTGGAGCAGTTGCAGAGGAGTTTGTAACACCGCAGAGCTGAAGAGATCGAGTTGCAGGAAAACCCGCGTTTCTGCTGCTGCTGAAGAAGAAGAAGAACAAAGATTGCGAATAAGAAAAACGTTTCAAATATGTAATGCTGCTACAGTGACTTCTTTGTAACAGTCGTCCATCGTTTTGCAACACCATTACACTGTTACAAATAATCATTGTTATAATTTTTCATCTTTTAAGCAACTTTTGAACCATAAACAAATATTTTGAGCAAGTGATTAATATGAGGAGCTAAACCCCATTGTTGAGGCGACGGAGGAAGCCATTTTTTTCAATTATTATGTGGTAAATTCTATTTAATTTAATTTTTGTAATTCTTTTATGATTATTTGCACTAAACTGAAATCGAGTATATGATTCTGATTAAGTGGTTGTGTTCTCAATTGATGGGTCATGCTTAGGTTAAGTCTTTTGATGGTCCATGCTTTCGATTTACAACTATTTTTTTTGAGAATTTACTTGTCTAGGCAAAAATATTAGAATCACTTTAAACGTAAAGAGTTGCATAAATATTGACTAGATTAAATCACATAAAAATTGGAGATTGGTGGAATCCTGAGTCTCAGTGCTTTTTATAATCTTGAACACAATTTCTTTTTAAGGTTTGTATTTTATTTTGAGTCTAAAATCGAGTCTACACAATCCGAGTTGAAAGAACTTTACTACCACTTAAAAACTACACCAATTTTTGGCGCTGCTGCCGGGGATTTTGAACCCTACAGATGCTCCTAATCTTTTTAGGGAAATAAAATGAAAACCCATACTTCCATGTTAGGGACTTTGAGGAAATTTGTAGTACCCTAAAGATTAGAGACCTTGATGATGATGCTTTGAAACTTAGGTTATTTCCTTTTTCCCTGAAAGATAAAGCCAAATCATGGCTATATAGTTTGGCTTCCGGTTCAATAGAAACATATGAACAACTTACATCTACCTTTTTGAACAAGTTTTTCCCTAGGCACAAAACATCGTCTATTAGGACGCAAATCTGCACATTTTCTCAAAAGGAGGGAGAATCGTTATATAGGTATTTGGAAAGGTTCAATGACTTATTAGCCCAATGTCCTCATCATGGTTTAGAAAAGGTTAGGCTATTTCAAATCCTTTATGAGGGTTTAGATTATTCGACAACAACCATGGTTGAGTCTCTATGCACTGGTGGTTTTGAAAACCAAACTGTTGATGCTGCGATGGAATTTTTGAATGAAATCGCCGAAAAGACCCAGCAATGGGAATATTGTAGGGACCCCAAGAGAACAATTATTCTAGGTAGAGGAAACGTTAATAGGGTAGAAGGAGGCTATGAATCAGATGCCAAAATTGCTGCTATAGCAAAAAGGTTAGAAGCCTTAGAATTGGGTCACGCTAGTGGTAGAGTAGAGCCTTTTTGGGAAGGCCAGACTATTGAAGAGCGAGCAAATGCTCTTTATAATAATGACACTAGACTTGATCACCGTCAAAAGTTTGACCCATATTCAGAAATCTATAATCCTGGTTGGAGAAACCATCCGAACCTTTCATGGTCTAAGGACCAAGGTCAGTTTAGTAATTCTAATGTTCCCCCAGGTTTTGGATATACTAAGAATACTTCAGAATCAAGTCAGTTTCAGAATCAGCCTGATAAGAAAATCTTAAGTCTAGAGGAAACTCTCACCTCGTTTATTCAAAATACTGAAAATATGCGTCAATTGCTTTCATAAAGCATAGAAGCTAGTAATAGGATAGGACAAGAACATAGTCAGACCATTTCTGAATTGAAAGACCAGGTTAGTCTGATCAATGAGTCTCTAAGAGAAAAAGGTAAATTCCCTAGTCAACCGATACCCAATCCTAGAGAAGATAAAACATTTAATCAAGTGAATTCTGTCACAACCCTTAGGAGTGGTAAAACGGTAGACAATAAGGTAGCCATGCCTAATAGTGGACATATTGTAGATCCACCTTTTAGTTCCAAATATGAGACCCATAAGAAGCCACTAACTGAAGAAGCCGATAAAATTTCTAGTGATGCCAATGTGGTTTCCGACAGGTCTCATTTTGTACCTAAAGCCCCATATCCACAGTTGTTAGCTCCAACAAAGAGAGAGTCGACTTTCAACGAAATATTAGAGATATTTAAGTAGGTAAACATTAACATCCATTTATTATAAGCAATTAGGCAAATGCCTGCTTATGCCAAGTTCCTTAAGGACCTTTGTACACGAAAGCGTAATCTTAATTTCCATAAGAAAGCCTTTTTAGCTGGTCAGGTAAGTTCAATCCTTCTGAACCAAACAACCCCTAAGTATAAAAACCCTGGATGCCCCACCATGTCTTGTGTGATCGGTAATTATTCAGTAGATAAGGCATTGCTTGACTTAGGAGCTAGTGTGAACTTACTCCCTTATCATGTATACAACCATCTAGGTCTTGGTAAGTTGAAACCGACTAAAATGACATTGCAATTAGCTGATAGGTCTGTCAAAGTACCTCGTGGTGTCATAGAGGATGTTCTGATTGAGGTTGATAAATTTTTTTATCCACTGGATTTCGTTGTTCTAGATACTCAGCCTGTTCAGAATCCTAGTGCTCAAATACCGGTGATTTTAGGTCGCCCATTTTTAGCCACAGCTAACGTTGTCATCAACTATAGGACATGACTTATAAACATCTCTTTTGGTAATATGACCACTGAACTAAATGTCTTTAATGTTAATAGACAACCTTCTGACGATTTAGAGGAAGTGAATATGATTAACACTTTAGTTCAGAATCTAACTCAGGATAATTGGGACGACACTTTATTTGGTGATTCCTTAGATGAACTTGATGAGGAAATTCTCTTAAGTCAGTTAGGTGACCAAACTTTTGAACTAGAAGAAGCTCTTGAGTACTTTAAAGACTCTACGGACCCTGAGATTCAAGCCATAGTGCTAGGCCTTACGGAGAGTAGTGTTGACCCTAAGTTTGGGGGTAATGAACTAGAAGAAGCTCTTGAGTATTTTAAAGACTCTGAGGATCCAGAAATTCAAGCAATAGTTAGAGGTTTGTCCGAAAATACTGACTACACTAAGTTTGGGGGTAGTAATGGTCAATTATCCCCATTAGAAGTCCCTAACTTGGGATTCGAGCCTAGTGTACCTGAGGTATTACTTGAGTCACTTACGACTCCGCAACCGGATCCTCCTGATATTGTCCAGAAGGAAATTCTAAAAACTTGTTGTTCGAATGAGTCAATTTGTCAAGACACTCATATGAAGCCCAAATGGGCACAACAGAAAAACCCAGTTGTCTTGCAGGAAACCTTGGATGACGATGTGCTATGTCTGTTCATTTTTCTGATTTGGTGCAGTTGTCTGATAATTGTGTCAATTTTATTTTCTTTTATTGACCCACAGTTGTTCGACTATTGATATATGATTTGAAAGGTAATTAGCCATTTTGTGGTATTTGACGTCTGGCTGAAGACTTTAAATTTAGCACTTTTTGGGAGGTAACCCAATCTCATGCAACACGGTAATATATTTCCTTATCTCTTTGCTTCAAATGGTAACAATTTCTCCTTGTTCATGCTTTTAATTTTATCTTTAGAACATTGAGGAGAATGTTAGATTTAAGTTTGGGGGTATGGGAGAAACTTTTTAGTTGCAATAAATAAACTCCAGAGCCTATAAATTTATGCATATTAAGGATCGCACTAACTAATCTAAGTGGATGGAAGCATTTTGGTTGTAGGAGTTGAGGAACCAATCTGATTAGATGGCAACATCTAAAGAGTCTATTCATAAAAGCACAGAGTTCAGTTGTTAGGAATAACATGATAGTTTCACCATATCTCGTTGAGTCCTTTTCACTTCTTTTTGATGTTGTTTTGTTTTTAAACTATGTTTCTAAGTGATTTGGTGGGGCTCACGATTCAAGTTGTTACCAATGCTAGGGTGAATTAGAGTGATTGAGATACCATGAAAAAAAAAAATTGCAGGAATTAACATGGAAGGTAGTGTTAGTTTCCCCCCCTTGTGACACAATCTCAGCCCCCCCTCCCGCCGTTTCGGCTCCCATGGCTAGGTTACCCATGAGGCTCGCTGGTAGATTAGCACAGCAACCTGTTCAATTAATGTAATAGTATGTCGTTGGAACTTAGATTGTTAGGCTTCCAACTAGTTTCATGTAATAATATCCATCCAATAATATAAAAAAAAAAATTGAGACCAGACCATTTGACCAAAAGGAATAAATTCAATAAAGTCGACCACTGGTACCCTTGTATATGCCAGCTATGTTGACCTAGAGTTAGGTTATCGACCACTGGTTCCCTTGTATATGCCAGTGTGTTGATATTAGTCAGACTAGTACCTCAATCCATTAGGATAGGTTCATTTTGGCGGAGGCCTTCAGGCAGATATGGGAAACGCCGTTCACTTAGTAAACATCAAAACCATCTATGTTTTTCTCTATATCCATTTTCTTGATCTATCCATGTGATTAGTTTTGACTCCGGATATTGATGTCCATAGTGCGACTATCTGAGTAGAGCTCTGTCACTTTATATGAATTTTAGTATGCTTGAGTGCAAAGTCGTGTACACCAATTGGAATTTCGCATCAGGGTACTTCCTCCTGTAGTCAATAAGTATGCCAACCAAGGAGACTCTTTAGTACCTTCCAAGGTTCTGCCTAGATAGCTAGGGTCTAGAGTACAGGTTTTGTGGGTATATCTCTTGTAATCCCTCCCGAGACTATAACTCGGCCACTAGGGCCACCTAGGGGTTTAAAGGCTTATTGCATACGCTAAATGCAATTGACGATGCCTGCGACAGTGATTTAGGATTTTATTTTCTATTTGATTTTCTCGAGGACTAGAAAATAATAAGTTTGGGGGTATTTTATAGGAACATTTTTTTGTCTTATATAATCTCAATTGTATATATTATTAGTGCTCGATTTTATATTTATTATGGCTTTTTCGGCGAAATTGGCTAAAAAGTGGTTTTTGCGCTCGTGGGAGAAAATTACTATACGGACTCTCACTTTGGATAAGGGGTAACCTAATTACTAAGGGGTGACCCATTTCCAGGCATCTGCTAAATGGAGACCAACACAGGATGGGGGAGGTCACTTTCTTCTCAAATTCGAACGAAATTTTGGCGGGAAAAATATCCAGCAAAGAACCAAACTTTGGCTTGGATTTCGAAGGTGTTTTAGAGAGATTCAATCGCTGAAATTTGTTGGGCTGGACGTGATTGAGCATAACAGACTCGGTATGTGCGCTGGAATCGATCAAATTGGCCTGGATAATCCAGAAAAAGGAAACAGAGTTTGATTTTTGCACGGAAACTTTGTGGAATTATTTTAGGAATTACAGGGAGACTAAAGGCGTGATATTGTTTCCTAAGGTGATATTCTATCTAAGGAAGAGTTTCTGATGATTTGGAAGTCTTAGAAACGCTTAAGGAAATCGGCAGAGAAGATTATTGTCGTGGCTTGCACGAAAAGAAAAAGAGAGAATTAATCGCTATTTTAGGTTTCTGAGTAGTATAAAAGGTGTGTTCGAGTCCCAGGAAGAGGACGAAGTCATTGGAGCAGTTGCAGAGGAGTTTGTAACACCACAGAGCTGAAGAGATCGAGTTGCAGGAAAACCCGCGTTTCTGCTGCTGCTGAAAAAGAAGAACAAAGGTTGCAAATAAGAACAACGTCTCAAATATGTAATGCTGCTACAGTGACTTCTTTGTAACAGTCGTCCATCGTTTTGCAACACCATTACACTGTTACAAATAATCATTGTTATAGTTTTTCATCTTTTAAGCAACTTTTGAACCATAAACAAATATTTTGAGCAAGTGATTAATATGAGGAGATAAACCCCATTGTTGAGGCGACGGAGAAAGCCATTTTTTCCAATTATTATGTGGTAAATTTTATTTAATTTAATTTTTGTAATTCTTTTATGATTATTTGCACTGAACTGAAATCGAGTATATGATTCTGATTAAGTGGTTGTGTTCTCAATTGATGGGTCATGCTTAGGTTAAGTCTTTTGATGGTTCATGCTTTCGATTTACAACTATTGTTTTGAGAATCTACTTGTCTAGGCAAAAATATTAGAATCACTTTAAACGTAAAGAGTTGCATAAATATTGACTAGATTAAATCACATAAAAATTGGAGATTGGTGGAATCTTGAGTCTCAGTGCTTTTTATAATCTTGAATACAATTTCTTTTTAAGTTTTCTATTTTAATTTGAGTCTAAAATCGAGTCTACACAATCCGAGTTGAACGAACTTTACTACCACTTAAAAACTACACCATGAGATCTTCGTAAAGTTATTAGTGTTCGAATCTGGAATCATGATCCTTGGACTCAGAAACCCTAATTTGATCAATTGATGACCAATTGATGGTTTATTTCAAAATAAACCATGGAATGAAAGAGGGATCGACTACATGAGACCATGGATCGACCATGTAGCGCACATATGCTCATGTGAGTAAACACCAAGGTATCTTGAAGAGTTGGTGATTTGTTGATGAAAGAATGATTAAATGCTGGTTTAATCATTTATTCGAAAAATGCTCGTCTGAGCCTTAGGTGATAAAACCTAATTAATTATGAAGGGGTGAGGGCCCGACTAAGGGGTCATGAAACCGTCCCTGGGTGGTCACGAGATCGACCGACGATCATTCTATGAAATTCCAAAATTATTTGGAAGAGTTTTGGACCTAATACGTGCAATTGCGCAAATTAGGTCAAATCATGAAAATACGTGGGACCGTCTCATTGCGAGCCAAAAAGCCGACCCTAGTCGGTCAAGATAACATGCTCACGTCCGTGTCTCAGTCCTGAGAATCTTGATATTTTCTGGCGTGCGTTTGAGCAACCATTTGAGAAAATATGACAAAATCAGGGTTTTGCTGAAACTGAGGAAACTTCATGGGATGAAGGAAAATAATTATAAAATGAATGAATATGAGACGTGGGACCGCTGGAGCAAAGGCATGGCCGGCCGGCCAGTGACAACGGTCCCATGGTGCCTTTTCCTAATTTTATAATATTTGTCATGATTTTATGAAAATATCATGAAATCAAGGAGTTTGTTGAAATTAAGGAGTTTCCATAAAGTGAAAGAATTTCCATGGGATCAAGGAATCAAATAATATTAAAAATAATAAAATAAGGGCGTGTGGGACCGGCTGAGGCATGGCCAGCCAGCTGGGGCCCGGTCCCGTGCATTTCCCTAATTTTATGTAATTTTTATTTATTATTTCCATGATTTGAAGGAATTTTCAAAATTTGAGAGAAATACAATAAAATCAAGGAAACCTAAAATAATAATGATAAAATAAAGGGGCGTGTGGGACCGGCTGAGGCATGGCTGGCCGGCTGGGGCCCGGTCCCACGAGTTTCCCTAATTTTATATTATATTTTCATGGTTTTGTGAAAATACCATGAGATTAAGGAGTTTTCATGAGATTAGGGAAATAATAATAAAATAATGAGGAACCATGAGGTGTGGGGCCGGCCGGGATCAAGGCATGGCCGGTTGGACAATAGTCACGGCCCCATAATATTTTTCCAAATTTTATATTAATTCCTTGGTGCGAAGGAAACACCATGAAACTGAGGAGTTTCCTCAAAACGAAGGACATTTGTTCAAATGAAAGGATTTTCATAAGATCAAGGAAAATAACAAAAAATATGATAAAATATAAAACTGGCGTGGGATTGGTCACGGCACGGCTGGCCGGCCGGTGAGCCCAATCCCTCAGCACCTTAGTCAATATTTAATTATTTATTATTTTCCTTCCTATTTTGCATAGGTTCATCATTTCGTCGTATTTTGAAATACTCGTTCATGTGGTGATTGTTAGTGCATCATCGTTGAGTACACTTACACCATTTGAGTCGGGGCTTACTCGGAGGTAGCTCACACTCCCGCGCTTTGTATATTTATTACTAACCCATGGAATTCTGCTGGGAAGAACCATAGATTGGAGTAACAAAGTACTGCGAAAATATTTGAATATTTTCGGAAATCCAGTGGATGAATCCAAGAATTTAGGAATAATTAACTTAAGGCTCTATACTAGCAGATCAAGCTGTCTAGGAGCATTAATTATTATGACATGAGCTTGTTGGAGCTTCATATCCTTTATATAGTCAGGGAAATTCGTTGTTTGTATCCTGAAGACGTTATCGCTCTATACTAGCAGAGCAAGCTTTCTAGGAGCCGTCAATCTCGTGATTCTATATAGAAATCATTACTGAAGTGTTCAGTATTCATGAGATATGCCGTTGTCCAGCCGAGAGACTACATATCTGCATGTACTCTGAGAGAAAGTATTCTCAGTCAGAGGATTCGATGAGAGACCTGTGTCTCTATACTCACATCTGATTGCTGGATCAGGAGTTCGTATAATTATGGTTTACGATTTTAGCCTTTGTCGAAAATCCACCATCTACATTAAGTCCCCTGCTTAGTGAGGAAAGCCGTGTTCCTCAGTCAGCACTGAATGGTGATTTTCCGGTCATAAACAATATAAGTAATTGCACTTAGTCGTGAGTTAAGATGTTACCGTATTTTGATAGTACGATCAAGCCATGACTTGAATGAAGATCCCAGTGGCATGATAGAGCATCGTTTAATGAGCATAGATTGGTGTTGAACCGCTGGTTTGGGCGACGGGACCTTGGTCGTTTAGGATTCGTGGGTCGGGCCCAATAAGGAAATCCTTGTAAAATTAGGTTTTTGGAAATAAAATTTGATATAAAAGGGAATTAATCTCTTCTTTTTTATTATTTTCCCAACGACCAACACCTTCATCACCTCTCCACCATCTTCACGCCAGCAGCAGGTGGAGAAAATTTTCACGCCGGAACACCGACCGCTGCCGCCACCGTCGGACCAACTTCCGGTCAGCGGCGACCAGGTGTGGATTTTTTTTTTGATGATGTTTATATGAGTTTCATGAAGTGATCATGTTGAAATCATATATGTGCATATATTAGTGTGAGTTTTGTTGAAAAACCCTCGTTTTTGAAAACGTATGTTCGTTTGATCGTTAATTTTGAAAACTAATAATAATCCCTGATTTAGGAGGGATTTTTTTTTTTAATATATGTAGACCTAGGTCCAGTGATAAAACTTAGTTTATGATCTTTCATGTGAACCAAGGTTTTATCATAAAAAGAGTGAATTTTCATGAAACCGAAATAAATCTTCGTTTTAGAGACTGACGATAGTACGAAGGAAAAAAATTTTTATACATGAACTTGTGTCCAGTGATAAAATTTTGTTTATGAGCTTTCATGTAAATCAAAACTTTATCTTATAAGGTGTGAGCTCTCACAAAATTGAAATAAACCTTCATTTTAAATACGAACGACGATACGAAGGAAAAGAGTTTTTTTTATATAAAATCATGGCATGTCCATGAAAAATATATTTGCATACAAAACCGTGACATGCTTTCATGGAAAAGAGTGTACTCTTTTTTTGCGTGAGTTGTTACTCACTAAAAATAAAACGTGAGTTATTATTTCATGTTCTGTAAACATATATTTTCAAAACTGATTTTTGGATAATATTCAAAGTAAACAATTATTTTTGATGAGATATTGTTTTAGTTTTTCATAATTCCATGGTGAATGTTCACGCAGTAGAAATGTTCATGATTTTATGAAAATCTAAGTTTCGTTCTTCTTTTGCAGGTTTCGAAGAAACGAACGAGTTTTGAGGTGTTTACCTCTTGGATTACTACTATCCCTGTCGTTAGTGGAATCGTAAAGTGGTAAGAGTTAAGAATTACCATTTTTGCAGATGGATTCACTTGCATGTTGATAATTTTATGCTTCTGGTTTCAGAAAATGTCAACTTCCAGCGGAAAAAATTACGATTATTATTACTCCTCTTCCTCCTCCAGCTCCTATGATGAGGATTCCAAAGTTTCTGTAGCCAAAGTGAAAGCTAAGACAACTCATGATGAGGAAGCGGAGTCTAGCGTACCCTTGAATGATCGTAGGGTCACTTATGCTGAACTTATGAAGAGGAAGGATGAAGATGATGAATCCGAGAATCGTCAGCGCAGAAGGGATCGAATCCGGCGCCGAGTACAAGCGTCTGAGGAGAGATGTCAATTCCTTGATGGGGTACCCTCTGACTCTGATGCTGATGTTTCTGAAGAGGAGACTGCGTGGTTATTTACAGAGCACAAGATCAAGCCTGACCGATACGAAAGAGAGTTTTGGAGGACCATGAAGCAAATTGAAGCCGAAGTTGAAGAAGAAGAAGACTCGGACTCAGATGATGATCCTAAGGCTCGTCCAGACTTCATCTCTGACGCTGATTCCGACGAAGAGGAAGATAGCGATGATAAATCTGATGACTCGGATGATGAGAAGGACAGTGATGACGAATCTGACAATTCGGATGGGTCTGACGAGTAGCTTTACTTCTATCTTCTTTAAACATTTGAATGTTCTTTATCCTTCGTAGTAGACATTTCTTTGATGATTTGGATGACTTTGCGTTAGAGCTAGGGATTTCTTCTGAACAATAAATATTTTATTAATGTTGATTCCTTCTGATCGAGTGAAACAGACCAATGTCCATGCGCCTGAATCCATCATACTCTCTTTTGATGATTTCCGTCTTGTGAGAGGTACCAAAATACGGTTAAGAGACACGGGACGTGTAGAGAGCTGCGTGGTCATTCTCTGACTATACCGTTGTCAGTCCCCGGTGTGTTATTTTCCTCCGCGTCTTCAGTATTGATCTCGTTTGAAGCTTAGGGTTTCCGCGAAGCCCGTAACTGAACTGACTGTTCGTAGAAGATAAACATCCACCGTGTCTAATATATATCTTCGAGACTTTGAGTCTATCATCTATGTGAATATTTCCTCCATTCCTGAGTCAGTTTCATCGTGTAGAGAAATTTCGATCATACCTTGTTATCGCTATATTGAGCAGTAGTATTTCTTCTCGAGATGATCCTCAGTGGAAACGTAAAATAGAAGCGTCCATCTCAGTAAGTTGTATACCTTTTTCGTCTATGTCTGATCGAGATTATCTGATCATAAGAAAATGATTTGTTGCAGGATAACCAGAAGAATTCTTGATCTCATAACTCGAGGCCCAAGCGGACTGTTAGAGCTCCTGCCCGGTACAGGTCGGCTTATGCTGAGGATGGATCATCTGTAAGCACCCTTACAACCCTTGCAGTTCCACTATGCTCAATTTTGGTAAAATTAAATACTTCTCCGTTTCGTCGCAGGAGGATGTTCGTGTCGTCGTTGATGACAGAAGGATAAGGAGTTGAAAGTCTGTGACCGTGGTTGAGGTTGAAGACAGCAGCACCCGAGTTGGTGAAGACTCTGCAGAATCCTTAGATATTGAACACAGGGTTCACGCTCGTGATTATCCAACAACTGGACTATCATTTGAAGCTCCTATGATCAATAATTTCCCGGACAATAAGGTGGTTTGTAGATTCTTCTTCCCCAAGTATCACACGCCTCTTTACACCAAGATCTGGAAAAGATATGGACATATTGCTACGACCGAGGTGTGGAAAGGTTTTCTACCAACCCTCCTAACTACAGTTGCAGGCTGTTACCGATCATTGAGGAGATGGACCAGATGCGCCTGTGAGATGTCAAGAATCAGGAATTGCACAGGTGGGATGAGATGATTTTGAACTGCGAGACATTGCGATTCAATGTAGGATGGATTCATCATCGGCTCGAGATAATCAAGATTCATAAGGCGGCGGAGGCTGCTGATGCGATTTCTCTGACCACTGCTTTACTGGAGGAAGAGAAGATGCTTGCTTTGGAGTCGGCCCGGGTTGAGAAGGAAGTGAAGGAATTGAGTACGAAAACCAAAAGTTTTCAGAAGAAGCTTGACAGGGTTGCTTACAGAGATTACCCATTGTTGGATGGTTTGCTCTGAGTGAGCATTTATGATTGTTGTTTTTGAATAGGTTTAAGCTTCTGGTTAGGTGGAATAATTGATCATGATATGAAGGAATTTTTCTCATTTATGAAATGTTTAATAAACAAAGGAGCATTTGCACGCTCTTTGGAGGAATGAAAATTACATTTTTGAAAATGCTTGAAATGATGAAAAGGTAATTGCTTTCATGAATCAGGCGTAATAGGCTTTGATCCATTTTCCATTGATTATATTCCCTTCCACTCCTCCATCCACGGCTAAGATCCTGTAGTACCCACTGGATACTGCCTTGATGACTACATATGGTCCCTCCCATTTCAGAGAGAACTTGTGAGCGGACATATCTTGTTGAATGTGCTTTGTTGTCTTTAATACCAGATCTCCTACTTGAAATGTTCGAGGTCTTACCATTTTTTTGTAGGCCTTGGAGATCTTTTGTTTGTAGGTTTCTATGTATTTTTCTACCTTAGACCTCCTTGACTCGAGCATGTCTAGCTCAGCGATTCTTGACTTGGATACTTCGGCCTCATCCCATTGTACTCCACTGGATGTTGCAATCCTTGCTGAAGGAATTTTGATTTCTACTAGAAGTATGGCGTCTGCTCCGTAGACGAGGGAATATGGCGACGTTCCGATTGAGCTCCTCGGTGCGGTTCGATAAGCCCATAGAGCCATAGGCAGCTGTTCATGCCACGTTCGAGGATTGTCATGAATTGTCCGACTAAGAATTCAGACCAAAGTTTTGTTGGTGCTCTCCGCTTGTCTGTTTCCTTGGGGATAATATGGTGTGGAGAAGACTTGTTTGATACCGTATTCCTCGAGCAGTTCAGTCACATGTTTATTGGCGAAAGGAGTTCCATTATCAGTAACAATATGTTTAGGAACACCGAATCTACATATTATGTGCTCTTTGATGAAGGTTGCAATCGTGACTCCGGTGGTGCTTCGAAGAGGAATCGCTTCAACCCACTTGGTGAAATAATCAGTTGCAGTGATGATGTATTCATGCTGATTTGAAGATGCTGGATTGATCTTCCCGATGATATCCAGTCCCCAACTGTAGAAGGGCCGTGGACTATTCACAGAATTCAATGGGATATAAGGAGTGTGGATAAGATTACCATGGATTTGGCATTGGTGACACCTCTGAACGTATGTAGCTGCATCGTCTTCCATGGTCGGCCAGTAATATTTCTCATGGACTTGAAGAAATAATTTTCTCTTTCCTTGATGTTCTCCATCGTGCATTTCCTTCAGAATTGTTGGGATTTCATGTTCATCTAAACATCTCAGTAAATTCCCTCCAAAGATTTTGCGGTATAAGATCCCGTCAAGAAAGACAAATCTCTTAGCTCTCTGAATGAGTTTGACTGCTTGCTTCTTTTCTGTTGGTAGTTCGTTGTCCCAGAGATATTTGCTGTAAGGCTCCCTCCAGTCCCCAGTGTTGTGGACTGTCAAAACCTCTAAGTGATGGGGAGGTGTCTGACAATTGGGACAAGATCCTTGTAGAGACCTTGCTTGAGCTTACATGGAAGGCCAGTAGTATCCTGCCCTCTGAAGCCTTCTGTAAAATGTTACTACTAGTGTTTGTCCGCAGATTTCTTCATGTACGCGCTTGAGTTGTTCTTCCGCTTCGTCGTTTCCAAGACACCGTGATAGGGATCCATCAGGGTTTCGGTAATACAACGCCCCGTGAAGCAGGAAATAATTCTTCAATTCTTTGAGGCTGATTTTGCCTTCTGAAATAGAGCTGCTCAATTCATGAATGATGGGTGCTCGCCAATCGTCTGTTGAAATGTCTTCGACTTGAGTGATCCAGGTAGATGACACAGTACGCCTCTGTACAGTGATTGTTTTCTCTTCCCCTTCGAACTGCATCTTAGAAGCGAGAGTTGCTAGGCAGTCGACATGCCTATTGTTGGTCCGTCCAGTATGGACGATCGTGGCATCAGCAAAATGAGTTAATAGTCGCTGATCTTCGGTTCGGAATGGAGCGAACGTGATTTCCTTGAGAGAGTATGCTCCATTCATCTGATTGACCAGTAACTTTGAATCTCCTCTTATTTCAAGGTGTGTCACTCCTGCTTGCTTGGCCAGGGACAATCCTAATAAGAAGGCTTCATATTCTGCTGAATTGTTGGTGCAATGGAAATCCAACTTGAGCGAATGTGAGAAAACTTCACCAGAAGGGGACACCAGCACTATGCCCGCTCCTCTGGTGTCATTTCTAGGGATGGCGGATCCATCAAAGTATAGAAGCCATGTTTCTTCTTTGATAACTAAGATATCTGGAAATTCACCGGGTACATCCTCGTGTAATGTTGTCGTATCTTCTCCTGGAAAAGAAGCGAGCAAGTCTGCAACTGCTTGGCCTTTGATCGCTTTAGGCGGCGTGCAACCTATGTCAAATTATGACATCTGGAGTAGCCACTTTGCTGGTCTCCCTATCAAGGCAGGCTTTGATAGCAGGAACTTTATAGGATCAGCTTTGGAGACGAGTACGACTCTGTTGGACAGTAAATAGTGCTTGAACTTCTAGATTGCATGTACTAATGCTAGACATGCCCTTTCAGCCTTTGGATATCGGAGTTTAGCGTCTCTCATTGTGCGGTTGAAGTAGTAGATTGGTCGTTCGATGCCTTCGTCGTCTTCCTGAGCAAGGAGTGCTCCGATAGAAACGTCACTGGAGGCTGTGTAAAGAATCAGGGGTCGTCCCTGTACTGGAGACTTCATGACAGCATGTGACAATAATATCTGCTGTATCTTATGGAAGGATTCTTATTGAACGGTTGTCCAGGTGAAACTTGCTCCTTTCTTCAGTAGAGGGGTGAATGAGGAAATGAGTTGAGCCTATCTAGGAATTAAGCGTCGAATATAATTTACCTTGCCCATAAAACTCTATATTTCCTTCACGGTGCGTGGAGGAGGCATGGTGGTGATAGTTTTCGTCTTGTCCGGATCGACTTTGATTCCTTTGGCTGTGAATAGGAATCCTAAAAACTTTCCATAGGAAACACCAAAAGCGCACTTCAAAGGATTCATCTTTAATTTGTATTCTCTGCATCTCTCGAATACTTGTCTCAAGACTTCGAGGTGAGACATTCGAGTCTTCGATTTTACCACCACATCATCGACGTAGTCTTCCACTTGTTTGTGCATCATGTCGTGGAATATGGCAGTCATGGCTCATTGATAAGTGGCACCTGCATTCTTTAATCCAAAGGGAATCACAGTGTAGTGGAAGTTCCCAATGGGAGTACGAAATGCAGTCTTGTTGGCGTCATGCTCATACATCTTGATATGGTTGTATCCGTTGTAACCATCCATGAATGAGAACATACCGTGGCCACTAGTTGCGGCGACGAGCATATCAATGTTGGGTAGAGGAAAATCATCCTTCGGACAGCATTTATTCAGGTTCCTGAAATCAACGCAACATCTGATTTGACCATTTTTCTTCTTGGCAGGAACAACATTTGCCAGCCATGTTGGATGTTGAATAGGCTTGATGAATCCTGCTGCTAGTAGTTTCTGGATCTCGACTTTGATTTGCTCCTCGACTTCGTGTCTAAATTACCTAGGCGGTTGTTTGACAGCTTTGGAGCCAGGAACAATGTGCAGGTGAAAACATCTTGATATTCTTTTAACAACTTTATCAACTCTGCCCGCTCCTCTGATGACAGTGCTGAACTAATTAGGATTGTCCTTGGATCATCCTCAGTCCCAATATTGATTGTCTCGAGATCATCGGTGGTAGAGTCAGTGTCGTCTTGTAATTGTCGTGGGGCGTCTTGAACCTCTTCTTCGAGTGACGGTTCGTTCTGACATGATTCTTCAGGGTGAGGAGACTTTTTATCGTTCTCCCCGATTAATTGTTAATCTTCCCGTCGGCGATAAACGATCCTCCCCTCCGCATCACGGCTGGTTATGAAGTTTGATCCTGGAGTTGAAACCTGATCATTACGGCGTTTAACCGGTATAGTAGATGACTTAATAGCCTTAGCATCTGAGGATGATGGCTTGTCAGCGACCTTTTCAATAGCCTTCCAACGTGGAAGTGGGATGATGCAAACCTTGCTTGGAGGCTCCGGGATGCTCTTTTGAGATTCAAGGAACTCAGCATAGTAGACAGGAGCATAAGGAGATGACGAAGCTGGGATGCGAATGATCTTGTTGTTGAGTAGTGCCTTCATTCATTGATGGTACGCGGAAGGGACCATCTTGTTATCATGGATCCATGGGCGCCCAAGTATCATGTGATAGTCGGGCTCTTGTTCGATCACATGGAATTTGACTTTTGACTGAATAGGCCCTACCTTCAAATCGATGTATGCATACCCATATATATGGATCTGACTTCCTTCAAAGCCTGTCATTAGGATAGGGTGCCAGACAATCTTGTGTTGTGGGAATCTGGCCGTCTTGAGAGTCTTCATAGTGACAATATTTGGAGAAGCACCTGTATCAACGAGGGCTCTCTTGAATTCGTAGTATCTGATGAAGCCAGTCACGTATAGGGCTCGATTGTGTCCTTCGTCTTCCATGCGGTCTTCTTCTCCAAAAGTGATGTTGTTGATTGAATAGTCAGACATCACGGGTGTTTCCTCAGCTGTTAGGCATGACGGACTCAGAGGTATGTCTGACGATATATGGTTGAGTGCAGCGAATGTACTCGCACGTTGATCTCTGGAGAAGTTTAGAAGCTCACATAACTTTCGATCAGATATGCAATTTCTTGGTCCACCGGCTTTTCGTAAGTAGTGAAGCTGTTGGTTTGAGGGGTATCGTTGGCAGTAGCGCTGGGATGATCTACCACTTCTGTTACCAAGAGTTTTGTCAATTCTTCCATACAGTTGAAGAGTTCATCGATTGCCTCCTTCAATCGATTGATGCTCCTAGTCATAATTTCTTGCCTCCATGCCAAATCATCCAATGATGGGATTTCTCCGTCGAACGCATTAATAGAGGGAAAAGGAGTAGTAAAGTAGGAGTGACGAATATTACCAGAGTCGTTCTGACGAGCGTGAGGAATGTCTCCATTTGAAATTGTAGGATCAGAATCTCGCAACGATAATGTCTCAGCGAAATTATCAACAACACAACACAACAGCGCCGCAGAACAATTTCATAAATGATACGATAAACGACGTCAGCTAGGATCACGAGAAAGATGTAATAGTCCTACGAAAATTAAAGAGCTTGCGAAATTAACATTTGTAAGGTTGCGAGAATGTCGCAGACCATACCCGAAAATAAAAGACAGATTAGCTGTCATCCACTATGTATTTCCCTATAAATAGTCGTTCAAGTTGTAAAGAATGGGGAGAGATCCTTTTGAGTAAGAAACAAGTAAATAAGAGAGAGAAAGTCTAGAGCAGAGGTCATTCTTGATTTCTTTATCTTTTCTTGTAAGAACATTCAAAGATTGATCAATAAAATTAAGAGTGTAAATCTAAAAATGAGTTGAGTAATAATGAAATCATATGAGGGGTGTAGTGTAGGATTTCCTGCAACTACATAATGACGCTAGAAACAGGGACGCATCGAAGATTATTCTAGACAAAATTGAAGATTAATATTGAGATTTGTAAAGATTTGGAGTGATTGATTAAGAATTTTAAATAATTTCTTGGTTAACATTGAAGAAATGGCTAGGAGAAGAAATACATCAGAACAACCAACCACTGTTAGAATAAGCAAGAGAATTGTTGGAAGAGAAAGAAGTGAAATGGGAGAATCTACTAGAATGAGAAATAATTGAGAAAATCAAATTCAACTACCAATTCAACAAACACTAGTACAAGGGAGGAATACAGATTATGATAGGGTGAGTATACACCCTTGGCAATCAAATTCGGCAGAAGAAGTAGAAGAAGAGCAACAAACCAGAAACTATAGACAGGCAGAGAGAAATCAAGAAGCAGATGAAGGAATAACTCATGGAGATGAAGAAATTGGAGCGTTAGAAACGTTGAGACGAAGAATACATGAAGAAAGAAGAGCTGTGGCAGAAGAACGTGCAAATCTAACAAGGCAAAATCACGAATTGAGGATGGAAAATATGAGACTACAGAGTAGAAGATCGAGAAGCATTACAAAATCATATTCAAGATCGACTAGAAGAGAAATGAGGCGAAACTCACCCACAATAAATGCTGGAAACAATATTCAAGAAGAAATATCAAATCCTAATGAAGAAAACCGCGAAAATAGAGAAAGAGCTTATGATCGTTACGTTCCACAAAATGAAACTTTTGATGATAGGAAAAATGGTAGAATCAAGAGAATGGACAATGTCAGGGACGAAATGATCAAGATGGCGAAGGAAATCGAGAGGAAGGAAGAAGAATTTTACATGAAAGAGAAACTCAAAGAAATCAACAGACGATTGAAGAAGAAATTGAAAGACATTATGCTGAACAAGCACGTTTAATTTGCGAACATGAAAGATTGAGTGCGGAAATGGAAGAACAAGAGCATCAGGAGACAATTCGCCAGAACAATCACGACAATCGAGAGAGAAGGCATACACAAAACCGGAATAACGGTAATATCAATGAAGAGTACGATAGAATAAAGAGAATGGCTGAAAGGCAGCGAATGGAATTAATAAGGAATGAACAAAATCATGAAGGGGAAAATGAGATACATAATCATTTGCGAATTCAAGATAGAGATGAAGAACAAACTCGAAGAAGAGGACGAGATGAGAATAATGAAGAAGAAATGCAAAATTTCGCGAGAGAAGAAAGACATGAACGTAGAAGAAGAGAGGCGAAATTAAAAAGACCAATGGATCAAAATTCAGGTGTAAATAAACAAATCTTGAAAGAGTTAGAAGAAATGAGAGGAATGCTAAATAATAGAGAAGAAGTAGGCAGAAGACAATTGGATGAAGCTATAGAAGAAGCTGCGAAAACTCCATTTACAAGGGAAGTACAATTAGGAGGAATACTACCTAAATGAAATTTGCGCGCATTAACCAACATTTTTGATGGAACAACTTGTGCAATTCAACACATTAAAGCCTATGTGAGGTGCATGTTACAATGGGAAAATCATGATGCCGTATTGTGCAAATATTTCGCATCCAGCTTAACATGAGAGGCGTTAAAGTGGTTTGAAGGTCTACCAAAGAATACAATAACATCCTTCAATCATTTGCAGACTACATTCTTAGGGGCATATATAAGTAATAATTCTTCGCGACCTGGTATAGAAGATGTGTTTGAATTAAAACAGAGGATTGGCGAAAGTTTGAAACACCCGACTAAAAGATGAAGAACTATGTGTAGCGAAATGGCTGGCCGTGTAGATGAGAGATATATTATATTATCATTTATCAATGCTATGTTTGCAACAAACCTATTGTGTGTCCAAATTTTCAGAGTCAAGAATACGATCACAATGACTGAATTGCGAGAACTTAAAGAAGAATGCATTGCTCTAGAGGAAAGGAAAAATGAAATGGAATCATATCCAGTTGCGAACACCAACTCACAAATAGCGAATGCAAGCTTATTACCCAAGCTAATAAATACAGTAGCGAGTACTTCGCAAGTACAACAAGAGAAGGTGACGGGTAACAGTCAAGAGAAACTAGTGGCTATGGGAAGCCGAGATCAAGAGGAATATGAAAGAGGAAGAAATTTCTACAATCATGGTGGAAATAACAAGATTCAAAGACTCTATCAACCACAAGAAACTTATGGAGGTCAAAGACAAAATTATAATAGAGGACAAGGAAGTCACAAGGTAGTATGGGAAGAAATCAAGATGCCACCTCTAAATGCAAGTGTGGAGAAAATATGGGAAGCTATAATTTTGATGGAGAATATACCAACACCATGGAACATGGGAACAGAACCACCTCCAAACCACATAAGCCATGAGTTTTTTTCTTATCATTATTTTCATGGACATACAACAAATGATTGCAGAAATATAAAAAGAATTATTCTGAGAATGATAGATCAAGGAAAACTAAACCACTTTTTGGTAGGACACCCACAATCTCAACCATTACCACCACCACCAGAGCATCACAAAGTAAACACGATGAAAAAGAAGGAAACATTCTTCATATAAGTTGGTGCAAAAGCAAAGAATCTATTATGTCACTCTATCGTACATTCGCACAAGACAATTGAAGATTTTCATGACAATGTTTTAAGTAGAGTGCTCGCAAGAGATAATGATGGAAGAGAAGTTATGAATATCGCGAAAATCTCACAACTAGAGGAATGGCAGAAACAGATCATTTCTTTTACCGCAGAAGAAATCCCCGAAGGTGAAGAGGTACATGATAATCCATTGGTAGTAAAATTAGAAATTAATCCAAAACCGAAAGAAGATGAGGATGATGAAGCTGAAGATTCATGGGCAATAAATAGAATTCTAATCGATACTGGAAGCTCTGTGAACATCTTATTTTATCATACTTATAAAACTATGGGAGGAAGAGATGATGATCTTATACCATCAACATATAAGATATATGGTTTTAATGGTACTGCTAACAAGCCTAAAGGGGAGGTTACTATGCGAATTCCATTGAAGGAAATATCTTCCGAAATCTTATTCTGTGTCGTTGATGTAGAATCACCCTACAATGCGTTAATTGGTCGACCTTGGCTACATGGGATTCTAGGTGTAGCTTCAACTTTCCACCAGTGCATCAAATTCCCTGACCCCAGTGGTGTAGGAATCATAAAGGGAGATTGGGTTGAAGGAAAGAGGTGTTACGAAACAGAGATAGAATCTTGCGAAGGAAGAGCAAACAAGAAGGAAAATTGGCGGCACAAAATCAAAGATACACAGAGAAGTGAGAGGTTGATGGTGGATGCAATTGAAAGAAAAGAAGAAGAGGTGTTGCGAAACTAATGCTAGCTCAGAATAAAAATGATGAACATACCACTACCAAGGAAGCAGTAGCAGAAAATAATAAAGAAGCAGATGATGGAAAAGGGAATAAAAACAAGAAATGTATGAATGATTAAGTTTTTGCGACACTCTCGCAATAAGTAAAATTCTCAAAAATACATTTGACTGAACGACAAAATTGAGATTGCGAAATCCAAATACAATATGATGATGTGCGAGACTCTCGTAGAGATAATGAATTTTACTAAAAATAATCAGAGAAAAATGACAAAAGAGAAAGAGGCGAACCTTTATGGCGTACACCCTAGTTCGCGAATATAATTTCGCAAGAGGCAAATGTAAGACCTAAAATACGTCATATAAGGGGGCACCTGTTGCATGGCTCAGGGAAAGGCTACACCGCCACCGGAACCTGAGTCATGGAGATTTGGGGTCAATAAAGCCCATCCGGGAGAGGCACCTTGGATTCTCATCTTAAGCATATGACTTAGGTTGTACGACTAAGGTAATAAGGACTCTACCAAGGAGTGCAGATCTGATCAAGGCGCCGAGGTACACGGTTGATTCAAGAGTGCCAGGGACATTTGAAGCGTACTTTTCCATTCTTGACAAGTCTTGGCTTATACTTCACTCGGCCTGAAGAAAACCCCACTTAGGGTGCAGTCTCGTAACCATAAGCCCTATAGGTAAAAGGGATAAGAGGCTGCGAAAAAAACTGGTTTTTGTTAAGACTGGATGGGAGGATCTAACCTTGTATGGTAGAAGTACGCCTCCTTGAAGGGGCAACCAGGGGGGAGATAAGGGCGGCACCCTCCATTAGGGAGCTAATAAGTGTCTTAAGACGCAAATGTCATGAGGCTTTTTATTCGCAAGGGTATTAAGGCTTGTCATATTTGTGCAACAATCCTGAAGAGGCAATAATACAAAAGAAAAAGATAAGACGAGATCAATGGGTTTTCGCATGAAAGTGGGAAGACGTCCTGCGATTTCGTCGCAAGACGGAAATGTCATGGGGCTTTATTTTCGCAAGAATATTTAGACCTGTCATATTGTCGCAACATTCCTAAAGAGGCCATAATACAAAAGAAAAAGTTAAGGCAAGATCAATGGGTTTTTGCATGAAAGTGACAGGACGTCCTGCGATGTTGTCGCAATGATAAGAGGTGGCATAATAAGACCTTTAATTAGGAAGGAAAAATAAGACCACACAGGAATGAGATTTTGAAAAGAATCAAAATTCACTTTGCATAAGATAGCGAAATTATACATAATTAACTGCGAAATTGAGGCATAAAATAAGAAAAATTTATAAAATCTCTCATTTGGATACAAATAACAGAGGCAAGTATGGGAATGACAGAGTAAATTTATAAAAATTTATAAAATCTCTCATTTGGATACAAATTTATAAAATCTCTCATTTGGATACAAATTTATAAGAAGACGAGAACGAATTTGATTTTCCCTTTCGCAGAGTTCGATGTTCTTGCGGTTAGCTTCATCTCGTTCAAGTTGAACTTCAAGAAGAGTCTCTTGGAATTTCGCCAAAGCCTTAGCACCTTGATCATAGATGCGATCCTTATCATTTATGAGACCGCTAATTTTGGTTCTTAACTCATTGGTTTTCTCTTTAGAATCAAGAAGAAGACGCTTAAATCGGTTGGCTAATCCTAAACTAGATCTATGGTCAATTTCTAAGATGCGAAATTTAGATCTAAGCTCATTTAGAGAAAGAGATGAAATTCTATCATTTGAGAAGATATTTAAGGAATTGTTAAGACGCTCAAGATGGGTATCATTATCCAAGGCATTAGGAAATGAACGAAGAAGGGTAGCTTCATCAGAAAGACCATAAATGTCTGCAAAAAGGATCATTTAAATAAGATAAAACAACACGATGAATGAATGAAGGGAAAATAGAAAAGTAACATACCGTAAAGCTGATTATTAGTTTGCCGAAGACTAGAGATTTTGTTCTTATACGAAGAAGAATCAATTTCTAATTGTCTATTTTTCTCGCAAAGACCCTTAACTTCAGCTTCCAATTCTTCATTCTTTGTGCGAAATTGAAGATTCTTCTTTTTAAGATTTTCGCGTCTCCTCTCTAGATCCGAGGCAACAACGAAAGAAGATTTTTCAGCCTGCGAGAAAATATAAAAAATATTAATATAGAAAGAAATTTTGAGTTATTACAATGAAGAAATAAAAGGATAAAAATATACCAAACTATTGGGGGAATGCAAGAAGTCGGGAGTCACTGATCTAGAAACTCCATGAAGAGAACTATCACCATCCATCAAAGGGACATCGCAAATTGTAGCGAGAGCCTTGCAGGTGTTAGCGAATTGGCTATCTCCCATTCCTTGCAAAAATCAGAAAAGAGGCCAGAGAGCTTAGCCATAGAAGATTCAGGTGGAAAATCTTCACTTGTGGCAAGATCATCATTGTCCTCATCATCCTTGTCACTTTCGGAATTTTCTTGAGGAGGAATATTTGAAGGGGAAGAAGAACAGACTTTCCTTTTCTTTGAAGGAGGAACAGTTGATTTTTCTCTGCGAAGAGCACCTTTACCTTTATCACCAGTCTTCGCAACATCAGCAGGTTCTTCTATTTCAGCAATAATCTTCACACACAGATAGAAATAAGAAATTGAAGCAACAGTATACAGTTTAAAATCATAAGAGAAAATTTCTTACCTCATCTGTGTATGAGCGAAGAGCTAACAGAGTACTAGCTTTCTCAGTCCTGTTATAACTATCTTTCAGTTTTTGGATCTGCAGAATGTCGCAAGAGTTAGCGAACAAAATAATAAAAACAAATAAAGAAATATAAAGTGAGCTAAATGGGAAGAAACATACATCTTTCTCCTTCTCGGACCAAGAGAAAACCCAAGGTTGATAAGCAGCGAGATTCGCAGGAAGAACATTTGACCCAGCGATGTAAGGTCCTTTTAGCATTAAAGTAAAAACACACCATTTATCATCTTTGGATTGGCGAGGAGTTGTGTTTTTACCAGAATGCCAGTCAATATCTTGCATGAGAATTTTAGCTTCATCAATATTATCTTTCCTTTTTAAGAGAATACCCCAACGAGTATTCTCTTTCTTCATGGAGATAATTTCATAGTTCTCAAAGAAACTCGCTACTGTGTATTTCTCAGCAATTATCTCTAGGTATGCGAATTTAGAATCCCTAAGTTCTTTGGAGTACAGAGATCCTTTACCAGCACCACGGTTAGCGAACTCTAGCATCAGACGGATGCAGTCCCCACTCAGTTGGAAGATAGCTCGTGAAAATCCCGAGTGAGCGAGAATTTCATAGAATAAAGGAAGATCTGGGTCATAAAGAGGAATAGGGAGACATGCGAGAATTTGACCTAGCAAAATTATGATTGATTGATCATCACAGTACTGATCAGAGAAAAGTTTGACATAAAGAATTGATTTGGCATTTTCACCAGGAATGGTAGAGAGTGTGAAACCTTTATCAGCAAGATATTTTTGGACATATTTTAAATTCTTCTCATATCTATGACCACTTGGAGCCATATTTGAATATAGAGTATGTGAATGAATAAAAAGTAAGAGGATTGAAGGGGGGAAAATTACAGCATCAGAACTTGCAGAAAAATAACAGAGTTGCAGAGATGAGAGAATAAAAATAGAAGAGAAAGTAAAAAGAAAGTGGAAAGAAGAGTATATAAAGGAGATTTTTTTTACTCGAATAAATAAACACCATTAAGACGAAAAGACGTGAGCGGTTGAAAAGCAGCGGTTACAGAAGACGTGTCAAGAAACAAATGGAAGAAAGAATACGTGTGATAAATGCAGAATATGAAGGGATGAACAGCTGCGGCATTTCTCACATCATTCTCTACTTTGCAGAGAAGATATGAGAAGATGCAAGATGTAGGATCAGAATCTCGCAACGATAATGTCTCAGCGAAATTATCAACAACACAACACAACAGCGTCGCAGAACAATTTCAGAAATGATACGATAAACGACGTCGGCTAGGATCACGAGAAAGATGTAATAGTCCTGTGAAAATTAGAGAGATTGCGAAATTAACATTTGTAAGGTTGCGAGAATGTCGCAGACCATACCCGAAAATAAAGGACAGATTAGCTGTCATCCACTATGTATTTCCCTATAAATAGTCGTTCAAGTTGTAAAGAATGGGGAGAGATCTTTTTGAGTAAGAAACAAGTAAATAGGAGAGAGAAAGTCTAGAGCAGAGGTCATTCTTGATTCCTTTATCTTTTCTTGTAAGAACATTCAAAGATTGATCAATAAAATTAAGAGTGTAAATCTAAAAATGAGTTGAGTAATAATGAAATCATATGAGGGGTGTAGTGTAGGATTTCCTGTAACTACAGAAATACTCTGGTTAGGGTTTGGAGTTTCTGATGAAGACCTAAGACCAACCAGCTTGTGAAAACTTGAGATTGCAACCGAGAGAACGATCTCCCACTGTGGTCTCCAATCTGTGGATGGGGCAAAATGATTTGCTGGTTTTTACGGAATTGAGGAGACGACCGTGCGGAGGAGACTCCGTGAACCGAGCGAAATGTTCAATCTCACACAGATGCACTGCAAGAAGGGAGTTCTTTTAATTCGAGAGATCAATCTGTAGTATTCCGGCCTAAACCAAGACAATGGCCGTTCCAGAGTAAATTCGGTCACAAGAGAGGATGGGTTGATCTGTAGGAGGGAAGCTGAGAAATGTGTGGAATCAATGGTAATCAAAGATTGTGGGTGTCTTGTGTATTCTGAATAAGATAAGTTCTGAATGATTGAAGTTGCTCAGTTGAGAGTAATTGCTCAATTGATGAGGTGTTGATCTCGTGTTGTCTGTGACACGTGAGATTCTTCGTTGTTTTTCAATCATGGTTCAGAAACTTATTTATATTGCTGGAATTGTAGACACCATGATCCCATGAAGTGTGACAGTTGATGGAATCAAAGAGTGGGGAAATGGAAATCGTGTTTGAAACCAGTTGCTCATCGTGCCGAGACTTGGTCAATTTTCCATCCACTACTTTGTTAACTGCTTCAACTGATTGCACGACTTGCTCACATTACATCGTGTGTATGAACACACGTGCCGTAGACCGCCAGACCAAAACCCTAGTCAATATCCCCCCATGTGACACGATTGACGTCTCGCGGTGTAATTAGTCAGTTGTTGACTTCATGACTTCATGG
The DNA here is from genome assembly GCF_003573695.1 of Papaver somniferum. Taxonomy (NCBI): domain Eukaryota; kingdom Viridiplantae; phylum Streptophyta; class Magnoliopsida; order Ranunculales; family Papaveraceae; genus Papaver; species Papaver somniferum. The sequence goes on from NC_039359.1 coordinate 143,489,525, forward strand.
GACGATGAGTCCATGTATTTGTTGAGTTGAACATGATTTTGCAAAATGTTCTGAAGCTCATGAATTGAACGTGTCTATTGAGACAGAGGTATAATTCCCATGTTGATAGTTGAGGCGAGCAAGTATTGCTCATTCGATGAATTGTTGAATATTGATATTTGAACCAATATTCCTTGATTTGAGCAAATATTGCTTATCTGAGCAAGTGTTGCTCGTCTGATGAATTATTGGTAGCGTGAACAAAATAAAACATTAATTAGAATACTGGTAGTTGAACCGAGCATAATTAATTAGAATACTGATCGTGAGATCGTCGTAAAGTTATTAGTGTTCGAATCTGGAATTATGATCCTTGGACTCAGAAACCCTAATTTGATCAATTGATGACCAATTGATGGTTTATTTCAAAATCAACCATGGAATGAAAGAGGGACCGACTACATGAGACCATGGATCGACCATATAGAGCACATATGCTTATGTGAGTAAACACTAAGGTATCTTGAAGAGTTGGTGATTTGTTGATGAAAGAATGATTAAATGCTGGTTTAATCATTTATTCGAAAAATGCTCGTCTGAGCCTTAGGTGATAAAACCTATTTAATTATGAAAGGGTGAGGGGCCGACCAAGGGGTCATGAAACCGTCCCTTGGTGGTCACATGATCGACTGACGATCATTCTATGAAATTCCAAAATTATTTGGAAGAGTTTTGGACCTAATACGTGCAATTGCGCAAATTAGGTCAAATCATGAAAATACGTGGGACCGGATCATTGCGAGCCAAAGAGCCAACCCTAGTCGGTCAAGATAACATGTTCACGTCGTCAACACGTCCGTGTCTCGGTCCTGAGAATCTTGATATTTTCTGGCGTGCGTTTGAGCAACCATTTAAGAAAATATGACAAAATCAGGGTTTTGCTGAAACTGAGGAAACTTCATGAGATGAAGGAAAATAATTATAAAATGAAGGAATATGAGGCGTGGGATTGCTGGAGCCAAGGCATGGTCGGCGGCCAGTGACCACGGTCCCATGGTGCCTTTTCCTAATTTTATAATATTTTTCATGATTTTATGAAAATATCATGAAATCAAAGAGTTTGTTGAAATTAAGGAGTTTCCTTAAAGTGAAAGAATTTCCATGGGATCAAGGAAGCAAATAATATTAAAAATAATAAAATAAGGGCGTGTGGGACCGGCTGAGGCATGGCCGGCTGGCTGGGGCCCGGTCCCGTGTGTTTCCCTAATTTTATGTAATTTTTGTGTATTATTTCCATGATTTGAAGGAATTTTCATAATTTGAGAGAAATACCATAAAATCAAGGAATTTCATGGGATCAAGGAAACCTAAAATAATAATGATAAAATAAAGGGGCGTGTGGACCGGCTGAGGCATGGCCGGCCGGATGGGGCCCGGTCCCACGAGTTTCCCTAATTTTGTATTATATTTTCATGGTTTTGTGAAAATACCATGAGATTAAGAAGTTTTCATGAGATTAGGAAAATAATAATAAAATAATGAGGAACCATGAGGTGTGGGGACGACCGGATCAAGGCATGGCCGGTTGGTCAATAATCACGGCCCAACAATGTTTTTCCCAATTTTATATTATTTCCTTGATGCGAAGGAAACACCATGAAACTGAGGAGTTTCCTCAAAACGAAGGATATTTGTTCAAATGAAAAGATTTTCATAAGATCAAGGAAAATAACAAAAAATATGATAAAATATAAAACTTGGGTGGGATTGGCCATGGCACGGCCGGCCGGCCGGTGAGCCCAATCCCTCAGCACCTTGGTCAATATTTAATTATTTATTATTTTCCTTCCTATTTTGCATAGATTCATCGTTTCGTCATATTTCGAAATACTCGTTCATGCGGTGATTGTTAGTGCATCATCGTTGAGTACACTTACACCATTTGAGTCGGGGCTTACTCGGAGGTAGCTCAGACGCCCGTGTATTGAATATTTATTACTAACCCATGGAATTCTGCTGGGAAGAACCATAGATTGAAGTAACAAAATACTGCGAAAATATTTGAATATTTTTGGAAATTCAGTGGATGAATCCAAGAATTTAGGAATAATTAACTTATGGCTCTATACTAGCAGAGCAAGCTGTCTAGGAGAATTAATTATTATGACATGAGCTTGCTGGAGCTTCATATCCTTTATATAGTCAGGGAAACTCGTTGTTTGTATCCTGAAGACGTTATCGCTCTATACTAGCAGAGCAAGCTGTCTAGGAGCCGTCAATCTCGTGATTCTATATAGAAATAATTACTGAAGTGTTCAGTATTCATGAGATATGTCGTTTCCCAGCCGAGAGACTACATATCTGCATGTACTATGAGAGAAAGTATTCTCAGTCAGAGGATTCGATGAGAGACCCGTGTCTCAATACTCACATCTGATTGCTGGATCAGGAGTTCGTATAATTATGGGTTTACGATTTTAGCCTTTGTCGAAAATCCACCATCTACAGTCGTTAATCGACAGGGTGTCGAGAAGAAACCTACAATCAAAGGAGAATCGACTCTAGCAAACCAACTAGTATCACACATGAGGTGTGGGGATTAGTTTTGCACAGTTGCTAGACGTCTCCTTATATAGTTTTCAAATCAGGGTTTGCAATCTAGGTTACCTTGGTAACAAAGCATTCAATAACCACCGTTAGATGAAAAACCTTATTTATCCAAGCTAATATCTTTCAACCGTTAGATCAAAACTTAGCTTGTCACACACAAATGAAATGTATTCATTTAGGTTTGAGTAACCGTACCTAAACGTGTACATTGGTTGGTTTATAAATGGTTGACCAATGTTTAGCTATATGAGTGCTTTCATATTAACTGTATTCATGTTTCTCATAACTAGTTCAAATGACTCATAAGAACTAGTTCAAGAGTTGTTCAATTGCTTAGGTCTTTATACATATACACAATTGAAACAAAATCGGTTCGATTCATTTAAATCAATTCATGAACAATATACCCACGGTTTGCAAAGATTTAATTCCTTATAATTTATTGTTTTAAGTCCATGAACTACCGATTTGAGAAATAACTAGCTTGGGTACGCGGACGGGTATGCGTACCTTAGCTACCGAATTTTGAGTTCGTTTTAGTTTCCAAACTCAGCAGACTTTTTCTGGTGAAAAAGTTCCGCCAGTACGCGTACGGGTACGCGTACCTAAGGTGACTGGTTTTTTTTGAGTTCGTAAACTCCAAACTCAGCAGAATTTCACGGGCGTGAATTTCCGCCAGTACGCGTACCCAACCTGTCTCCTTCACCAATACCACATGCACATATATGCACGCACTTGGTTTCTGGCACATGGATTTATATACTAATGTGCGAACACACTATATGCTTACATCCATAGGTGGTTACATATTCTCAACTCTACGTTTCAATCATTGAAACATTCTTCTATAATGTTATAACAGTCGTTAGACATAAAGAATCGACTATCGTCATCAAAGCTATTTTCAAGATTGAAACGTCATCATGACTTTCGTCACGGGTAAAGATGAAGATGGTTAAAGTAAAAGCTTACCAACACGTATTCCGAGAAAAATATAGGCGAGTAAACTCGGCTCGAAATAACAAATGTGTATGTATGAAAACTATCATACTTATACGACTTTTGTCTCAAGAGTAGGAGATAAAGTAGATAGACTTTTTAGTGACAAGATGAGTTCAAGTCTCCACATACCTTTTGGTCGGATGAAGTTCCACTGGTTCCTTGAGTAGTTCTTCGTCTTTGCAAGATAATCTCCATGGAGTCTGGAGCTCAACTATTCCTAACTATCCTAGGACGAGACTTAGTCATAAGTATACTAGAAATCAAGACATATAGTTTTGATCACTAATATTGACAAACATGCTTGAGATAGCAACGCATGAAAGTTCGACCGAGCAATGCTCTAACAGATGTAAAGGTCAAGTTCCTATCAAGGCCAAGTGGTTTAACAAGGAAAAAGGGACTCTCGATTTCCCTAACCTTCATTTTTAACTCTCACATGAGTTCAAGTTCTTAAAAGGGGGACCCATGATACAGGTGTATCCGTACTCCTTTAGGGAAACTAGTTAACCTCAAGTTAAAGTGAGGGAGGAATCCTATTCTAGGAAGGAATCCTTGTTTAGGCAGAATTCCTAGTTAGGAAAGAGTTTTGTTTCAGGAAATACTCTTAGTTTAGGAAATAGATTCTTAATAGAAGTCCTTGGTCGGCTGAGTACGATGAAGGCTATAAATAGAGAGCTTTAGCTAATAGCTAAACACACAGATATTAGGCACAGAAAACCTAGAGAAAGCTGGCGACAATACTTGTGCAAGCTTAGCAAACAGTTTAAGGTAAATCCACTGTTTAGAGAAGATTGTGAACATAACAAAGGTAGAATTGTAATCGTTTTCTTGTTCATAATCTAGAGAAGATATTTTTCTTTGAATTACTACTTGTGTTCTTGTTTTTTAAGTTTCTCGTCTATTATTATTCTGAATTTCTCCTTTATAGTAATAGCTACCAAGGTATAGAGATCATACGTATCAGAAAAGGTAGGAAATTTCAGAGTTTTTATAATCCTTGTGAACCCCATAACAAAAATTGCATCAAGTATGTACCAGAGATGCAAGGAAGAGCATATCATCATAAAACTTGTCATCAAGGATGGCTTATTGTTGTTGGTAATGTCGAAGATGACGCTGATTATTCCGTGGCTAACTCAAACTTAGATGATTGTTTCTTGTGGAACCCTGTATCTCTAGAAACTATTCAATTACCTAAGCTTAGATGATTGTTTCTAGTGGAACCCTGTATCTCTAGAAACTATTCAATTACCTAAGCTCGATCGTCAGTGTTTTCCTATCAATTAGGAATCAAAAAATTATTTTCTGTATGATTTAGTGTTATCATCACTACCTCTTCAAAGTACTAGTAATGCTGACCTCAATGACGGCAGCACGATATTCCTCCTTTTTAGAGGCATAAATGATAGAGGTGAAATTTGTGACTCTGAGCACATCCTAGTTTTTTGTCAGCCCGGAGACGAACAATGGAAAATAAATGATTGGTGTGCAAATGGTGATTGGCGAGGATGCGTTGAGTCCTTGCTTTGCTTTCAAGGTAAATTATATGGATTTCTGCCGCTAGGAGTATTTGGGTTATAGAGATCGATATACGAAAACTATGGCATCATGTTGTTGTCGATAAAAAACCCCAATGTCTTGGAAAATTTGACATTGGGTGGAGGTGAGGAATACATTCATTACAAGGAAGATTGGCTCAGTGGCGAATCCAAAAAAAAAGTTCAATGGGGCACAATATATGCTCGAGGGTTATGACTGTTAGTATTGTCGAAAAGTCCTATATAGCGATAAAGGGCTAAATTAAACACCAGAAGTGTCAAAGTTTGATCAAACTAAGGGCAAGTTCGTCCAAATATATATATTTATAAATCAAAACCACACTGAACTTAAGTAATTAAAGAAGAAAAAATGAAAATTTAAGTACTTACAAGTAAAACCCCTGCATGAAAATGGAATCGCTGTAGACCCAAATTTATTAAGATGGCAACTATGCTACACAAATTTTCTTTCTTACCCTCTTTGCCTAATTTTCTTTCTTTAAAGTCTCACGAAGTATGACATGTTGCAAGGATCCAAGAGCATAGTTCAATGGTATCCCATCAACTCCAATAAGGAGGAAGTTGGGAGTTCGATCCCCACCGTAGTAGAGATTTGTATTTATTTAGTTGTATAGAGGGGTTTGACGGGGTTGGGTCTAGCAGTGCAAAAGAACTGCCCTGCAACATTTTTGAATGAATGAAGTTGAGATTTTAGGATTTAGAACTTCACTAGCTCCAACATCATTTGTTATGTTTGATTTTTCTATGCATGAACTCATTCAACGAATTGAATAGACGAATGTTCTACTTGTGTTTGATAAATTTATTTGAACTTCACCTAGTTCTTCCTTGGCATTCGTTCCTTTTACTAGAAAGCCTACAACAATACAATGAGTCTGTAGCAAAAAAAACAATTTCCTGTAAAAAAGGAATTGTATATACTAATCCTTTATTTTAGACAATTTAGTAGCTAGCTAGCTAGATTTGAAAAAATTGTAGTTTGCAGAATTGGGTGGCCGTATGGGGGGAATAAGGTTGAGGTAATTTCTGAAGAATCCTTTCCTTTTATACCGGAAATTTGTTGTAAATATAGTGGGGGCACGGAGTTTATTTCCAATGAAAACTGTGTAGGATTTGTTTTTTTCTCAAAAAAAACGTATGGGCCCCCAGTGTGGATTCACCCCTGGATTGGCTTGAATCTGGTAACGAAATCTTTAACCCAAGAGGTTATAGAAAAGTTGGCTCGACACATATATTCAAGTTGGATTTCTCATCACAGAAGAACCAAGATAAGCTTCCGCAATCTCGTGCATTATGGTGAGAACCATATATGATATTTCTTCAGCTGAAAATTGCCTCTTCGTCTTTGTATCTGACAATAATCATGGGTTTTTCACCTGGTCCAGCTATAACCTTGAAAGGCCATAGCTTAATATCAGCTTGAACTGATGGATCCGAAACCCTTCTCCCAATCAAACGCTTTGCATATACAAATGTCAGAAACAAGAGAAATTCAGTACAAACACTCACAGTAATACATAAACAAGAGTAATTCAGGACAAAAACAAGAAACGGCCAAATAATTTAAAATCAAAAAATACAAACTTGTCCTAGTCTGACTCAGAATAAAAACATAGAGGACTTTGCAACAAGGACAATCATAAGGTCCACAGGTGCACATCAACCGAGACAAGCCTATTCCGATCAAATCACACAAAACATTCACATTGTTCGATCTATTAGCTTCTGTATCTACCTCCCTTACACTTGAGCCAGACACAATCACCTAACTCACAGTCACAACACAACTACACAACTCAGACATGCAAAATTTCTAATAGCAAACTAATTTTACTGGACTCAAACCGAGTCAGACACCAAACCTCAGTATCATTGGGCCGACCGAGCGAAGCTAGGGAGGACCTTTATATGACAACTTATTTGTAAATCCTAAGTCATCAATTGACTCAAAAAGATTGGATTTGGTGTCCATGGTTGGTTTTTTTCACTTGACACAATTATCCCTCTCTTTTATTCCAATTATTATGACTCCTTGTGTATCTTATTTTTTTAGGGGTATAATTGGAAAGCAAACTTTAATATAACATATCTAAAAATCCGTGCCTTGAAATTTTACAAATTTTATCTCGTTGTAAAGGTAATAAAAAAAGCTACGCAATGAGTACAAACATCAATATCAAATTAAGTGTTTTTACGAAAAATTATGAGGTATTTATCATTTTAGGCACAATTTTAGAAAATTAAATGTATATCCATTATGCAAACCACCACAAAGGATACATAATACACTATGTAGCCATATTTTGGTTTATGCATCAACTAGTTTTGCGTTGCAACTAATAAAACGATGTACTCCCTCCGTTTCAAGAAAAATGGTACTTTCATTTTAAGCACAATTCTCGAAAATTGAATGTATAGTTATTACGCAAACCACCACAAAGGATGCGTAACACATCATGCAACCATATTTTGGTTTATGGATCAACTAATTTTCCGTTTCAGAAAAAGTGATACTTTCACATTATGTTTCAGGAAAAGTGATACTTTCACTTCGTTTCGGGAAAAGTGATGCTTTCGCCCCGTTTCATGGAAAAGTGGTACTTTCGCTCTGTTTTGGGAAAAATAATACTTTCGCTCCGTTCCGGGAAAAGCGATACTTTCATTCCGTTCCGGAATTTTTTTTTTTCTGGAACGGAACGAAAGTATCAGTTTCTCTGAAAGGGGGCGAAAGTATCAGTTTTTCTGAAACGGGACGAAAGTATCATTTTTTTTGAAACAGGGCGAAAGTATCATTTTTTTCGAAACAGGATGAATGTATCATTTTTTCCGAAACTGAGTGAAAGTATCACTTTTTCCTAAAGAGAGCGAAAGTAGTCGCAGACAAACCCATCTTCAAATTCATCTTCGATCGGCCCTCCCACCGTGGCAACGATTGTACTAGTAATAACTCACATAAAATGTTGTTCCGAAATCAATACCAATTGCTTGTCCTTCCCCTTTTTCCTGCCATTCTTCAGTATCATAATAACTCACAGAAAATGCAGTCAAAACCTAGTAATTCACTGAATTAACTCATGATTTTCATTTTATTCAAAGTAATAAGAAACTTCAATATTATTCCCAATTTTAATTTCAACGAGAAAATCCAACTTACCGGAATCAGTTCTTAATATCGAAATACTACAGAATGACGAATGATGAAACCTTTTAACTTTTATAGATAGAAACAGAGATTAATTAGGGTTTTACAAATAAGGACGAAAACCATGGGAAAACGAGGGGTTTCTTTGATTTTTAGAAATTTGAAAACTGAAGAAGAGAGCTCTGTTAGATTATGACATAGGAGAAGCAAAAGGAGGTGGGACAGACGACTTGGCTACATACCCCACCCACCGACTTCTTTCCCTCGGTGTGGCTTCCATCCGAATTCTTCGTATGGAAATGAAAATGGCGGACCGGCCGAGTCCGCCGTGGATCCGTACCTTTACGATATGGTGGATCATTTTTTTGGGGGTCAAAATGGTATAAAACATTTTAGGGAGGCCGAACCAGATGAAAAATTACTACACGTATTTTTGGTTTTGTATGTGTTGTATTAATCACTAGGATATGATGACCCGTGCCATTTTGTTTTAATGTTAGATACTTTTGTTTTTGTGAGACTACGAAGAGTTGAGTGTGGAAAACTTAGGAAACTGTAATATTTTTAAAAATAAATTTGAAGCTTTAATCAATATTATTAGCATTAAGAGGACCGGTTTCTTGTTAAATGGTTATTAGGATGTCCACATATAGATGTACACTGACATATATACAACAAATAGTATTTTTTGGTGGTTCAGATATCCAAAATACAAGTGTAAACTCTGGGATCTACACTCTTTACATTTATGATAATTGAGATAACCATGCATTCATAGTTGTTGCAAAATAATACCAACAAACTTGAAAACCTAATGTCCCAAGTGGGAACACGTAGAAATTCAAAATTTGAATAAAAGTAACTTGTCGATTGCATTCCAAATTACAAATGTAGTGCAGTCATCATTTAAATAGATTGTCATATTGTGTTAAAAAAAATTAGTATGATTTTTTTCGAAATTCAAAAATTTGAATCTGAATTAGGAAGACTTCTTTCAAATCCATAACGAATATTGACTTTGTGCTTGTACCAATGTATAATTAGCATGGATACACATTAATAATACTCGAAATCATGGTATAAAAGTTTAATCGGGTGGGTTAATATAATTTACGCCCAGTCATTTTATGACCATTAAACATCATCATTCCCCACAATATTTTAGGTTTGAGAGACGTTATACTGTAATATCAAGCCTCTTGATAAAAAAAAAGATAACTATACATTTATGGTTTGGACTAACATATGAAAACACCGAGCTTACAGCGTCACAAAAAAAAATATACAAAAAAAAAAAGAATGTAAAACATTAAATCCTACAGCATTCCCTTGGATATTAGTGATACGAAGCATCCTTGAATCTTTCTTACGATGAAAAATGATGCGCATGATGAAATTGCATATATCATATGTCAAGTATGTTTTTTCTTGCAAATTAATAATACAATCTTGTTGTCTTACTAATATGACAGGCTCGTATTAAATAAAATTGCAAATCAAAAATCCTCCTCTAATACGATACATGTATAAGAGAGTTTCTCTTTGTCAGCATATGCGTTCGAGACATAAAAGAAAATAAGAGATCTAGTCTAAATACCAATGGTATGAAAACTTGAAAATGGAACTGATATTACACCTTGACCTAAGAGTACATAAGAGACCTAAAATATGCATAATTTTATAATTTGCTAGCAAAAAAATGAACATGACAATACATCTGAATATTAATATTTCTTAAATCAACTTCTACAAAGTATAAGGTATTTGTACCGAGTTTGGTTAGTTGGTATCTTCAATGAAATAAAAGAAGATCAAGTATTAGATGATATCCACATAGTAAAAGATAGGTGATGGATCGAGTATTAGTCATGGTATCTTTAGATGCAAGATCTCTATGGGTTCCTATGCACTGAGCTCTCGCAAACCAAGATAATCTTTAGAAAACTCGAAGAATTAGTCATGGCAATCACATATGCCCATATGAACCACATCTTTTGGTAAAAATCAGACTTAAACCTCTCTGGAATACCAAAACTTCTTCATCTGCACCAATGATAAAATGCATGGAATGGCAATTTATCTAGTCCGGAAACATATAGGTATAGTGACGCATCCCATAGAAAGACATTTTGCATCATTGTATTGCTCCCTAAACCGCTTTCTTCATTGCTTAAAAACGATCTCCTAAAATCCAAAAATGAACGATTATAGGTGAGCTTCAATAAGCCAGTTCCGTGTTGCTTGTTTGGAGGCTTCCTAAATTTCAGTATTATCAAGAGAGTTGACTATGTATAAAAAACTTAAGATGATCTTCTAAGAGAATAAGCTTTTTTAGATGTCAACTGCATATAACCATTATTTAACTATGCATGAAGAAGTTAAGATAAAAAAATATTCACTTTATAAACCACCAAAAGGTTATAAATATGAAGAAATGTAATTTCAAGGTTCACATGATACAAAAAATTACAAGAATAACATACATATATAATTAAGAAACTTCAATCCATTTGATACCAACATATACACGACTCTAATCCAACTAAGAGTACGAGCTCTCCAATAGCAGTAGCAATACAGTTAAAAAAATGTTATTTACCAACCCAAGTTAAGGGCATAACAATGGAATCATCGTTTTCTTCGTCATTTATTTTCATTCCAAATAAATCATCTGAATTTGGCATGAAGAAGTCAAAGTCTAACTGGACTATTCCCTGTCAAGAGAAAAAAAAAATATAGTGTAAAAAAATAGAAATTAAATGGTATGGTATTAAAAAGTCTGGCTTGATTGGGGTATACCCAAATTAATTGGGGTATACCTAATGAGACAAAAGCTAGGTCATTATGAAGTAAAAGAAGCCACCCCTTATCCTTGTATTTTATAAATGACGAAATTGCCCCCGCAATGATTAACATTAATTTAATTGAAATGATTAGATTAGTTAAAATTAGTTAAATTAGTTAGATTAGTTAGTTGATTTATATGAGTGGATTTGGAAATAATTGAGTGTAAGAAAGAGATCGAGGTAGTAGAGGAAGTTTTAGGAGGGGAAAAGTTAGGGTTTTTGTGAAATTTGTGATATGAGTGATTCTAATCCTGATATTGAAGTGGGGAGTCTTCTAACTTTCCTCCTACAGATTAGTACTTGTATGATGACCTACCAAATCATAATCAAATGGATTACATGCATGATCCTCACTTTTATTTTCCTCAAACTCAAGATGGCTATGGAAGTGATGAATATCTTGAGCCAAACATAGAATCCAATGACCCAGAAGAAGAGAATTGAGCTGCAAGTAATCAGGTAGACAACCTACGTGGTGAATATTGTGATTTTTCCATGCAAATGATCGATTTTGATTTTTTTTTTCACTTTTGCTTCCTAGGGTCGGGAAGGTCGACGCTTGTCGATCATGCCGACCTTAAGCGCCGGCGTGGTTTATATTTGAACAACGTGCCGACTTTTCATGAGAAGTACCCGTGTTGGCAAGGTAGAAAATTTGAACCCTGCCGACTTCCAGTTTTTTTGCAACACAAGAGTCGTGATTTGGAAATGCTTACGCCGGCATTGTAGTAGATACGTAGACCCTGCCGACTATATCTCGGTCGGCACTGTTGAATTTTTCTACCGTGCCGGGTATTTTGTAGTCGGTAAGGTTTTATATGTCGACCCTGCCGACTTCCAGTTTTTTGCAACACAGGAGTCGTGATTTGGAAATGCTTACGCCGACATTATAGTGGATACGTAGACCCTGCCGACTATATTTTGGTTGGCACTGTTGAATTTTTCTACCATGCCGGGTATTTTGTAGTCGATATGGTTTTATATGTCGACCCTGCTGATTTTGGTAATACATATCAACTAAATTTTGGTGTTTTTTTTTTGTAGATTGTTGCATTGGTACCGATGACGGATTAGCCTCAAGCTCACAATATTAGGGGTCCCGATACTTCACCACATTGCGCTAATGATTTGGAATGGGAGGAAAAAACGAGGCGGTCAATTGGATTATTGAGAAAGCAAAAGAGAAGATGTGCGTTCTAGTGAAAAATACGCAACAAAAAGATACGCGGTTTGAAATGGTATGCGAGTGTTATGGGTCTCCGGATGCAAGTCACAAGATAAAGGGTTATGTGTATGATAAGAAGACGACTAGGGTGAACAAGACGAAGTCAAAGAAGTGTGGATGCCCATTCAAGATTATATTTTGGAGGAACGAAGAAACCGATAACGTGTGGAGAATGAATAGAGTTGATGTTGGTTGGCATAACCATAAAGATCCGGAAACTCTTGTTGGACATTGTCATGTTGCCAATTTAAAACCGCACGAGTTCGAACAAGTAAGAAAAAGTTGGGGAATTAAACCAAGCTAACTCCTTAGTAAGTTCAAGAAGGATGACCCGCATAACCTTTCTTCATTGTCTACAATTTATGCGGCCAAGGCAACTATCAAAAGAATTGAATGGGATGGAAGAATCACATTGGTTAGTACACAAATACAACTACACAGTGAAACACCATGAGTCATCGGAGGGCTTGGTGGATCGTATTTTTATTGCGCATCCCGATATGATTCAATTGGCGCGTTGTTTTTACCAAGTTTTGTTCATGGATTGTACTTATAAGACAAATAGGTACAACATGCCTTTGTTGAACATTGTAGGACAAACCTCGGATAAGCAATCGTTCACGGTGGCATAGTGTTTTATGGATAGTGAGAAGGATGATAGCTACATTTGGGCATCGGAAACTTTGAAGGTTCTGTACCACGAAGACGAGACTCCCGGGGTTATAGTGACCGACAATGAGCAATCAATAATGAACGTCGTGAGGATAGTTTTTCCAAATGCACAAAATTTTCTTTGTACTTGGCATATACAATGCAATCTTAGAAAGAATTGTAGGAATCATATCCAAAAGCCAAAGGCAAAGAAAGGCACTAAACGTGAAAAGGAGGAAGATGAACGTCTTAGTAAACTAACTAAAGAGGAGAGGGAGAAAGAGAAAAAGAAAGAAGACGAAGAATGGAAAGAAGGTGAGATCAAGTTTGGGTTATTCATGAAAGTGTGGGATAAGGTGGTTTGGTCGATGAGTGTTGCAGGATATGAGATAAACTTGAAGGAGTTCGAGGATGAGTGGGGGACTAATTACCCCAAAGTAGTGGAATATTGCAAGAAACAATGGTTGAGGCCACACAAAGAGCGGTTTGTGTATGTTTTTACTTATGACTATAAACATTTCAAACTTGAATCCACAAGTATGGTAGAGCAATCTCATGGGAGACTAAAAGGTCTACTTTTTACAAGTCAAAATGGGACTGTGACGGTGCAACATGCTATCCATAAGTACACTAATAATGATATCGACAAGATAAAAAAGCAATTCCAAGAAAGTAGCTTCCGTAAGTTGAAGGAGTTTAAGGAGGATGATTGGTTGCTTGTTGGTATACATAGAAACGTCTCGCATTGGGCAATACATTTCATGATGAAACATCTCAAGTTGTATCAAAAAGTATGATGACCCGAGCACTCCTTGTAACTGTAGGATAATGAAGGCTACCGGACTTCCATGTCGGCATATGCTTGGTAGGTATAAAACTCCCATTCCGATTGAAGATATCGATCCTTATTGGAAGCAACTATCTTTCAAACCGGCTCCAAGAGAAGATCCCTGTGAAGAGTTTGGCTACATGGAACTTGGGAGAATAATCCTCGATAAGTACCCCACGTTGAATAGGTTGGACAAACAAACTATGAAGCACAAGTTGATGCCGATTTTTTACCCTTTTATTGTAGGATCATAATCTCGCAACGACAATGTCTCAGCGAAATTATCAACTACACAACACAACAGCATCGCAGAATAATTTCGGAAATGATACGATAAACGACGTCAGCTAGAATCATGAGAAAGATGTGATAGTTCTGCGAAAATTAGAAAGCTTGCGAAATTAACATTTGTAAGGTTGCGAGAATGTCGTAAACCATACCCGAAAATAAAGGACAGATTAGCTGTCATCCATTATGTATTTCCCTATAAATAGTCGTTCAGTTGCAAAGGAAGAGGGGAGAGATCTTTTTTGAGTAAGAAACAAGTAAATAGGAGAGAGAAAGTCTAGAGCAGAAGTCATTCTTGATTCTTTTATCTTTTCTTGTAAGAAAATTCAAAGATTGATCAATAAAATTAAGAGTGTAAATCTAAAAATTAATTGAGTAATAATGAAATCATATGAGGGGTGTAGTGTAGGATTTCCTGCAACTACATTTATGGAAGAACTTCAAGAACCGGTGAAACAAGATCCTTGTGGTAGACCACCTACCACAAAGACGAGGGCGGAGGAAAGGGAACAAATTAAAGAGTATTTGAGTACAAAATGCGATCCATCCGGACATGTTTGTACCGAGGCGCAATACAAGGAGGAGCCGGCTAAAAAGAAAAGAGGTCGTCCGAGGAAAGAAACATCTACACCAACGGTTTCCAACTTGAATCTAAATAACACTCCACTTCTTGAGATTCAAGCAAGTGTGGAATTTGTTGGAAAGAAAAGGGGTCGGCCAAGGAAGCATTCAACTACACCAACAGTCTCAAACTTGAATCTAAATGGCACTCTACCTCTTGAGAGTCAAACAATCCAAGGGGATGTTGCAAATAAAAGAGGTCGTCCAAGGAAGGTAGTACAACCGGTATTGCAAGAGTATCGCGTACAAATCCCTCAAATTATTCAAGAGTTCGTTATTGGTACCGACGACGTCCCAAAGGATGGAAATTGTGGGTTTCACGTTGTCTCGCAACAATTGGGACACCTAAGTGGAGCGGTTGAGGAGAATCTCACCCAATGCCAATACATACCGACTGCTAAACAGCCGACACGCTTTGGGTTTAGCTTCATCTTACCGTCGCAACATGGATATGTGCATGGTAGAAGGTTGATTTTAGCAACTTCATCTTCATACGGAGCTAGGCGCTCATCTATCCAATAGAAAAACCCACAGCAAGTGCATTTTGAAGCATACGGCTGATATACATCTCCTACTGTAGCTTTCATGAGAAATAAGAATCCCTTACAACCTTCAATAGTGCATTTTCTTCCTTCAAAGGGACAATCATTTGCAAAATGACCACTTAGTGTACAAAGACTGCAAATATTTGGTTGTGTTGCACTTGAAACTTCCATTCTTTATGCAAGGTTGAAGATGAAGTTGAGAATGCTTTTATAATAAAAAACATACCTAATATCTTGATATTGAAATTTATAGCCGTTGAGCATTCAATGGCTTGTACTTTGTACCTAAAAAGTAATATTTTTTATACTACTAACATTTAGGTCGGCATGGTCGAGATTTCAAACCACGACGACTACCTATCCCTGACAGCACTATAGCATATAACATGGGATGGTCGGAAGGTTCGAGCTTACAAACCATGCCGACTTACTGCAACTCTAATATTTTTTAAAACTGAACAAAAAAGAATAAGTTTGAAAGCAACTGAAACTGAAAATTAACATAAGTTTAACAAGTCTAAAACCAAAAACTAACAATTCAAAACATAATGTAATAGTTCAAACTACAATCTAAGTTTCTAAACCAAGTGAAGCATGATAAAATTTAAGAATTTCATGGATCCTTCTTGTTGTTGTTATCTGATAATATTTTCAATGATGTTGTAGTAATGAGGTTCAAACTCTCGGACTTGTGAAGATTAAATATAAAGATTTAATAAAATTATATACAAAAATATTAACAAAGTGGGCGAGAGGTATGAGAAAACAACCAAGACATTGATTCCACTATTACACATGAATTAATGATGGTAAATAATCCAAAATTCTAATTATCTTTTAAGTCCTTTATATCTTAACTCACTAATAATCAAGCAAATTCTCAAACATCAATTGTATCCCTTAAGCATAGATTATCTAAACAAAGCATAACCTATCTAATTGAATCACAACTGATTAGGAAAATTACGCAAACAATTTAAAACTCTGCAAAAGCATTGATTGAGTGAATTATAATTAAATATTAGAGAAAATAAAATAGTTACCAATTATTCATGCGTAAATAGCTTCCTCATTGCCTTGGTTGTGGGAGAATTAGCCGCTCATCATGTTGGAAACACGCTCAAAAATCATTATTATTGCTCAAAGGGTGTTTACAAATGATGAAAAGGGAGAAATAATTCAAAGTCGGGTTTGTAACAATTATATTTGTTACAAACCAGAGAACTACGACCCTCGGAAAATAAGACTGTCCTGCGACAGTAACAAATAAGACTGTCACTATAAAAACTAAGACTGTCAGCCGATAGTCGCTGAAACTGTAGCAAAATAAGACTGCTCTGTGTGGGTCTTATGTTCTTCGCGTTCTTCAGCAGCAGCAGAAAAATGGCAGCTCTGTAACTTGATTTTTTCTTATTCTCTGGCTCTCCTCAGCCCCCCAAACTCTCGACACCCCTTCTATGATACCTTGTGAATATATTTATACGTGATTGCGACATTGAATATCCTCCATTAACTCCAAATAATCTTCATTCACTCGGGATATTTTCTTTCTTTTTTTTATCAATGATTTTGATTTTTACGCATCTGTAGCTGGATTAAATTCCTTATAAATCTTCTTCACTTTCCAAAGTGTTGATTAAGGCTTCCAAACACGTGAAGTACACGTTTAGATTCACCACAACTCGTGTAAGCTCATGTTTTTCCTCCAACTCCCTGTTTGGATTAAACCAAGTTATCCAGACAAATTTGATCGAAAAAAACACCCATACTAGCTTTGTTAGGACATATCACAACTACCCATTAAGTTTCAGCCCTTTAGTCTACCCAGAACTCCTTCAAGAATCGATCGAAAGTTACACAGTTGAGAATAAAATTTTCCCTCCAAAACGAATTTTTGAAATGTTGAAGATGGTGTCCCCCTAACAAAACTGGGGGTGCGAATAGCAGGTGCCCAACTGAGGTGTCCCTTATCCAAATTGAGGGTTCCTTTAGTACTTTTCTCCGGGAGTCCAAATAGCACTTTTTGAGCAACTTTTTCCACACAAGTGTATTTCTCCAAAAACACCTACAAACACACAAAGCATCAAAATTAGTACAAAAATCGAGCACTAACAATAGAGACATTAAGTACAATTTAGACACAAAAATGTGTCTATCAAATACCCCAAACTTATTATTTGCTAGTCCTCGAGCAAAACTAAAAAATAAAACCGAGTTAATCTCGGGAGGGTTTACCAGAGGTGTACCCACAAAACCATGACTTCTAATTGGTCACAAGTATCCAAAGAGCTATGAGGACATACATATTCTCAACCTATCTCCAAATAACTAGAATGCCAGAGAAATTAAAGGTGTCAACTCTAAAGCTGACTGAAGAAAAGGGGAGACACATCCGCAACACTGCTAGATAAAGAGATATCCGCTACACAGCTAGATAAACATTGTAAGATGCGTCCGCTGCTTTACAGCTGGATAAGATTAGGAGAGAGATAAAGATGAGAGGGACATCTGCTACACAGCTGGACTAATTACGTGTGATGAGTTAAACCAGTGCTAGAAAGATCTTGTGCCAGATTGAAAGCGGACTAACAAAGCAACCAAATGTATCTTTCTTCGACTCTCTCATAGTGCTCAGTAGAAACAACGTCTTCTTCGGTCTTCAACTGTTGATGATAAACTATCGAACCTCATAGAACCTTGACAATTAACTCTTCTCTTCGATTTCTTGCTTGACTTATAAATTTCTACTTCCCTTTGGCCTTATTGAACAAAACGTAACGATGATTTTTTTTTCATTTTTTTCATTTTTTTTTTTTTTTTCATTTTTTTCATTTTTTTTTTTTTTTTTTTTTTTTTTGAAACAAAAATTACAAGACAACAATTTACATGGCCATGAGAGAAGGACTTTCAAAACTTGGATCTTCGCAACTTGTGATGTCTTGGTATCATGGATTCTCACAACTTATATCATTTGCTCTTATAACTTCAACTTTGATTTTTGAATTATTCTTTTCTATTGTTGCTTCTAAACCTAAAACGTCTTCAACTTTCTTCATAGATTTTGATGTCGCTCCGCTTGTTGATGATGATAAGTTTATACTGAGAGAGAGTCGCAATCCAGTAACTAAGACTACATTGTGAGGTTGCTTTGTCTTTCTGGCATTTCCTGACCTACTTGCCTTTCCATCATGTATGGTTAGGTCCATCACGGTTACCCTCTAAAAGGAACAAGTTCTCTCCTGAATTTCAAGGATCTCAATGTCTTTTTCTCTAATGTCTCAAAAGGTTGTTATCCATAGCATTCCAATTTGTATCTTTTCGGTGAGAAACAGTATGTAAACTTGGCTAACCGGGTACCATGTGACGCTAGAAGTTTCAAAAGTGCAACTAAAAAATTCTTCCCCACCCCAAAACTTAAATCTAACATTGTCCTCGATGTTCTAAAGATAAAATTAAAAGCATGAACAAGGAGAAACTGTTACCACTTGAAGAAAAAGAGTTAAGGAAAGATATTACCATGTTGCATGAGCATGGGTTACCTCCCAAGAAGTGCTAAGTTTAAAGTCTTCAGCCAGACTTAGGAAAGGATTAGTCAACTCGAACCGTATAACAGTAGTCGGAATAACTGTGGGTCTTCAAAACCAAATAGAGTTGACCAAAGGAAACTGAAGTAAACCAAGAAAATGAACAAGACTAGCATGCCCTTACCTAGTTTCCTGATTAAGATAACTACATCTAATTGTGGTTCAGGTTCAGGTTCTATAAAAGGGTCTAAATATATTTCTTTAGGCTGCAACTCCTCAAAAGTGAGATCCGAATTATTAGGTCTTAGAGTCTGTAAAAACTCAAATAAAAATTTAGAAAGACATGATAATAACCTAAATAATTGAGGATCCTCTAAGTCAATCAGGTTTGACTTACAAAATTGACCACAGTGAGGGTAGTAGTCATTCTTAAGAAAATGTGTTGATTCTAATTTCCTAAAGCATTTAGGTTTAGTCTAACAACTAAATATTCGACACATTTGAAATATAAACGTTCCCACATTTGGAAGAAAACTATTTGGTGGGAAAACAAAGTCAATAAGGGTATCATAGCCTGGGAAAACCACATCAACCAGAGGATGGGTTTCTAATGACTGAACTTCTTTCTGGACATTATTAGGTTCAGGAAAACTTGTATGGAGATAATCTTGTACGATGGTTGAGGCACAAATGTCAAGCCCTACACGAGGGAACTTTCTAAGAGTTAAAGGTAAATCACAGGGAGAATGATAATCACCCCCAAACTTAGAGTTTCGGGTGTCTCTAGGTAGACTAACTACAATTTCCCTAATTTCTAGATCATCGGAATCCTGAAAATGGTCAATTGCTTCTGTTAGGTTATACTCAGGTGATGCATCCTCACTCATATTTAAAATCTATACGAGTTCATCTTCTTCGTCTAAGACTATTGTTTCTAAATCGCTAGACTCTAAAACATTATTCTCAGAATAAACTCGTTCCTCTAAATCATTATCGGCTTTGTAAACAGGAAATACTACATCGTCTAAAATGAGGGTATCTCTAGTCAAATCCTCGTCCTTTTGAATAGGTGAATAATTATTAAAATTATTTGGATTTGAAATAGAAATAATATTATCATTGTAAATCTCAATTGGAGTATCCATTTCCTGATCACTATTCCTACATAAGTATGATTCTCCATCAACACTATCCTCATCATAATAACATGAAAAAGATCGAACCTCATCAAAACAAGTAGTGCTACCAATTCTAACCTTGTTATCTTGATTATGTAAATAACTATCTTCATTCTCAAGGGTATTATTGGATACACTATATTGGCAATTCAAGTAATTTCGAGCAATTCTTTCATTCGTCTCAGCTATCCGCTTGAGGTGGTTTTCTAAAGAAGGTTCACTCATTATTGTAGTTCTTTCGTCTATAATTATACTATTCATCTCAGCTAACTTACGCGTCGACTCAGCTAACTTCCTGAGGGACTTTTCTAAAGGAGGAATAGGAACAGAGGGATCATAAAAAGGACTACTTTTCAACAGTTTGATTGTATCCTCTAGAGACGAAGAACTAGTACTATAATCTTCTTGCTCGTAAGACTGATGCATGTGTGGATAGTAATTGGGCTCACCTATGACCCATATCCTTCCAAAGGATGGCGTTCCCAACCACTATTCCTAACATGGTCATAAAAAGGATGATGTACATATTCAAATTCAGGTCGATAATCATTGTATTGGCTTCTATGATACCAGTTCGACATTCTTAATTGCAAGGGAATTCTACACAATCACAAACAAGGCTAACTCGACCAAATCAAACCTATAAAATCTAGCAAACAACAAGCATGATGGCTCCACTTAGATTGTTTCTAGACCAGCTTCTAATCTTTCGAAAAGGAATTCGTTACAATCTGAGCAAACCTCTCTGGAATCAATCCGAGTTTAAGTAAGTTGAATTGATACGAGGGAAGCTGCGAGGAGCTTTGATACCCAAGGTCTCACAGGTATTATAAGGCGGCGCAGTCACGCATTCAACTCGCAGAAACCATCATGAACTTCAAAGTATGCTCAAAAGAGTAACCAATATTTTTCGAACGACTTTCCTATTAAGCTCGTTACCCTATAGGTATCGTTCTAGTCAAAATTTTAAGCTTAGGTTCACGTTTGGTTTCGTTTTCCTAAAGCGGGCAAGAAGGAAACGGTGATAAAATCCGAGTCCTTATCTTAATTTGTCCAGGCCTTGCCCTTTACTAGGAAATTAAAACAACCGTATTCAAATCCTCAGCATATATTCACCTTAAGGCATACAATAAACCCGCTGACATGGGATTCGCGGGTGTTTCGAAAGCTTACCTCCCGTACCAGACAGGCGCAGAACCGCTGAAGTCGACTCGGGCCACGACTCCTATGTCATGTGCGAACCCGACGGGCCGAGACGATATTGTAATCGTCGTCCTTCCCTACAAACAGTTTTATATTTAATGTACCCTTCCTTAGGGTTTAAAAAAATAAAAATAATAATTGTCCAAGTCCAAAGTCCAACTAAAGTGCAAAAGAAAAGAAATAAAAAAAAACTAATTACAAAAAATGGAAGGTCTCTAAAAAAAATAAATTCTCTCTCTTTTTTTTTTAATTTTTTTCTTTCGCTTTTTTTTTTTGCTTTGTCTTTTTCCTTCTCTTTTAGCTTTAATCTTTGATTCCAAGTCTTTAGTATCCAACTTCAAACTTGTAATACAAAGACACACCCAAAGAAACGTAGAAAGAACAAATGAAATAAAAAAACCTAAAAATTCTACCTAAGCAAAAATACGCGTCGGCGGCGCCAAAATGATAATATTTTCAATGATGTTGTAGTAATGAGGTTCAAACTCTCGGACTTGTGAAGATTAAATTTAAAGATTTAATAAAATTATATACAAATATTTTAGCAAAGTGGGCGAGAGGTATGAGAAAACAACCAAGACATTGATTCCACTATTACACATGAATTAATGATGGTAAATAATCCAAAACTCTAATTATCTTTTAAGTCCTTTATATCTTAACTCACTAATAATCAAGCAAATTCTCAAACATCAATTGTATCCCTTAAGCATAGATTATCTAAACAAAGCATAACCTATCTAATTGAATCACAACTGATCAGGAAAATTACGCAAACAATTTAAAACTCTGCAAAAGCAGTGATTGAGTGAATTATAATTAAATATTAGAGAAAATAAAATAGTTACCAATTATTCATGCGTAAATAGCTTCCTCATTGCCTTGGTTGCGGGAGAATTAGCCGCTCATCATGTTGGAAACACGCTCAAGAATCATTATTATTGCTCAAAGGGTGTTTACAAATGATGAAAAGGGAGAAATAATTCAAACCGGGTTTGTAACAATTATATTTGTTACAAACCAGAGAACTACGACCCTCGGCAAATAAGACTGTCCTGCGACAGTAACAAATAATACTGTCACTGTAAAAAATAAGATTGTCCGCCGACAGTCGCTGAAACTGTAGCAAAATAACTGCTCTGTGTGGGTCTTATGTTCTTCGCGTTCTTCAGCGGCAGCAGAAAAATGGCAGCTCTGTAACTTGATTTTTTCTTCTTCTCTGGCTCTCCTCAGCCCCCCAAACTCTCGACACCCCTTCTATGATACCTTGTGAATATATTTATACGTGATTGCGACATTGAATCTCCTCCATTAACTCCAAATAATCTTCATTTACTCGGGATATTTTCTTTCTTTTTTTATCAATGATTTTGATTTTTACGCATCTGCAGCTGGATTAAATTCCTTATAAATCTTCTTCACGTTCCAAAGTGTTGATTAAGGCTTCCAAACACGTGAAGTACACGTTTAGATTCACCACAACTCGTGTAAGCTCATGTTTTTCCTCCAACTCCCTGTTTGGATTAAACCAAGTTATCCAGACAAATTTGATCAAAAAAAACACCCATACTAGCTTTGTTAGGACATATCACAACTACCCATTAAGTTTCAACCCTTTAGTCTACCCAGAACTCCTTCAAGAATCGATCGAAAGTTACACAATTGAGAATAAAATTTTCCCGCCAAAACGAATTTTTGAAATGTTGAAGATGGTGTCCCCCTAACCAAACTGAGAGTGCGAATAGCAGGTGCCCAACTGAGGTGCCCCTTATCCAAATTGAGGGTGCCTTTAGTACTTTTATCCGGGAGTCCAAATAGCACTTTTTGAGCAACTTTTTCCACACAAGTGTATTTCTCCAAAAACACCTACAAACACACAAAGCATCAAAATTAGTACAAAAATCGAGCACTAACAATAGAGACATTAAGTACAATTTAGACACAAAAATGTGTCTATCATTATCTTCCTCCACATCACTAGCTTTTTCAGCAGCATCGACTTTTTCTTTTCCCTTATCTGGACCTATGTAGTCACCGGCCTCATTGTAATAGGGGTTCACTCCAGAAAAGTCACATGCCCTGAAAAAAGTCCTTGGATCAACCTCCTCTTCCTCCTCCTCTGATGATGTGCATTCTTCATAGTTTAGGGGATTGATAGGACTATCCATAAACCTTAGAAATTCTTCAGGATCTTCCTTACCCATCAAAAGTAACTTTCTTACAGGGCAATTCTTTTCAGTTTCATCTTTAAGATCTTCTAAATTGGGATAAATAGCGTCAATAAATTGTAATAGCTCTTCTTCATTGCTAACAAGACAAGGGGTATCTTCTATTTTTGCCTCTGGGAACCTAGACAATACACAAATAAGAGATATGAAAATTCTAAACATTGAAACATGGTTCTGGTAATACATCCGGAAGGGTCTAGAATCTAAATACTACCGACCAACCAATGGTCGGAGGGGTTGTAATCATATACCATGCCGACCAATACAAAGTCGGCAAGGTCTTATTCAAGAAATATGCCGACAATTAACTAATGAAAATAAACTTTATGTGACCTAAAGTCGGCATGGTACAAGTCTAAGACAATTCCGACTAGATGTACGTCGGCAGGGTTTGTTAATATACCCTGCCGGCCCTGGTTATTGTCTAACAGTCGCCATGACTGCTATGGAAAGTCGGCAGGTTATTCATCCTGACACCATGCCGGCGCTTACAAAACAACAACAGTCGGCATGGTTTTAAATTATCGACCTTGCCGACCAAAAATCCTGAAAATCATAATTTTCGATTTCTAACCTAATATAACAATCATACAACACATCAGAATAATGGGGTTGAGTTTAGAAATCACTTACAGTCTTATTTTCACCGGTGGAGGGTTTTTTTCAACATTCTCAGGAATCGGATTTTCGGGTTTGCTAGTTCCAACTTTTTCCTTACCTTTTCCCTCTGATTTGGATCTTCTCATGTTACCTGTTGAATCTCTCTTGCTACTGGATCAAACCATTTTTGGTAGAATATCAAAATTGAAATTTTTGGTTGATGGAATAAGATGAAGGAAGGAGAAGAGGAGAGGGATTAGAGAAGATAGATTAAAAGAAGATTAAACGTTTTTTAGTTTTTAAGTTTAGGGTTTAGTTTTAAGTTAATTAGTGCATGGGTACTAAAGTAACTTCATCATGTTTTGGCCTCTCCTGTAAGGGCACATGTCCATTTAAATTTGGGTATACCCCAATTAATCTGGGTATACCCCAATCTCGCGAGGTTAAAAAGAACCCAACATAAGAATAAAAATGAATAGATGCAATCATATCCGGTCAGTATCTTTTGACTTCAAATGAAAAACAAAATCGATATTACAAAATACAATATTAATGAAAAGTAACATAGAGAAATTAAACTGCATAAATGATACAAAAGTTAGGCGCGAAGCACCATGAATACATTGATGTTAAACAAAAAACTAAAGAGAAAAGCTAACAAAAATTATCTCAATCAACCAGAACAAAAACAAATCATACCCTGAGAATATGCAAAGGATGAACGTCTGGCAAAGGGATTTGATTATAAAGGAGATTAAGTTAAGAATTAAGTTAAAGGACATTTAATTTAGATTAAAAAAAACAGTATGACATTAAATAGGAGGAATAACTCTCAAATAAATGACATTGTCTTAACTCTCAAATAAAGAAACATTTAATTTAATTCATTATCTTAAAGTAAAATTAATACGTTGAATTAGTCTGGACTCTTCTTTATATGCCTATAATGTAGATTGAAAATCTTAAATATGTAGCTCAATCTGGACCATTCTTTACATGTCAGAAATATAATTGAATAATTTAAATATGTGCCTCAATCTGGGTCGTCCCTTATGTGTTTAAACTATAGATCTCCGTCCAAATAGGAAAACACCATTGTCCCTTATAATTTAGATAAACACGACCGTTTGCGGTTTTTACACGACCAAGCGACTAAGACTTAATTGTGGACGGCTATTTTATCAAATGGCTACTTTATGCAACAACTCTTAACCAATCCTTATATACCCACCCATCCGGGTTTAAAAGTAACACATTCTTCATCAATTTTTCAACAAAATTTATACTTTTCCTCTAATCTTCAGAAATATGGTTGATCATAGATTTACTGTAATCGTGGCAGAGTCGGGATATTTGCTGGATGGTTCGTTATGAAAACAAAACTTGTACCTTAACTAGTCTTCCTCTTTTTGTAAGCAAGTCATAAGCATTGCGAATCTCATCTTGATCATTCGAATCATGATCTGAAAGTTTGGTCGTAAACCAGAACCAAATGAGATATTTGACATTTTTGCTTGTACAAGACTAACAAAAGTATGTCTTAACGGGGATTAAAATGGGATTCCGCTTGATTATTTGGTCATGATACAAGTCCAGGATTTGCTTCGTTATCGATAATCTTAATTTACATTTCCAAACACAAAATTGGGCATAAAGATATAACGATAAACAAGTAATCAATTGATTAATAATAAAGCAACATAAGGAACTATGTAAAAACATTGAAAAATCGTGCAAAAAAAAAACACTAAAGCCGCCAAATCCCAAATATACTACTTTTTGTTTAAAGAAAAAGATGCATATATTACCAGACCAAAGAAGAAAAAACATGAACAAAAGAAAATGAAATACAGTTATCTGAAAAAAAAAAAAAGTGTTGTCATACTGTCACAACAGGAACAGGCTCCTGATTATGTTGTATCAGATAACATTCTTTCGGATACATCAAGCAAAGTGAAAAGAGAGTCATGATACTCTCCATAGAAGTTATAGACCTAAAACCAACATTATTTCATATGTCGTAGCCTGACTGCTTTCATTAGAAGTACTACTATTCTTATTATTCACCAAAAGAAATTGGGATAAGAAGTTTGGCATTTCCTCATTCCATGTCATGAAAAGAGAAGATTTCCTCGCTTTCACTACAAAAAAACTGACCAAAGGCTACTAAATTTTTCCAACAGCAGAAAAACTTTAGTTGCTTCACAGTTTAAGCCACTAGGAAAGGCAACTGTGGTGGTGTATTGATTTGAGCTACTAAACGGTAAGCAACTATAGTTTCTAAAACCCTTTAGAAATAAGTATGCGCCAACTAAACAAATGCGCTAGTAGCTTGAGATATTCAACCACTTGGAAAAAAACAACGACGGGATATTAGTTGCCTAACCCTCTATTCAGCCACTAAAATAACACAACTACCAGAAAGCCTAGTTGAATAGATCTTTGGGAACTAACTATGCCAACTACAGTAGGCATATTCATTGAGCTACTTCTGAGAAAAAACTTAGGATTCTTAGTAGCTTAACTTAAAGAAGAGTTATTAATTTAATAAGAAAATGACTAAGTTGTTGGTGTAGTGAAGCTTTGTCGCTAAGTCTCTAAGATCAAAATCTAGGCACACATGTTATTGTGATCACAGTGTGAATTTGTATAGATGATATTGTTGTTTAGTAATTTAGAAATAAATTGTTTGTGTATAAAATATTTATAGAACACCATGCGTCAGTGCTAAACCAATTTCTTAACAATTACCAAGACAATTGGTACGTAACATCAATACCCAAGAAAATATTAAAATTAGTGGTACGTATATTTCAGAAAAAAAAAAAAAAAACGAAATTTCAGATGGAACACGGGATGGCCTGCTGAGTGCCGGCTGCGACATTATAACATTTCGGTCCAATTTGAAAGGAATAATAAAAACTGCAAAAAAAGTTGCACGCATACAAAAGGAAATCACTCTTTTCACATTACAGTTGTAACTTAAATATATGACTTCACTAAATGTCAGACGAGTAGAGTACTGGGATAAAAGGCTAATCGATTGGTCTTGATCATTATTTGTGGAGAAAGCTTAAAAAAAAAAACTATTTCATTACGCTAGATTATTAACCAAAACTCTTCTTGAATCCACATATGCATACCAGGTTCCCCGTGGAGGAATGCCTTATTCACGGTAGCAACCGCACCTCTGGAGCCTTGTTCTTATGGTGCATTCTCCACCATAGCAGGGTGGATTGCAGAACCTCATACACCTATGAGTATTAGGCAAGCTCAATGGATCACAACGACCAATTCCGGGCACCTGGCAACACTTGGGGTTTCAAACACCTGTAAATGACTATACGAGATTAATCAACTCCTTGTTATACAGAAACTACAAATGCTATTATGACCATACATTTCAATCCAAAATCACCTGGACAAGAAGGATTAAGAATGATTAAGTTAAATAACTTGGGAGAGTAATCTAATGTATTTATTATTATTAATGACTGCCGGAGATTTTGTACTCGTACAATCAATCAGCTTACAAGAAATAAGAATTGAAGGGTATTTTGGCATAATCGACCACAATTGAAGGCAACATTATCTTTTAACACAGAGAAATATAATTCTAGGCCTTATCGAGTGCAGTCATACAACAATCTTCAAGTATCTCGAAGTCAGGTGGAGCAAGTCCTCTTCCATTATTCGATCCATCAAGCATCCTTCAGGATGTCGTTTTTGTTGGAGTATGTGGCTCGATAAACACCACATATGTATATCTAGGATAGTCCCACATGGAATAAGAGGAGTACATGTGGAGCTTAATAATCTTTGGCATCTCCTTACATAACACCGAGGCCTTTTAGATTAAAACCCCACACCTGCTGCAACTGGTGGTCAAGTGGGGACAGTATCGGTGTTATGTGGTCGGGCCTAGAAGTAGGGTCCGGCGGTCCGTGAAGATCCTAACAACTGGTATCAGAGCGTATGGTTGGGGCTACTGCCCGAACGGAGAAGTGGTTGTGTATGTCACCCAGTTTAGGGCGCAAGTGGAGTCAAACTCAAGGTGGAGTAGGCAAGGCCCAAAGTAGAGTTGGCGCTCAAGGTGGAGTTAGTGCCACACCCCATTAACTCAGGTGGAGCAGGATTCTATGGTGGGCAAGGTTGTTCTCAAGGTGGAGTTATTGCTAGCCTTCCCATTAACTCAAGGTGGAGTAGGGTTCCAGGGCGCGTAGTGACAATAATCATGTTCGATGGGTAGCTATACGGACGGTGATCATATGGTGGAGTATGATTGGATTGGTGAGGTGGTTTAATCTCGCCAAAGTGGAGATTGTTGGAGTATATGGCTCGATAAACACCACATATGTATATCTAGGATAGTCCCACATGGAATAAGAGGAGTACATGTGGCGCTTAATAAGCTAGGACATCTCCTTACATAGCATCGAGGCCTTTTAGATTAAAACCCCACACCTGCTGCAACAGGTGGTCAAGTGGGGACAGTATCGGTGCTATGTGGTCGGGCCCAGAAGTAGGGTCCGGCGGTCCGTGAAGATCCTAACAGTTTTTTCCGCAAATACCTAAAAGCATAACTGATATTGGAATTCAAAGTCTGCAACTTATAAGCAAAACTATATTGAAATACAACGTGCATAAACCTCACCTTCCCAAACTGTAGGCTATCAGAATCCCATATCTCCAAGTTCAAAGTCATCGTCTTCGTCAGTGGTGTAAACTGCATCACTATCAGCTTCCTCCTCCTCTTGTCTTTGGATGGCAGATATTACTTCTTCATGGATGATGGTTTCTGGTGGAATATCAGTCCTATCCCAAATCAAATTTTCATTGTGATCTTGTTGGGGGCACTCGTCTAAAATCGTTGATTGAATAGCTTGAATACCATTCTTGATACGCTTCATCAGAACTCGAGTTTTCTGGTGCAATAAGTTCCTCTGAATTTTTTTATGGAATGTTGTAAGAGAAATGAGGTCGTGTTTTTATAACCACTTCCAATTGTCGATTCTTTATGTCCTTCATATAGAAAACCTGTTGTGCTTGGTGCGCTAACGCAAATGGTTCATTCGCATAACAGGTTCTGTTGAGATTAACACAAGTAAATCCGTAGCTATCTCTTTTGGAGCCACCTTGATTTTCAACCGGACGCCAATTGTATTTGAAAAAAAGAATTCGTAATTGGTTTAAATAGCGTGCCTCGATAATTTCAGATACCACTCCATAATAATCATTCATATCATCATCTTCACATTCCCCTCCCTTTATACATACTCCACTATTCTGTGTCTTCCGTCGCATCTCCCACGCTTTTGTATGGAATCTGAACCCGTTGATGATGTATCCGTTGAAAGACGAACACTCTTTATTAGGATCTTGACTCAGAGAATAGAGTTCATCACTCACCAGACCATTTTTGTGCAGTTGATATATCTATTCATGTACATGTATTTATATATTAGTTCAGGTTATGAAATCCTAAATACATGTATTTTGTTTGAGTATATATAAACGCACTTACTTTGCTGGCAAACCAAAAAGGAAATTCTTCGTTGTGTCTTCTTTCAACGTCAGCATCTCTTATGCCACGCCTTTTTAATTCTTCTCTATGTTCACTGCAAGTGGAATGCTTCACATAGTTAACTATTGAATTGACACAATTTAAAGATTATTGGCCTAAAAAGAAACACAAAACGTATATACTTCTCATATGGCTCCACTTCTGCAGTATTCTGCAGAGCATAAAGTTGGATTTGTTGCATTTTTGAGTCCTCAAGCGTTCCCAAAGTTTCAGCTCCAATGGGACGACCAGATTGTATGAAAACGACTAATTTCTCACGTGAGGGTGGTTGTTCAAAATCCTCATTCCTTGAGACCCGATTGAATTTTGTATCAGTATTGTTCAAGTATCGCGTAAGCATAGTGAGGCTCTCTTCTATTAAGTATGCTTCAGCCATAGAGCCTTCTGGACATGCTTTGTTTCGCACATAAGACTTTAACTTGCGCAGATACCTAAAATGTAATTCTTATTAGAATTCACTGGGCGTAATTTAAGTAAAGTTGTACAAATATACACTGCAAAAGGTACATAAAAAATGTGTGTGAAGTATCTAAGAATCGTATATTTGTTTTCTTGAACTGATGTAAGAAAACTATCATTAACATTAATATTTAGAATTCAGAATATACAGAAAGTGGTTAAACCATACCTCTCAATCGGGTACATCCAACGATATTGAACCGGACCAACATCCTTTGCTTGTTGTGGTAGATGAATTAGCAAATGCATCATCACGACAAAAAATCTCGGGGGGAATATTTTTTCCAACTTGCACAAAGTAATTGCAATTCTGTCTTCTAGTTTGTCTAGATCCTCTATGTTGACAACTTGTGTACACAACGCTTTAAAAAACATACAAAGCTCACCCACTGCGTCATACACATCCTCAGGAAGTAATCCTCGTAACGTGATCGGCAGTAAGCATTCCGTTAGCACATGGCAGTCATGACTTTTCAGACCCATAATCTTTCGATCTCTAACATTAACACAACGAGAAGTATTTGATGAATATCCATCGGGAACCTTGATATCCTTCAAAGTCCTACAAAAAGTATCCATCTCTTTCGTGGACATCACATACCTAGCTGGTGGCATAACAAATTTGTCTCCTTTTTTTGCGGATGTAACTCCGGTCTTATTCCCATATCCTTGAGATCAAAACGAGCCTTGATATTGTCTTTTGTCTTCCCTTCTACTTTCATTACTGTTCCCAACAAAATTTCCAAGATATTTTTCTCAATGTGCATCACGTCAAGATTATGGAAACACAAAATTGTGCTCACATATGGCAACTCTTCCCGAAAAATACACTTTTTTTTTCCAATTGTGGTCAAAATCGACCGGTACTGTTGGTGTCAGACCGTTCTGTTTGCCATTCTTACCAAATTTTACTTGCTCAAAATGTGCCAACTGATGATTTATCTCATCCCCATTCATTGGATGTGGTTTTTCTCTAAGCTCTTTTTCCCCTTTGAAGGGTGTTGTTTGTTGTCGCCACTTGTGATCAGCAGGCAAGAACCGACGATGTTGCATGTAACAAAACTTACCTCCATACCGCAGTAGAGTTGAACATGGGTCGGACCCACAACTCGGACATGCTAAGGACCCCTTGGTGCTCCACCCGGAGAGCATAGCTAATGCAGGAAAATCATTAATAGTGCCAAGCAATGCTGCGCGCAACTGAAAATACTCTTTCTTCGAAGCATCGTAAGTGGTAACGCCAACGTACCATAATTCCTTCAATTCTTCTATAAGGGGTTGTAAATAAACATCGATATCATTTCCCGGTGACTTGGGTCTCGAAATTATCATAGACAAAATGAAGTTTTGCTCTTGCATAACCTCCCATGGTGGTAAGCTGTAGATGATTAGAACCACTGGCCATGTACTATGCGGATTCATCATATTTCCGTAAGGATTCATGCCATCACTTGCTAATGCAAGTCTCACATTCCTAGGATCAGCTGCAAACGTTGGATGCTTCTTATCAAAAGTTTTCCATGTCTTCGCATCAGCAGGATGTCTCAAAAGTCCATCATTGATACGTTCTTCAGCATGATATCGCATATCAGTAGCAGGCTGTGGAGACATAAATAACTTTTGAAGTCTTGGCTTCAAGTTGAAGTACCTTAGTTGTTTTAATTTAATGTTACTTATTTTATTTTTAGTTTGGAATTGCTGTTCGTTTTAGTTGCTATCTCTAATAAGTTGTTTTCGGCCATATATGACCACGTTATCCTCGATCCTGATGATGATGTTGCTGTAAAAGTGATCAAAGACGTGATGAGGAATGCCTATAAGGCATATAGGCACAAACTTCATCTAGCCTACAAAAATGCTGGGGGTGATGGGTTCGCTGAATCAGATGGCCACCTGGAGGCTTTCACTAGTATCGAATACGAGTTGGTATATATTATGCCTTATTCAATTGTTTTGTTTAATGATATTGTTTATATAAAAGTCAGATGTGTTTATTACATGATATCTTACTTGTTTATATGATGATGTTTTCCATTTCAAAGCTGCAAGCAGGACAACCTTGTGATCCAGTTACTTTCTTCCGACGAACCCATGATCCTGAAAAGAAAATCAATGCCAAATGCAAAGACGTGAGTGTAAGTAATAATCTTTTATTAATGAAACATGTTTGATATGTATCTATTTATAGATTTTGTTTACACAATCATTATTTGCACAGATAGACTTACACACAAAGGGTTAGGCAACTAATGTTTACCAAAATTATGATTTTCTCATTCTGCCAAAGACCTAAATATGAAGAAAAAATAATGCAGCATTTTATATTGGAGTTTTGAGTTTTGTATCATCGGTTAAGTGAAAACTGCTCCTGGTAGAATTTCTGTGAATAAGTACTGTTCTTTATTCTGGGAATTTTTGTGAATAGTGGCCACATTATGTACGGTTCTTTATTTTGGAATTCTACTTTCTGTAGTCAGTATTCTTTTTTTCCTTATTGCCTGCCCAAACACATTCGAATCTCGTTGCTGACTTTGTGATTAATTTGTGTTTTGAATTAATGTGCAGGAAAAAATGAAGGCCATGAAGGAAGCTGCAGATCGAGGAGAAACTAATGACACTCCAGAAGAGACATTTAACAAAGTTCGTAATCCTGGATGTTCTGGTAAACGGCGTCGCAAGGCTCATCCAACTAACTACAGTTTATACCAGAAGAAAGAAGAAGAAATGGCTGAATTGAAAGTAAGAATGGCATCCTTGGAACAGGAAAACAAAAGGCTTAAGAAAGAGACAGGTCTGAATGCGACAAAGAAGTGGTTGAATGAATATCTTGTTAAAGTTGGCATGCCGGCTATGGAATTATCATCTGAAGATGATGCGGAAGATGATGATGAAGATGCTGATATGCACAGGAGTCAAATTCATGAACATCGAGATGCCTTTGAAGGTAGTGATATGGAAGCTGAAGAGGAGGCTGTAGAGGCCTTTGGAGAAGATCAAGAAGAAGGTGACGAGGAGAATCCAGACAGGGAACTCGAAGAGGATGATGAATAAGAATAGGTTGAGGTTTAGATGCATTTATTATTTCTGTTATTTAGAGTCTGTTTATAGAACGATCTAGCTTAGATCTTAGAAGAACTCTTTTTTATTGGTCTTGTGGTTCCGATATCTCGGGTGGGGTTATGATTTTTTTGATTTTTTGTTTGGAAACTTCTTTGTTTAAACGAATGCTATTAATAAAAATTTATTTTTGGTATATCTCTTTATTAATATTTATTGTTACTTATGAAAATTCAATTGGGAAAAATATGGTTTGGTCTGTTTTTAGGTGGTCCCATGTCTATTTGGTCATTTTAGAAATCACATTTTTCATTTGGTCCATAATTATTAAAATATCTAAAGTACCCCTTCCCTCTCTTATTTTTTCCCCTCACGTAAATGGTTTCTCTCTCTTGTTTATTTTCTCTACTAATTTCTCTCTCCTTCTAATCTTAATATTTAAAAGTTCTCAAAATATATGTCGAAAATTAATAAATTTTATATATTCGGAAAGCCTCGACGATAGCTTTCCAACGAGTACCATTGTCGCTATGTTTCAGAGCTTTTAATTTTTTTCCGGTATAATAGTAGTTCATTCCAAGAATGAACACTATTTTATAACATGGTAGTTCATTCTAGTTCTAGCAGTTCATTTCGTAGAATGAACTCGTATACACTAGCAATTTATTTTGTAGAATAAACTCATAGTAATTGTTCAATTTGAAGAATGAAGTCGCAATGGTAGTTCATTATTATAGTTCATATTGAAGAATGAACTCGTGATAGATGTTCTTAATTTCGAATGAACTCATAATAGTTGTTCATATTGTAGGATTGATAATTCATGTTGTAAAACGAACTTGTAATAGTAATTAAAAATGGTAGTTCATATTGTAGAATGAACTCGTAATAGTTGTTCATTATGGTAGTTCATTTTATAAAATGAATTCGTAAACGGTGGTTCATATTGTAGAATGAACCCGTGATAGGTGTTCATATTGTATAATGAACTCGTAATAATAGTTCATTATACCACTTCATTTTGTAGAATAAAGTCGTATGGTAGTTCATTTTGTAGAATGAACTTGTATGTTATTTAATCCAAAGAGTTCACTTTTTGGAATGAACTAACTAGCATGATAGTTCGTTAAAGTATTTGATTTTGTAGAATGAACTCGCATAATAGTTCATTAAAGTAGTTCATTTTATAGAATGAACTCGTATAATAGTTTATTTTATAGCTAAAAAATAAGGAAAAAATCAAAAGCTCCGAAACATAGCGACAATGGTAGTCTTTGGAAAACTATCGTCGAGGGCTTTCAGAATATATAAAATTTATCATTTTTGGACATATGGTTCAAAAGATATTTAAATTTTAAGTTTTTATTTATTTATTTTTATTAAGAGAAAGAAAAAAGCAAAGGTGTGACATCACCTTAGGACCAAACCATTATTTTTTAGGACCAAACAATAATATAAGGGTATTTATGTCATTACAAGATGACATTTACATCATCCATGACATCACCCTAGGACCAAACTATAATTTTTAGGAACAAAATATAATATATTTTTCTAAAAAGGACCAAACAGACAGTTGACTGAGTCAACTCGACCAAACTCATCCTAATATATCATTTCTAGGACCATATGGTATTTATTACAATTCGATTAACGTATTTAGCATTAAATTTGGGAAGTTATTTAGGATGGACTTTTTTTCAAGGCCCGGGTCCGTAGCACTGGTCAAGCCGAGATCAACCCTCTCACCGGTCCATCTGAGATGTTAGTAGCATTACCTATTTAAATACTAGAGAACTAGTGGATCTTTAAGTTTAGGCACTCCGAAGTTGGTTTCATGTATGATTTGGCTACTACTGTTGCTGCCATGGTAACAGCTTTTAGCCATTTGGCTACTGGAGACTATTAGAGATACTTGTAGCCTAAAAGATTGGCTACTAAAACTTAGTTGCATATATATATTTTCAAATGCATGAAATAATCTATCTGTAATATATTGAACAACTAGACAAGAACTAGTGTCTTAAACGATTAAGCATATGAAACAACTACTACAAAAGCCAGTGATTTTATTTTGTTGGCCATTAGATGAATCTCTAAATGCAAAATGTATTAAATAATTAAAAGATAATTGTTGCCTTAATGTTTTCACTAATAACCTGACGACTACACAAATTAGTGGCTTTACCTATTAGGTGTCAGCTGTTGGTCAACTAGCCAAACTAGTAGCATTAGACATGGCGACCAACTAACCATTGTGAACTTGTTGATTTGAACATAAAACAATACCCTCTTACGCCACTACGGTTGGGAAACTAACATTAATTGCATAAATGATAGGCAACTAAAGATTTGAATATGCCACTACCATTGGTCAAGCAGCCCTTGGTCGGTTTTTTTGTAGTGTTTTGTTGCCAATTTATCTTCCACTTGATTCCCACTTCTCCTTGTGCACTTGAAACTCAAAAAAAAATTCACATCCCTTTAGAATATTTATTGCTTCCTTGAAAATACTCTGATTCTGGGAGACCGTCATTGTTTGTTTTCCTTCTACAAACTTCATAATTCTTCCAAAATCACCTTCCATCTAGAAATCCCAAATATACTCCTAAAATGGGAAGTGATGAACCCTTTTTGAGGAGAAGTGGGTCCCAAATTAAATGTCATGGAACACAGCTGAAAAGTTATGTGAGAGGTAGTTTTAGTTTTGTTTGTTTGCACTTTTCATCAATCATTTTCTTTGCACGGTTCATCAATTATAATTTGATTGATTATAAAGAACGTAATTACACATCGTGGAGCGCTCATAATTTCGAAGATCATCATTAAAGTTACAAAATACTCCTAGTATTTAGCATAGGTAAGGTACAGTACTTACAATTTACTCCTCCCATCCCACAAATAGGTGACCTACTTCAAGTTAATTCTTAAGCCAATGAGAAGAGGGAAGTCTTTAAGAATTTTCTACAATTATATTCTTATGAATAATAATTAGCAAAATTTAGGAATGATTTATCTCTCAAATTATACCACGGATGTTAATTCGTAAACTTTTTACCTTTGAAAAGATTTTTAAAACACCTATGTAATGAATATAAACATGACTATTAAATTATTTTTGTAGTGATAAAGATGAGAATGATAGAGAAAGAGGCAGAGTTTCTTATTGATCATCAGCAGGATTACATGGAACAATTTCCTTTATATACATGTAGAAGGGAGACCCTAGATATCTACTTGGGCCGCACATCTATGGGTCGTAATCCCTATAACACTCCCCCTTGTGTGGTCCAATAAAACTTCATAAGCAGTGCTTCACATTTAGTGCTTCAAATGTAGTTCTTCAAATGTCTTCCTCTCCTTGATGACTTGTGCCGAAATCAATTTCCTTATTAAAACTTTGACAAGGAAAAACCTAGTGGGATAAAACCTTGGTACAAATCTTTACATGTAGTATTTCACATGTTTTCTTGTACTTTACATGTAGTTCATCACATGGAATACGATCTTCAAAGACAGACGAGTCTAAGTTAATTGCCTCCTTAAAACTTCGTCAGGAAAACCCAGAGGGACAAAAACTGAACTAAAGAAAATGAGTACAATATTAAGTAAAAATATAATATAGTTGGATGCGTATACGTTTCCTCATTAAAACCTTGACAAGGAAAACCCAGTGGGATAAAACCTTGACGAAGGGAAAAGAGTACAACGTGACATATGCAAGTAAAGGTGACCGTTGCAGATGATCACTTTGATCCGTGAAGTTGACTAGTTGCTTCACAACTCCTAAGGCAGAAAATCCTCGTGGGAAATATATGTAGGATCAGAATTTTGCAATGACAATGTTTCAGCGAAGTTATCAATGACACAGCAGAACAGCGTCGCGGAACAGTTTCAGAAATGATAGAATAAATGACGTCATCTAAGGTCACGAGAAAGATGTGATAGTCTTGCGAAGATTAGAGAGTTTGCGAAATTAACATCTGTAAGGTTGCGAGAATGTCGCAAACCATATCCGAAAATAAAGGACAGATTAGCTGTCATCCACTATGTATTTCCTTATAAATAGTCATTCGAGTTGTAAAGAAGAGAGAGATCTTTTTTGAGTAAGAAACAAGTAAATAGGAGAGAGAAATTTCATAGTAGAGATCATTCTTGAATTCTTTATCTTTCTTGTAAGAACATTCAGAAATTAATCAATAAAATTAAGAATATAAACCTAAAAATGAGTTGATCAACAATGAAATCATATGAGGGGTGTAGTGTAGGATTTCCTGCAACTACAAGATAATAGCCTTAGCTGGGAAATTATATTCCCGGTATTTGTTGTTGTCTCATTAAAAATCTTGCCGAGCAACAAAACCCCGTGGGAAAAAGTAACCTCGGTGAAGGAAAAGAGTTCAACACACTATTAGATGCTCCCCCCGATGTCAGACAAATTTCATTAGTCTAATGCAGTCAAAAGGAGTTTATCACACATTACTTTGGTGACTTAAATGTTTATAACACCTTGTTGTTGATTCTGGAAGTTACATTGTTTAACCGACTATCGCGTTTGATTTCTTTGATTCAGATATTTACAGTAATATCAACGCGATCTTTATGTCTTCAACGTTCAACATACTTTATGTTTTTAGTGTCGTCTCACTAAAAACCTTGTCGAGTAACAAACCCCTTTGGGAAAAACTATTCTTGATCGAAGGAAAGAGTACGACACAACTTCAATTTGGAAGTAAATTATGTCGACATCATATCCTTGGATCCTCCCCCTGATGTCGGCATCTCCCCCTGATTACTTTCAGAGTTGTTCTAGACTATTTCTTTAGTTATGTACTTTTCGAAACTGAATATCAGTAATGACCTAGAAAATAGTCTACCGTATCTCCCCCTGATTACTTTTGTTGGAGAAGATATTATTGTTCCTTTATAATCAACAACTTTTGGATTTCACTTTCGTTAGCATTCCTTTTAATGTCTTTGCAGGGATAAAACAAATTTATGTCAAATGGTTACTTTGAAGCACATGACTGCATTCACTATACCATTCCAATGACGTTGTGTTATCGCTGAGTTATATCTAGCTAACAAGTTCATTGAGGATGTAACATTTGGTCGAGTACATTATGCTAAATATAATAATGCGTCTATTATACTTAGATAAGGAAAGTTCATCTCCTGACCCAACTTCGTCATCTTCCTTTAGATGAATTGGTCATTTATGTACATTTGAAACTCGACTAATCATGGGAGTGCTAGCAGCATGCACGTCCTTGTTAAATTTCCTGACAATGAACATACGCAAGCTGGTGGAATAATATACCACAAGCTCGGTCTTCTAGTTTAGAACATAGATAAGATCGAGATTTCCCAGGATTTTCATCTCAAATTCAGATTTTAAATAGCTTGTAAGATCTCTTATTCCATTAAGAGTACTTATCACGTTCATACCATCGACATAGATAGCTATAATTATGAATCAGGAACTTATTTAATACGCATGGCAAGAAACCTTACTTGTTTATCCCTTCCCAATCATTAATCCCTTCCCAATCAAATAGTTACTTAGACGGGTATACCATATCCGCCTGATTGTTTAAATCAATAAGTGAGTGTTCCAGTGTAACTGCAAACACACTCCGTGGTTTAGAGTCATTTGACTTGGGAAGCAAAAGGCCATCGTGCACTTTTGCAAATATCTTTGAGTTTAAATCTCCAGAGATATAACCACATCTACTATGTTTCAAGTTCTTTTGAAACTACCAAGCAAACTAATTAACTGGACATTATGATGTTCAAAAGAGTAAGTGATTGATCGTTGTCGTATGCGTCAAAAATAATTTCACTTTCCTAAAGTATATGATAAGAAAGAGTTCGTTTCCACAGAGAGGCAATTGTAGTTATTATGTATTCAATTTCTTAAAGTAACCAATTAGGGGGATTTCTGATTTTTATGTAAGCAATAAAAGTAAATCAAAAGCAAAGTAAATAGTAGATTGTAATCAATGAGAGAAAGATATTGGTCAAGGAGTTCATCTTATATCTTAAACATGTGCTTGCATACATGATTGGAATTAAAATTTAATCTCTATTATCAAAATCCTAAAGAATCAAGAGAGCAATATAATATATTAATTTCCCAAGTTCATCAACACACACATTAGAACCGCGTATGTGAATTCTACCTAAAGAATAACCTAACACCTTGTGCTAATCAAGTTCAATTCCCAGCAGCATTAAGTTTTGGAAATAGGCTAATCAATGCAATTTTCATAAATTGCGCATGACAATTCGGACAAAGGTCAAACTCTACATATGATTACAAGAGTGTATCACTACAAACCGTAATCATATCATGCTCTTGTATTTAGGGTTATCGCTCGATGAAAACCCTAAAAAAGTCATGGACAAGGATGCAAGTTCAAGTAATTGGCCACTTAACTAACCAAACATCTAAGTCCTATCACAATACATCAATCATGTGATTACTAAAACAATAGAGATTTGAACGATAATCAAGAGAGAAAACTAATGCATTAATCAAGCACAAGTTGTAGATATAGGACTACATCCTTAACCAATAATATTAAATTTAGCTACTCATAGCTATGGAGTTCATCCTAATCAATAATCAAATAAAGAAGATGAAAAATAACTATGAAAGCAAATCCTAGTTGCATAAACAAAAGCGGCTTTCTCCTTGGCTCCAAGAATAATACGTGATACCCAAAAGTTGTAGAAGTCTTCTCTTTTATAGCTCCTCTTGTTCCAAAATTAGGTCCAAGTCTTCAAAGTCTATTAGATAAAAATCCACGTGGCCCAAAAGTGAAATAGGAAAAAGGGCCAACCAAATGACAACCCTTGTGTTGATTTGGCTCGACTCCCATATCCCTCTCCTGTGAAATGACGATTCTGCATTCCTGTGCTCCAAATGATCACTCTTTCTTCTTTTGAATTCTCCCACCAGCAACATCCATCTATTACTTTTCAGATTCACTTTTTTCTTTTCAATTTCTCTTCATTACTAAAGTTGTCGTGCTTTTCAGATAGAAATTTCATCACTAAAGCCGACAAACTTTTCAGACAGAATGAGAAAAATAAAAGTAAATGATGAGAAATAATCTGCCTCCAACATCAGTTGCACTTGCAATGACACTTTTGCGTCGTCTCTTCTTCTTTTGTACCAAATGACTCCAAAGTACCTATATACTCAAAATCAAACATAAGATACATAATTTACAAGAACACTTAGCAAAGAAAGCATAAACAATAGATAAATATTAAAGTGTTTTAGACACCTATCAAATTCCCCCACAGACTTTGCCAGTCCTCGAGCAAATCAAACAAAATAATTCTATAACATACACAAAACTCCGTGTCGCTGAGGATACGGTTACTCTTAGCATGAATAACAGGCCTTTGAACCCCTAGGTGTCCCTAGTGCACGAGTTATAGTCTCGTGAAGGTTTACAAGAGGTGTACCTACAAAACCTTTTCTTCCAAATTCCAGCTACTTGTGACAATTTAATGACACTAAACAACTTTTTATTCGATGGCATACAATCAATGATTACAGGAGGAAGTACCCACTTTCTAATCCAATTCACTCATAAATTAGTAATATATATTTATCAAAAAGTTGGACATAACCACAATACTCGGAATCTAATCAACCACAATCACATGAAAAGATTAAGAAGATGGATATAGAAAGTATATGGTGGCGAACTGTTAACTAAGGTGAACGGTGTTTCCCATATCTGTCTGAAGGTCACTGCCAAAACAAACCTAAAAACCCTATTGGATTGAGCTACTGGTCCGAATACTAATATCAACACAGTTGGCATATACAAGGAAACCAGCGGTCGACAAACTTAATTCTAGATAAATTCACTGGCATATACAAGGGAACCAACGATCGATTTTATTCAACACAATAATAATATTTTTTCCTTTTCCTTTTTTCAATTTTTTTTCAATGACATCATTATTGGATCTTGTGGATCCAAGCGCATGTTTCTTGTCAGCAGATTACATGATAGTTCCCTTGGATCCTGCACTCTACGCTTGCTTAGGCGACGAAGACAGGGAGAACACACACATATTGCTTTATCCAAGTGTCATATTTATTCCTTTTGGTCAATTGGTCGGTCTCTTTTTTTTCTTTTTTTCTTTTTTTGTAGTAACTTAATCACTCTATTTCATCCTAGCAGTGATAACAATTCGATGTTCGTGCCCCACCAATTCACTTAGAGAAACAATAGATAAATATGGAAAATAAAAATAGAACGTGATATGGTGACGACTCCGAAATATGGTGACAACTAACATATTATGTAATTTTATATTTTGTTCGTTTTCATATGAATAGACTCTATTAATAGGTTCCTCAACTCCTACAACCACGATGTTTCTATTAGTGTAAGGCACAAGTTGCTAGACTTTGGAGTTTATCAAGCAAGTTTTTTTTTTTTCTATTTTTTGTTTTGTTTTTTTTTTTACTAAAAGCATCAAATCAACTAACTATACAAACATATAAACGCTCCCCCACACTTAAACTTTACATTGTCCTCAATGTAAATTAAGTCATTCAAAGTAAAGTTCAAGGTGGGAAATTCCGCAATTTATATGCAAAAACAAAGATAAAATGCTTAGAAATAAAAAGATAAAGATAAAGATACAAAACCGGTGGGTTTCCTCCCACTTAGCGTTTGGTTTAAATTCGTCAGCCCGACTTTCTCCTTGCTTGCTAAGGCTCCTCCAGAGGGAGTACTTCCACAAGGTTAACTCCTTCCACGACTTCCGAATAGAAGTTCTCATAATATGGTTTCAGCCGGTGCCCATTCACTTTAAGTTCATTTCCTATATCTAAACTACGAATTTCCACTGCACTATGAGAAAACACATTAGTCACAATAAATGGTCCAATCCAACGTGACCTTAATTTACCCGGAAATAATTGCAAGCGAGAATTAACCAAAAGCACTT
Source organism: Papaver somniferum (assembly GCF_003573695.1). NCBI lineage: Eukaryota > Viridiplantae > Streptophyta > Magnoliopsida > Ranunculales > Papaveraceae > Papaver > Papaver somniferum. The sequence continues at coordinate 143,531,640 of NC_039359.1, forward strand.
TCTGCCCAATGCAAAATTGTTTCTTTTTAATCATACTATCATGAAATGCTTTAGTCTTTTGTTTGTAAATCCGTGAGATTTCAAATGCATCATTGCGAATCTCCTCTAACTCTTGGAGTTGCAACTTCCTTTGCCTTCCAGCACCATCCAACTCCATGTTGCATTGCTTAATAGCCCAAAACGCCTTATATTCAATTTCCACGGGTAAGTGACAAGGTTTACCATACACAAGCCTAAAGGGAGACATCCCAATAGGTGTCTTGTATGCGGTTCTATACGCCCGCAAAGCATCATTAAGTCGCATACTCCAATCTTTCCTTGTTGGATTCACCGTCTTCTCCAGAATGGATTTCACCTCCCGTTTAGAATCCTCGGCTTGTCCATTTGTTTGTGGATGGTAGGGTGTTGCAATCCTATGCGACACATTGTACTTCCTTAACAAGCTTTGCAAGAAGCTGTTTTTGAAGTGTGAACCTCCATCGCTAATTATAGCCTTTGGAATTCCAAACCTTGCAAATATATTTGCTTGCACAAAATCTGAAACAACTTTAGAATCATTAGTTGGGGCGGCCTTAGCTTCTACCCATTTCGAGACATAATCCACAGCAAGTAAGATATAACAATTCCCACTAGAATTGACAAAAGGGCCCATAAAATCAATTCCACATACATCAAAAACCTCAACAAATTGAATAATAGTTTGTGGCATTTGATTTCGGGCACCTAGATTGCCTGTTCTTTGGCACCTATCACATGTGATACAAAATGCATGCGCATCCTTAAACAAAGTTGGCCAAAAGAAACCACATTCTAGTACCTTGAGAGCGGTTCTCTTGATCCCAAAGTGTCCTCCACAAGCATATGAGTGGCAAAAATACAAGATAGAATTAAATTCTGATTCGGGAACGCACCTTATTATTACTTGGTCACTATAATGTTTCCATTAGTATGGATCATCCCATATGTGTTGGTTTCCTAACTTCTTAAGTTTGTACCTCTCAGTACGAGACAAGTTCTTTGGGATTTTTGTTTAGACACAAAGTAATTAACAATATCAGCTTACCATGGTTCTCCAAAGGCAATTGAGAATAGTTCCTCATCCGGGAAACTTTCACGCAATGGGATAGCTTCCTTGTCCACATCAAGACGGCTCAAATGATCCGAAACGGTGTTCTCATTCCTTTCTTGTCTTTGATATCTATATCAAATTCTTGCAAGAGAAAAATCCATCGTATGATCCTCGGTTTCGCCTCTTTCTTTGTAAGCAAATACCTAAGTGCTGCATGATCAGAAAAGACAACAACTTTTATACCAATTAGATAAGAGCGAAACTTTTCTAAAGCAAAAACAATGGCTAACAACTCTTTTTCAGTGGTTGTGTAGTTTTGTTGGGCTTCATTGAGTGTCCTAGAAGCATAATAAATGGCATGAGGTATCTTCCCCACACGCTGCCCAAGCACCGCACCAACCGCATAATCACTTGCATCACACATGAGCTCAAAAGGCTTGCTCCAATCCGGTGGTTTAATGATGGGGGCTGAAATCAAAAGTTCTTTCAAACGATTGAATGCCGCCACACACTTATCATCAAAGTTAAAAACCACATATTTTTGCAATAAATTGCAAAGTGGTGATGCTATCTTGGAAAAGTACTTGATGAATCTACGATAAAAACCTGCATGACCAAGAAAAGAGCGTATCTACCTCACCGTAATGGGAGGGTTTAGAGCACGAATAAGGTTTATCTTAGATTTATCGACTTCCAAGCCTTTAGAAGATATTATATGGCTAAAACTATGCCATGAGTTACCATCAAATGGCACTTCTCCCAATTCAGCACAAGATTTGTTTCAACACATCGTTCAAGGATTAATGATAAATTATGCAAGCAAAGGTCAAATGAATCTCCAAAAACACTAAATTCATCCATGAAGACTTCGATTATGTTTTCAACATATTCTGAGAAAATACTTACCATACACCTTTGAAAGATATCTGGAGCATTGCACAAGCCAAAAGGAATCCTTCTATAAGCAAAAGTACCGAAAGGAAAAGTAAAAGTGGTTTTCTCTTGATCCTCCGTCGCTATCACAATCTGATTATAACCTGAATAGCCATCAAGGAAACAATAGTAAGCATATCAAGCTAAACGTTCAAGCATTTGATCAATAAAAGGTAATGGAAAATGATCCTTCCTAGTGGTGGCATTCAATTTTCTATAATCAATACAAACCCTCCAACCGGTTTACACACTTGGAAATCAAATTCGGCAGAAGAAGTAGAAGAAGAGCAACAAACTAGAAACCATAGACAGGTAAAGAGAAATCAAGAAGCAGATGAAGGAATAATTCATGGATATGAGGAAATTGGAGCGTTAGAAACGTTGAGACGAAGAATACATGAAGAAAAAAGAGCTGGGGCAGAAGAACGTGCAAATCTAACAAGGAAAAATCACGAATTGAGGATGGAAAATATAAGACTACAGAGTAGAAGATCGATAGGTATTACAAAATCATATTCAAGATCGACTAGAAGAGAAATGAGGCGAAACTCAATTAATGCTGGAAACAATATTCAAGAAGAAATATCAAATCCTAATGAAGAATATCGCGAAAATAGAGAAAGAGCTGATGATCGTTACGTTCCACAAAATGAAACTTTTGATGATGGGAAAAATGGTAGAAATCAAGAGAACGGACAACGTCAGGGACGAAATGACCAAGATGGCGAAGGAAATCGAGAGGAAGGAAGAAGAATTTTACATGAAAGAGAAACTCAAAGAAATCAAAAACGATTGAAGAAGAAATTGAAAGACATTATGCTGAACAAGCACGTTTAATTTGCGAACGTGAAAGATTGAGAGCGGAAATGGAAGAGCAAGATCTTCAGGAGAAAATTCGCCAGAATAATCACGACAATCGAGAAAGAAGGCGTATACAAAACCGTAATAACAGTAATATCAATGAAGAGTACGATAGAATAAATAGGATGGCTGAAAGGCAGCGAATGGAATTAATAAGAAATGAAAAAAATCATGAAGGGGAAAATGAGAGACATAATCATTTGCGAATTCAAGATAGAGATGAAGAAGAAACTCGCAGAAGAAGACGAGATGAGGATAATGAAGAAGAAATGCAAAATTTTGCGAGAGAAGAAAGATATGAACGCATAAGAATAGAGGCGAAATTAAAAAGACCAATGGATCAAAATTCAGGTGTAAATAAAAAAATCTTTAAAGAATTAGAAGAAATGAGAGAAATACTAAATAATAGAGGAGAAGTAGGCAGAAGACAATTAGATGAAGCTATCGAAGAAGCTGCGAAAACTCTATTTACAAGGGAAGTACAATTAGGAGGAATACCACCGAAATGAAATTTACCCACATTAACCAGCATTTTTGATGGAACAAGTTGTGAATTCAACACATTAAAGCCTACGTGAGGTGCATGTTGTAATGGGAAAATCATGATGCTGTATTATGCAAGTATTTCGCATCCAGCTTAACAGGGGAGGCGTTAAAATTGGTTCGAAGCTCTACCAAAGAATACAATAACATCCTTCAATCATTTGCAGACTACATTCCTAGGGGCATATATAAGTAATAATTCTTCGCAACCTGGTATAGAAGACGTGTTTGGATTAAAACAGAGGATTGGCGAAAGTTTGAAGCACCTGACTAAAAGATGGAGAACTATGTGTAGCGAAATGGCTGGCCGTGTAGATGAGAGATATCTTATATTATCATTTATCAATGCTATGTTTGCAACAAACCTATTGTATGTCCAAATTTTCATAGTCAAGAATACGATCACAATGACTGAATTGCGAGAACTTCAAGAAAAATACATTTCTCTAGAGGAAAGGAAAAATGAAATGGAATCATATCCAGTTGTGAACACCAGCTCACAAACAGCGAATGCAAGCTTATTACCCAAGCTAATAAACACAGTAGAGAATACTTCGCAAGTACAACAAGAGAAGGTGACGGGTAACAATCAACAGAAACTAGTGGCTATGGGAAGCCGAGATCAAGAGGAGTATGAAATAGAAAGAAATTTCTACAATCGTGGTGGAAATAACAAGATTCAAAGACTCGATCAACCACAAGAAACTTATGGAGGACAAAGACAAAACTGTAATAGAGGACAAGGAGGTCACAAGGTAGTATGGGAAGAAATCAAGATGCCACCTCTAAATGCAAGTGTGGAGAAAATACGGGAAGCTATAATTTTGATGGATAATATACCAACACCATGGAACATGGGAACGGAACCACCTCCCAACCACAGAATCCATGAGTTTTGTTCTTATCATCATTTTCATGGACATACAACAAATGATTGCAGAAATGTAAAAAGAATTATTCTGAGAATGATAGATCAAGGAAAACTAAACCACTTTTTGGTAGGGCACCCACAATCTCAACCATTTGCACCACCACCAGAGCATCACAAAGTAAACACGATGAAAAAGAAGGAAACATTATTCATTAAAGTTGGTGCAAAAGCAAAGAATCTATACTGTCACTCTATCTTACATTCATATAAGACAATCGAAGATTTTCATGACAATATTTTGAGTAGAGTATTCGCAAGAGATGGCGATGGAAGAGAAATTATGAATATTGCGAAAATCTCGCCGCTAAAGGAATGACAGAAACAGATCATTTCTTTTACCATAGAAGAAATCCCCGAAGGTGAAGAGGTACATGATAATCTATTGGTAGTAAAATTAGAAATTAATCCAAAACCAAAAGAAGATGAGGATGATGAAGCTGAAGCTGAAGATTCATGGGCAATTAATAGAATTATAATCGATACTGGAAGCTCTGTGAACATCTTATTTTATCATACTTATAAAACTATGGGAGGAAGAGATGATGATCTTATACCATAAACATATAGGATATATGGTTTTAATGGTACTTCTAACAAGCCTAAAGGGGAGGTTACTATGCGAATTCCATTGAAGGGAATATCTTTTGAAATCTTATTTTGTGTCGTTGATGTAGAATCACCCTACAATGCATTAATTGGTCGACCTTGGTTACATGGGATTCTAGGTGTAGCTTCAACTTTCCACCAGTGCATCAAATTCCCTCACCCCAACGGTGTAGGAATTATAAAGGGAGATTGGGTTGAAGGAAAGAGGTGTTACGAAACTGAGATAGAATCTTGCGAAGGAAGAGCAAACAAGAAGGAAAATTGGCGGCACAAAATCAAAGAGACACAAAGAAGTGAGAGGTTGATGGTAGATGCAATCGAAAAAAAAGAAGAAGAAATATTGCGAAACTAATGCTAGCTCAGAATAAAAAATGATGAAAATACCACTACCAAGGAAGCAATAGCAGAAAATAACAAAGAAGTAGAGGATGGCAAAGGTAATAAAAATAATAAATGTATGAATGATTAATTTGTTGCGACACTCTCGCAATAAGTAAAATTCTCAAAAATAGATTTTATTGAATGACAAAATTGAGATTGTGAAATGCAAATACGATATGATGATGTGTGAGAATCTCGCTGAGATAATAAATCTTACAGAAGACAATCAGAGAACAATGACAAAAGAGAAAGGGGCAAACCTTTATGGCGTACACACTAGTTCGCGAATACAATTTCACAAGAGGCATATATAATACCTAAAGTACGTCATATAAGGGGGTACCTGTTGCATGGCTTAGGGAAAGGCTACACCGCCACCGGAATCTGAGTCGTGGAGATTTGGGGTCAATAAAGCCCATTCGGGAGAGGCACCTTGGATTCTCAGCTTAAGCATATGACTTAGGTTAGGCGACTAAGGTAATGAGAACTCTCCAAAGGAGTGCATATCTGATCAAGGCGCCGAGGTACACGGTTGAGTCAAGAGTGCCAAGGACGTTTGAAGCGTACTTTTCCATTCTTGACAAGTCTTGGCTTATACTGCACTCGGGCTGAAGAAAACCCCACTTAGGGTGCAGTCTCGTAACCATAAACCCTATAGGTAAAATGGATAAGAGGCTGCGAAAACAACTCGTTGTTGTTAAGACTGGATGGGAGGAGCTAACCTTGTATGGTAGAAGTACGCCTCCTTGAAGGGGCAACCAGGGGGAGATAAGGGCGGCACCCTCCATTAGGGAGCTGATAAGTGTCTTAAGACGCAAATGTCATGAGGCTTTTTATTCGCAAGGGTATTAAGGCTTGTCATATTTGTGCAACAATCCTGAAGAGGCAATAATACAAAAGAAAAAGATAAGACGAGATCAATGGGTTTTCGCATGAAAGTGCGAAGACGTCCTGCGATTTCGTCGCAAGACGGCAATGTCATGGGGCTTTATTTTCGCAAGAATATTTAGGCCTGTCATATTGTCGCAACATTCCTGAAGAGGCCACAATACAAAAGAAAAAGTTAAGGCAAGATCAATGGGTTTTTGCATGAAAGTGCAAGGACGTCCTGCGATTTTGTCGCAATGACAAGAGGTGGCATAATAAGACCTTTAATTAGGAAGGAAAAATAAGACCACACAGGAATGAGATTTTGAAAAGAATCAAAATTCACTTCGCATAAGATTGCGAAATTATACATAATTAACTGCGAAATTGAGGCAAAATAAAAGAAAAATTTATAAAATCTCTCATTTGGATACAAAAAACAGAGGCAAGTATGGGAATGAATGAAATTAGAAAATGTTATTTGTCTCCATATGATAGATTTACACAAAATTCAAAAATTAATGATATTGATTAACTGTATTGCAAGGAAGAATTGTTTTAATGAATGCAGGTCAAAATGAAAGAAACAAATATACAGAAAGAAGGAATAAATGTACAAGTATTACAGAGAGAAAGAAAGAAACAAAGACTACTTCTTAGTTGATCCTTCATTATCTTCATCAGACTTGTTCCTTCTTCGTCTGCGTCAGAATCTTCATCACCATCAGAACCTTCATCACCATCAGATTCTTCATCATCAGCTTCGCTATCAGAAATAATCAGACTGGGAGTATTCTGTGGGATCTCTTCCAAGAGACAAGGATAATCAGAATGAGGGATATATTCGTCACAAACCATTTGGATAGTTTGATTGCGAAAATGCATACATCATTCTTAAAATTCGCAACAGTGATCTTGATTTGATTCTTTAATCTAGAATACTTGTCGTTGCGAGAAGAAAGATTGCGAGTTCCTCCTTTTCAGCTTCGAGTTCCTCAATCTTTTCACGATATCTACTTTCAGAATCTGCGAGCAAAAGACAATCAATTATTAACTTGATGAAAATTCATAAGAAGCAAAAGATTAAAAGATTAGTAAAGAAGAGCAGTTAATAACCTTCTCTGTCAGAAATCATATCTCTAATCAAGGTGTATGCTCAACTTGGAGACTAACATTTACACCTAAATCTTTTCTGGCATCATCTAAGATTTTCGCAGCCCAAACAAATTCATCCTCATTACTTATAAGAAGACGAGAACGAATTTGGTTTTCCCTTTCGCAGAGCTCGATGTTCTTGCGGTTAGCTCATCTCGTTCAAGTTGAACTTCAAGAAGAGTCTCTTGGAATTTCGCCAAAGCCTTAGCACCTTGATCAGAGATGCGATCCTTATCATCTATGAGACCGCTAATTTTGGTTCTTAACTCATTGATTTTCTCTTTAGAATTAAGGGAGACGCTTAAATCGGTTGGCCAAGCTTAAACTAGATCTATGGTCAATTTCTAAGAGGCGAAATTTGGATCTAAGTTCATCTAGAGAAATAGATGAAATTCTATCATTTGAGAAACTATTTAAAGAATTATTAAGACGCTCAAGAAGGGTATCATTATCCAAGGCATTAGGAAATGAACGAAGAAGGGTAGCTTCACCGAAAAGACCATAAATGTCTGCAAAAAGGATCATTTAAATAAGATAAAATAACAGGATGAATGAATGAAGGGAAAGGAAAAAAGTAACATACCATAAATATGATTATTATGCTGAAGACTAGAGATTTTGTTCTTATATGAAGAAGAATCAATTTCTAGTTCTCTATTTTTCTCGCGAAGATATTTGACTTCAGCTTCCAATTCTTCATTCCTTGTGCGAAATTGAAGATTCTTCTTTTCAAGATTTTCGCGTTTCCTCTCTAGATCTGAGGCAACAATGAAAGAAGCTTTTCCATCCTGCGAGAAAATATAAAAAGTATTAATATAGAAAGAGATTTTGAGCTATGACAATGAAGAAGTAAAAGGATGAAAGTATACCAGACTATTAAGAGAATGCAAGAAGTTGGGAGTCACTGATCTAGAAACTCCACGAAGAGAACTATCACCATCCAGTAAAGGGACACCGCAAATTGTAGCGAGATCTTTGCATGTATTAGTGAATTGGCTATCTCCCATTCCTTGCAGAGAATCAGAAAAGAGGCCAGAGAGCTTATCCATAGAAAATTCAGGTGGAAAATCTTCACTTGCGACAAGGTCATCATTATCCTCATCATCCTTGTCACTTTTGGAATTTTCATGAGAAGGAATATTTGAAGGAGAAGAAGAACGGACTTTCCTTTTCTTTGAAGGAGGAGCAGTTGATTTTTCCCTGCGAAGAGCACCTTTGCCTTTATCACCAGTCTTCGCAACATCGACAGGTTCTTCTATTTCAAAAATAATCTTAACACACAGATATAAATAAGAAAGGGAAGCAATAGTATACTGTTTAAAATCATAAGAGCTAATAAGGTACTAGACCTCCCAGTCCTATTATAACTATCTTTTAGTTTTTGGATCTGTAGAATATCTCAAGGGTCAGCGAACAAAAGAATAAAGACAAATAAAGAAATATAAAGTGAGAAAAACTGGAAGAAACATACCTCTTTCTCCTTCTCGGGCCAAGAGAATACCCAAGGTTGATAGGTAGCGAGATTCTCAGGAAGAATATTTGATCCAGCAATATAAGGCCCTCTTAGCATCAAGGGAAAAACACACCATTTATCATCTTTGGATTGGGGAGGAGTTGTGTTCTTACCAGAATGCCAATCAATATCTTGCATAAGTATTTTCGCTTCATCAATGTTATCTTTCCTTTTCAAATGAATACCCCAGCGAGTATTCTCTTTCTTCATGGAGATCAATTCATAATTTTCAAAGAAGCTCGCTACTATATATTTCTCAGCAATTATTTCTAAGTTTGCGAATTTAGAATCCCTAAGTTCTTTGGAGTACAGAGATCCTTTACCAGCACCACGATTAGCGAACTCTAGCATCAGACGGATGCAATCCCCACTCAACTGGAAGATAGATCGCGAAAATCCCGAATGAGCAAGCATTTCATAGAACAGAGGGATATCTGGGTCGTAAAGAGGAATGGGGAGACCTGCGAGAATTTTACCTAGCGAAATTATGATTGATTGATCATCACAATATTGATCAGAAAAAAGTTTGATAGAAAGAATTGATTTGGAACTTTCACCAGGAATGGTAGAAAGTGTGAAACCTTTCTCTGCAAGATCTTTTTGGACGTCTTTTAAGTTTTTCTCATGTTTATGTCCACTTGGAGGCATATTTGAATATAGAGTATGGAAATGAATAAAAAGTAAGAAGATTGAAGAAGGAAGAACTACAGTAGCGGAATTTACGGAAGTGTAGATGGGGAAAAACGATTTGTTGGTTTTTAAGGAATTGAGGAGACGACCGTACGGAGGAGACTCCTCGAAACGAGCGAAATGTTAAACCTCATACAGATGCACCGCTGCAAAGGGGGTGATTTATATTCGAGAGATCAATCTATAGTACTCCGGCCTAAATCAAGACAATGACCATTCCAGAGTTAATTCGGTCACAAGAGAGGATGGGTTGATCTGTAGGAGGGAAGTTGAGAAATGTGTGGAATCAATGGTAATCAAAGATTGTGGTGTGTGAATTCTGAATACGATAAGCTCTGAGTGATTGAAATTGCTCAATTGATGAGTTGATGATCTCGTGTTGTCAATTTGATGTGAGATTTATGATACTGATGATGCTTCAATCATGATTCAGAGACTTATTTATATTGCTGGAATTGTAGACACAATGATTCCATGAAGTATGACAGTTGATGGAATCAAGGAGTGGGGAAGTGGAGATCGTGTTTGAAACCAGTTGCTCAACGTGTGGAGACTTGGTCAATTTTCCACCCACTACCTCGTGAATTCCTTCAACTGATTGCACGACTTGCTCACATTCCATCGTGTGTTTGAACACACGTGACGTAGACCGCCAGACCAAAACCCTAAGTGATATCCCCCCAAGTGACACGATTGACGTCTCGTGGTAGTTAGTCAATTGATGACTTCGTGGTTTGATGGGACGATGATTCCATGTAGTCGTTGAGTTGAACATGATGTTCTGAAACTCGTGAATTGAACATGTCATGAGACAGAGGTATAGTTCTTACGATGAAGTGAGCAAGTATTGCTCATTCGGTGGATCGTTGAATATTGATTGTTGAACCAATATTCCTTGGTTTGAACAAATATTTATCATATGAGCAAGTGTTGCTCATGTGATGAATTGTTGAATATTTGATCGTCTGAGCATGTGTTGCTCGTCTGATGGATTATTGGCAGCATACCAAAATAATTAGAATACCGGTCGTTGAACCGAGCATAATTAATAAAATTAATGACCATGAGGTCGTCATAAAATTATTAAGGTTAGAATATGGAATGATGGTCCTTGGATTCAGAAACCCTAATTTGATCAATTGATGATCAATTCATGGTTCGTCAGAATTTCAACCATGGGACGAAGGAGGGAGCGATTACATGGGACCGTGGATCAACCATGTAGTGTCCATATGCTCACGTGAGAAAATACGAAGAATTCCTGAAGAGTTGACGATTTGTTGGTGAAAGAATTATTAAATGTTGATTTAATCATTTATTCGATAATACTCGTTTGATCCTTATGTGAGAAAACCTAATTAATTATGACGAGGCGAGGGACCGACCATGGAGTCATGAAACCGGACCTGGGTTGTCCTGTGACCGTCTGACGATCACTTCATGAAAATCCAAAGTGTTTGGGAGAGTTTTGGACCTAATACGAGCAATTGTGCAAATTAGGTCAAAACTGTGAAAATTGATGGGACCGGCTTCCGTGAGCCAAAGAGCCAATCTTGGTCAGTCAAGATAGCGTGCTCGTGTCCCCAAGGCGTCTGTGTGTCAGTCCTGAGAATTTTGATATTTTCTGGCGTGAAATTGAGCATCAATTTGATAAAATATGCCAAAATTAGGGTTTCGACGAAACTGAGGAAAACACCATGAGATGATGAAAAATAATTATAAAATAAGGAATGAGGAGGCGTGATACCGCCATGGTCAAGGCATGGTCTTCCGGTCGTGAGCACGGTCCCGTGGTGCCTTTTCCTTAATTTTATAATATTTTGATGATTTTATGAAAATTTCATGAATTTTTAGAAATTTGATGAATTTTTGGAGTTTCCATGAATTGAAGGAGTTTTCATGAGTTCAAGGAAGCAAAAAATATTAAAACAATTAAACAAGGGCGTGTGGGACCGTGGAAGGCATGCCGGCCGGCTAGGCCCCGGTCCCACGAGTTTCCCTAATTTTATAATGATTTTATGAAAAATTCATGAATTTTGAGAAATTTGATGAATTTAGGGAGTTTCCATGAATTGAAGGAGTTTTCATGAGTTCAAGGAAGCAAAAAAAATTAAAATAATAAAACAAGGGCGCGTGGGACCGTGGAAGGCATGGCCAGCCGGCTAGGGCCCGGTCCCACGAGTTTTCCTAATTTTATAATGATTTTATGAAAAATTCATGAATTTTGAGAAATTTGATGAATTTAGGGAAAACTAATAATAAAATAATAAAACAAAGGGGCATGTGGGACCGGCTAGGGCATGGCCGGCAGGCCAAGGCTCGGTCCCACAAGTTTTCATAATTTATTTTATTTTATTATTATTTGATGATTTGTGCAAAAATACCATCAAATCAAGGAGTTTTTTCATGAAATTAGAGAAATAATAATAATAATAAAATAATAAGGAACCGTGGGTGTGGGGCCGGTTGGGACCAAGGCATGGCCGGTTGGCCAATGGTCACGCCCCGCACTCCTTTCCTTAATTTTATATCATTTTTATGGATTTATGGAAGTACCATGAAACCGAGGAGTTTCCTCAAGACGAAGGAGATTTGATAAAATGAGAGAATTTTCATCAAATCATGGAAAATAATACAAATGCATTAAAAATATAAAAATGGCGTGGGATTGACCACGACACGGTCGGTCGGTCGTGTGTTCGTGCTCACAGCACCCTGGTCAATATTTTTAATTATTTAATATTTTCTTCATAATTTTGCATAGGTTCATCGTTTCGTTGTATTTTTGAAATACTCGTTCGTGCGGTGACTGTTAGTGTATCATCGTTGAATACACCTTCACCATTTGAATTGGGGCTTACTTAGAGGTAGCTCAGATGTCCGGTTGTTGATTATTTATTACTAATTGTGGAATTCAGTGGAGAATAATTCACAAAACTGAGTAATAAGATGTTTATTATTAATTCATAGGATCAGCTGAGGATTCGACTACGAATTCAGAATAATAAAGTGAGCATTACCATTCCATGGGATCGTAGATTCGACCATAAAATCGGAGTAATAAAGTTTATCTATTACCATTTATGAGACTAGTTGTGGATTCGATCATGAAATCGGAGTAATGAGATAATATAGTTATTGCTATTCTATGAGATCAAACTGAGGATTCGATCATAGAATCAGAACAATTGTTATTGTCATTCCATGGGACCAGTCGTGGATTCGACCATGGAATAAGAGCGATTGTAATTAGGAATAATTAACTTTGTGGCTCTATACTAGCAGAGCAAGCTGTCTAGGAGCATTAATTATCCTGATACGAGCTTTCCGGTAAGTCATATCCTTTATATAGTCGGGTTAAACTTGTTGTTTGTTCCTGAAGACGTTATCGCTCTATACTAGCAGAGCAAGCTGTCTAGGATCCATCCATCTCGTGATGCTATATAGAAATAATCACTGAAAGTATTCAGTATTCACGAGATATGTCGTTGTCCAGTCGTGAGACTACATACCTACATGTACTCTGAGAGAAAGTACTCTCCGTTGAGAATTCGATGAGAGACCCGTGTCTTGATACTCACGTCTGATTGCTGAATCAGGGCTTCGTATAATTATGAGTTTACGAATTTATCCTTTGTCGAAAATACACCATCTACAGGAAGAACAATAGAGTTGCAGAGATGAGAGAATTAAAAGAGAAGAGAAAGTAAAAAGAAAGTGAAAAGAAGAGTAAGAAGAATATATAAGGAAGATTTTTTACTCGAAGAAATAAACACCATTAAGACGAAAAGACATGAGCGGTTGAAAAGCAGCGGTTACAGAAGACGTGTCAAGAAACGGATGGAAGAAAGAATACGTGTGATAAATGCAGAATATGAGGAGAGGAACAGCTGCGGCATTTCTCACATCATTCTTTACTTTGCAGAGAAGATATGAGAAGAGGCAAGATGTAGGATCAAAATCTCGCAGCAATAATATTTCAGCAAAATTATCAATAACACAACACAACAGCGTCGCAGAACAATTTCATAAATGATATAATAAACGACATCAGCTAAAATCATGAGAAAGATGTGATGATCCTGTGAAAATTAGAGAGTTTTCGAGATTAGCATTTGTAAGGTTGCGAGAATGTCGCAAGCCATATCTGAAAATAAAGGACAGATTAGTTGTCATCCACTATGTATTTCCCTATAAATAGTCGTTCAACTGAGAAGAAGGGGGAGATCTTTTTTGAGTAAGAAACAAGTAAATAGGAGAGAGAAAGTCTAGAGCAAAGGTTATTCTTGATTCCTTTATCTTTTCTTGTAAGAATATTCAAAGATTCATCAATAAAATTAAGATTGTAGATCTAAAAATGAGTTGAGTATTAATGAAATCATATGAGGGGTGTAGTGTAAGATTTCCTGCAACTATATTCACTAAGCTCATTAGAAACAATCACAGGTAATTCTTCGTTATCACCCAAGTACAAGTACTTTAAATGACTTGGAAGAGGTTTCAATTCTAACTTTGGAGATTTAACAATAGAAGGAACAAGCTTTTCATCATTGCAAGGTAAAGAAACATATGAAATATTCTTAAGTGAAGATTTTTCCGCTAATGAGTCAAGAGAATCAATGGTTTCTTTAATCTCATCACCGTACTCCAAACCATCATCAATGGGTGTAGTGAGCACGGTTTCCAAAGTATCAACACCATTAAACTCAAACATTTGTTGCGCCAATGTATCCATCACATCAATGGAGAAACAAGAATGGACATCACTAGGATATCTCATCGTCTCGAAAATGTTGAAACGTATTATTTCTCCATCAAACTCCATAGTTAGTGTTCCCTTGTCCACATCAATAATGGTTTTCGCCGTTTTCATGAAGGGACGCCCAAGTATCAATGGAAGAGATGAGTCCGGAGAACCTTCATCCATCTCTAACACGCAAAATTCATCTGGAAATACTAGTTGATTAACCTGCACAAGAACATCCTCAACAATCCCCATTGGGTAAACATTAGAGCGATCTGCTAATTGCAATACAATTTTAGACTTTTTAAGAGGACCAAGATCAAGTGAATATATGCAGGCATAACATTTACGGATACACCTAAGTCCAACATAGCTTTGTTAAATGTGGTGTTACCAATTGTGACGGGAATGTCAAAGCTACCGGGATCCTTGCACTTAAGTGGGAGTTTGTGTTGCAAGATTTCCGAAGCATTCTCACCCACACTTAGCACATCATTACCTTTGAGCCTTTGCTTGTTGGTACACAAGTTCTTTTGACACCTTTGCATACTTTGGAACTTGCTTGATTGCATCTATGAGTGGTATGTTCACATGGATCTTCTTGAGAACGTCTAAAATCTCCTTTTCTAGTTCCGCCTTCTTGGAGTTAGAAAATCTGCGAGGAAAAGGTATAGGAGGAACATAAGTAGAAACCAGAGTTTTAGAGTTAGAAATAGGTACCTCAGAAGTTTGGAGAGAATCCTCATTCTTCTCCTCCAAAACAGGTTCTTTTGGTGTTTCCACCTTGCCCGAATCAGTAACTTCGGGTTGCACAAGTTGTGTACCACTTGTCAACGTAATTGCATTGACATACTCCTTTGGGTTGATAGGTTGAGAAGGGAGTTTCCCACCATTTTGATTGTAAGTGTTGGAGTAGGGATCATACCGTCTTTGTTGATTTGGAAAGACATCATTAGCTTGTTCATTGGCGTTTTCATACCCTTGAAGAGAATTTGGTATCACTGCAGCTGCGACTTGTTTCATCATTGCCGTCATGTTACCCATTTGTTGACGAAGTTCCTCGACCTCGCTCACTTCATTTACTCTCCCAAGAAGCACATCAGGACCACGACTCAAGAATTTTTGGGAGTTTGATTTCATGGTCTCAATCAACTCTCTAGCTTGTACCACTGTTTTGTTCACTAGTGCACCACCACCCGCAGCGTCAAGAAGATTCCTATCACTTATTTGAAGTCCTTCATAGAAGTATTGGATTATCATTGCATCACTAAATTGGTGGTGAGGACAGCTTGCCACCAATCTCTCGTATCGTTCCCAACATTCATATAAAGATTCTCCCACATTTTGCTTCATCCCGCAAATCTCCTTGCGAATTTGAGTAGCCTTTGATGCTGGAAAATATCTCTCTAAAAAGAGTTTCTTCAACCCATTCCATGTTGTGACACTTCTGGAGGGAAAGTAATACAACCAATCCTTAGCACTATACGCCAAAGAGAATTGGAACACTTTCAACATTGCACCATCCGCATCAGTATCTGCTGGAAGCATGGCCGTGACAATGGTGTGGAAGTCCATAAGATGCTTGTTTGGGTCTTCATTCACCATGCCATGGAACTTGGGTAATTCTCTAAGCAACCCCGGCTTGATCTCGAAAGTAGAGTTTTTTTGAATACACCATTGTTGTGTATCCAACTTGTGAGAAGCCAACTCCTTGAGTGTACGATTTGCATCACCCATTGCCTCTTCTTCTTCTTCAAAAGATAGTTCTTCTACGAATGGAACCTATTGTTCTTCTTCTAGTTGTATCTCTTTTTCCACTTCTAACTCTTGTTCTTCTGTCGTGTCTTGACTTGGTTGGAGTATTGTGCCTCTTCGAGTAGCTATCCCGCACCTTGGCTAGTTCCAATCTTTAGAAGCCAGGGAATAGGTACCTGAAAAACAATTCTCACAAACAAGTAAGAAAAACAAAACAAGAAACAAAAAGCAAATATGGAAGCAGAAATGATAACAAAAAACTGAAAACTTAATAACTAGTCGTATGCCTCCCCGGCAACGGCGCCAAAATTTGATCGTTGTCGTATGCGTCAAAAATAATTTCACTTTCCTAAAGTATATGATAAGAAAGATATCGTTTCCACAGAGAGGAAATTGTAGTTATTATGTATTTAATTTCTTAAAGTAACCAATTAGGGGGATTTCTGATTTTTATGTAAGCAATAAAAGTAAATCAAAAGCAAAGTAAATAGTAGATTGTAATCAATGAGAGAAAGATATTGTTCAAGGAGTTCATCTTATATCTTAAACATGTGCTTGCATACATGAGTAGAATTACAATTTAATCTCTTTTATTATCAAAAGCCTAGAGAATCAAGAGAGCAAGATAATCTATTAATTTCCCAAGTTCATCAACACACACATTAGAGCTGCGTATGTGAATTCTACCTAAAGAATAACCTAACGCCTTGCGCTAATCAAGTTCAATTCCCAGCAGCATTAAGTTTTGGAAATAGGCTAATCAATGCAATTTTCATAAATTGCGCATGACAATTCGGACAAAGGTAAAATTCTACATATGACTACAAGAGTGTATCACTACAAACCGTAATCATATCATGCTCTTGTATTTAGGGTTATCGCTCGATGAAAAACCCTAAAAAAGCTATGGACAAGGATGCAAGTTCAATTAATTGGCTACTTAACTAACCAAACATCTAAGTCCTATCACAATACATCAATCATGTGATTACTAAACCAATAGAGATTTGAACGATAATCAAGATGGAAAACTAATGCATTAATCAAGCACAAGTTATAGATATAGGACTACATCCTTAACTAATAATATAAAATTTAGCTACTCATAGCTATGGAGTTCATCCTAATCAATAATCAAATAAAGAAGATGAAAAATAACTATGAAAGCAAATCCTAGTTGTGTAAACAAAAGCGGCTTTCTCCTTGGCTCCAAGAATAATACGTGATACCCAAAAGTTGTAGAAGTCTTCTCTTTTATAACTCCTCTTGTTCCAAAATTAGGTCCAAGTCTTCAAAGTCCATTAGATGAAAATCCACGTGGCCCAAAAGTGAAATAGGAAAAAGGGCCAACCAAATGACAACCCCTGTGTTGATTTGGCTCGACTCCCATATCCCTCGCCTGTGAAATGACGATTATGCATTCCTTTGCTTCAAATGATCACTCTTTCTTCTTTTGAATTCTCCCACCAGCAGCAGCCATCTATTACTTTTCAGATTCACTTTTTTCTTTTCAATTTCTCTTCATCACTAAAGTTGTCATGCTTTTCAGATAGAAATTTGCATCACTACAACCGACAAACGTTTCAGACATAATGAGAAAATAAAAGTAAATGATGAGAAATAATCTGCCTCCAACATCAGTTGCACTTGCAATGACACTTTTGCGTCGTCTCTTCTTCTTTTGTACCAAATGACTCCAAAGTACCTAAATACTCAAAAACAAACATAAGAAACATAATTTACAAGAAAACTTAGCAAAGAAAGCATAAACAATAAATAAATATTAAGGTTTTTAGACACCCATCAGTGATCTAGGGGTTTGTGAGAAACCTCGTGCCACAAGGTGATTCTTTATACTTTAAGACCTCATTCTTCTCACTACACTTTATGACAATTAACCACATATGTCCCACAGGATTTACACTAGGTTGGTTAGCACTACCACACCAAATACCCGTATATTTGTCAAAGAACTAAGTTCTGCCTGGATTGCGTAGGCCAAATGTGCTATTTATTTGAAATTAATCAAAATAAAGCATGGTTCGATCTTATTGTGCTCTACTTCTGGAGCAACTATTTATGGATTATATCATCACTGTGCTTGCATGATCCTTCCATTGACTCATGTGCATTCTCATAATCCGTCAGGATTTCACTGATCTCTAGAATCATTTAAAACTTCGGAGCGTCCTCCAATTTGATTCATGGACATATTCAGAGAAAATCTTATGAGATGATTTCTGATGATATAAATAAGTTGTGCCTTACTCACCTACTTCCTTTCTAGGTGAGTATTGATCGAACCAAGTGGTCTCTCCAACTTCCTTTATGGAGCCACGGCCTCAACCACACTTCCACTGAGTGTAGTTACAACAATGATGTATATCCCGTATTGAGGACTTGTAACTTTGCAGGTAGGTTTGCATCTGGTATGTGTGATCTCATCACTTTAGCAACATCAGTGTACATTCTGAAAATCGAATATTCTTTATCACTTCACATTTACATTTGTGGAGTACAAGAATCAATATGAGACATAGCGGGAACACACCACGACAATTCTTGTCGTTCCCTTAGAAAATACTTTTTCTTATCTCCCCCTAACGACGGGAAGACTGTCTCATTAAAGTGATAACCCACAAATCTAGCGGTAAGAGATCTCTTTACAAAAGTTTTAAAATGTGGATAATTGTTGGGAACTCATTTCCAACATAACAACTTAACAGTTTTTAAGACCCATCATAGTACGATGTGGAGTCGTAATTGCACATATATAGTGCAACCAAAAATGCATAAGAACACGAATGTCGGGCTTAAATCCAGTTACCAATTGGTACGCATAAAAGGTTGACTGATATTGGGTTCTAAAAACGAATTAAGTAAGATGCGTGTAATATTGCATATCCCCAAAGCAATAAAAGATAGGTTGGTACGCATAACCTATTCCTTAGGCACCATCTGTAACCTTTGATGGTAGCCTCTGCGAGACCATTGGGTATAAGATGATCTATATTGATCCTATTAAACATGCAATATTCATCAAGTCCTTTTGATGTATATTCTCTAGCATTAATAAGGGTGGTGAGACTTTGCACTTTGTATTGTGTAATATGTGCTAGGAGTTTTTAAACGCAAATTTCTTGGGAACTATGACTAGTCCAAAATGTCAAAACATTCACTAGAGACATAAGTCTCTTTAATGGTTCACATTCTGCATGAATATTTTTCTAAATTTCACCTTGTTATCTTTGTAATATGGATTGTTTACCATTTGCATCTTAGGATGGTCTCGATCCTGTTTTACTAAAAGACTTTGTAAAATGAGTGATATGCTCTCTTACCTAAAATCATAATGGGAGGGAGGAGGGGGTTGTGCATCTGGTACTTTAGAAAACACTTATTGAGAGATATGTCGTTACTTCGCATTCGGTCAATCTTTTTCCCGTTGTCTCGTCCACTCAAACACAGCGATGTACGTATGGGTCCTTTCAAAACGAAACATCATGTCACGACCAAAGTTCTTTTATGGTTATGTCAAAGTATGTATGAGTCAATTTCCAACATTTCATCGTCGGAGTCAATATGGATTCAATAATCCAAATTAATAAATATAGTGATTTACATTTCACTAAATTGACTCATTAGTCTCTCTAAAGTATGCTTCCTTCCAAATACTTAAGTGACTATAAAAGATGCAATCAATTACATTATCATCACAGTCAGGATTCACATGATATCCATTTGCATGGTTTCTTTGGAATTTAAACAAGGTGTGATTATCTCTCGGTACATACAGAGATTTTGTGATGTCTTTGTTCTATCTTGAAAACATTTTTTTTGAGCAGCGTTGTGGTCGATGATCCAATCCTCGTAGTCACATTATAAGTAAATAGTTCAACAACTAGTTTAAATTCCTTAATTAATCTATTGGAAGAAAAAACAACTACTCCCTCTGTTTCTGAAAGACCGTCCTCTATTCCTTTTTCGTCAGTTTCAAAATTGTGTCCAGCTTCTGTTTATAGTCATACTTTTTCAATGAACTCTCTAATATACCCTTGAATTCTTTATATTCATAAATCCGTTTTTAACGTGACCCAATCTAAAATATTAAAGAAATTAGTATAATTGAGGAAACAAATATATCCTTCATTCCTTTTAAGGAAATATACATTTAACTCTAAAAATTAGATTCCTTATAAAGTTTATACTTCTTAAATTCAATATATTTTAAATTTCCCTTTTATATTTCGTATTTATAATTCTCACACCAATTTTGGATAGTCTTTATTGCTATCATTTTTATTAAACTAAAATAGGTAAGTAACTAAGGGTAGTCAAGTAAAATAGTATGGTCTCCTTAATATTTTGAGAAAGTCAAAGCGGACTGTCTTTGTGAAACGGAGGGAGTATGAGTTAGACATTTGGGTCTTGAGAGTTTTAATAAGTGGTGTGGCCTTATTACGTAATAAAGTTGGATTCACTCAAGTACTTTAGACTGAATATATATTACGTTTCACCCAATATATCTCAAGTGCTTTAGAGAATTTATGTCTCGCGTTTCCATTCCGTAGGTGCAGATATTGGATCTAGTTCAACTGAATAAGATAATCAATTGGCCAGACAAAGTTCTTGTTTCCATTAAAGTTGAAGTGAAAATTGGTTGCTACTATGATACTCACTACATTGTATATATCAACACCTATGACCAGGTGCATTTCCAACACTTTCATTTATGATGGGAGCTAGAATTAAATCTTACCTTCATCCTATATTCAGTTGATACTTGTACTTTGGTGTCATTACTACTGGGAAAAATACATTTTTGTCTCATGATATATATGTCCCTTTTCACATGCTTTATATGAGTCATTACGTCTAACCCTTATTACTTCGGGGTTATTTCCATTTTCAATTTTGCTACATTTAGCTTAATTTGAGAAATTTCTTTATCTCAATAGGCCAAGAGAATCTCACTACACATGTCAACCACTTAATTTAGGTTGAATAGATTATTAAAGGTAATTCTCTTGTTGTCATACTTCAATATATACTGGTTCGTTAGTATCATTGGTGAAGTAGAGAAATGGAAATCTTCTGACTCATATAACTTTTTGTGAGTTCTTCCACAATGCATGTGTTTAGAAGGGCATATGTAGCTCTACCTTTTAGACAGTGCGTTGTCAGTGGCATAAAATTGTATGAATGATTATATTCCTTTTTCTTTTTCAAAGAAATGATTTCCTTCTCTAATGCACAATAATGATGCTCAAGTACTTCTGAGTCCAAAATGTCATTTTTGAGTCAAGTTGGGTCCAACTGGAAAAACCTTACTAAAAAATATTACAACACGGTTTCTCGGCCAAATCACGATGATCCCGTTAATAGTGTTAACTCGTTAAGGTCATAACGTGTCCAAGGCCAACAGAGAGTTACGTGCTTATTTAAAAAGGAAATATTGTAGCTTAATGTTTTGGTTTCACATGAATTAAAATTAATAATTAAATGACATCAGTTTTAAATAAGTGTGATATTTGTATATGTGCTATTTGTGGAAACTAAATAGTTATCTCTATATTAACTTTGCATGAATGCATGAATATATTTTAATTATTATTAGTTTAATTTTATTTGCATGTGAATGAATGTATTTGTGGAAATTAAATTGACTCTGCATGCATGAATATATTTTAATTATTATTATATTTTAACTATATTTGCATGTGCATGTGCATGTGCATGTGCATGAATGTATTTATGAAAATTAAGTTGACTTTGCATGCATGAATATATTTTAATTATTATTATTATTTTAATTGTATTTGCATGTGCATGTGCGTGAATGTATTTATGGAAATTAAATTGTCTTTGCATGCATGAATATATTTTAATTAATATTATTGTAATTGTATTTGCATGTGCATGTGCATGAATGTATTTGTGGAAATTAAATCGACTTTGCATGCATGAATATATTTTAATTAATATTATTTTAATTGTATTTGCATGTGCATGTATGTATTTGTGAAAATTAAATTGACTTTGCATGCATGAATATATTTTAATTAATATTATTTTAATTGTTATTTGCATGTGCATGTGCATGAATGTATTTATGGAAACTAAATTGACTTTGCATTGAAAATATTTTATTAATCTTATTTATGGGTGGAAGATAATTATGAAAATTATATATTAGTTAATGTACTCGTTACAATCAACAGAGCAAGCAAATGTAACCACCAAACATAATGAGAACAAGGCGTAATAGTCATAAAAAAAATAACGATCATAATGGCAGAAAAAAGAAGAAAAATAACGCACATACAAGTGTAAAATTTAGACATGAACAAACATCATTTGGCACACAAACAGACAAACATAGATTTTCAATTTTCTCTATTTTTTTTCTTTTTTTTTCTAAGAACACAATATGGATTTTGCAAGCTAATACATGGATTAGATAAAGGAAAAAAGACAATATCATTGGAGTAAAACACGGAGAAGAGACAAAGTAGGACATAGTCATACACAAAAAAAATAATATTAACTATGGATAGATCAACAGAAACAAGTAAACATTAAAAAAAATTATGTCACAATCATCATGGATTAAAATAAAAGAAAATATAGTGAAAAAAATATACATCATTGATACTAAAAAATCATAGTATGGACATGAATTTCACAACTGATCATACAAACATATACATCAATTTCATACATATGATAATAGGACAAAAATAGATGTTATAAAATTATCTACTCCAAATAAGATGAACATGAAAAGGGAAAAAAAATAGATGAATGTAACCATGAAAGAAAATAGATGAATATACACAAACACATTACATATTTACATACATCGAACAATTGTATCAAGAGACACAACAACACGGCAGACAATTTTTTTTTCGTTTCTTTCATGGGCAAAAAAAAATAGAAGACAAAAAAGAGTTTTAGGTATACCTCCGACATAGAGAAGTCTGATTGATTGGGGGATCAATAGAAATTGAGCTTGTTTCTTTAACTATTCAATCCAAGAACAAAACTACGGATCCAATAATAGAAGATTTCTGAAACTCTCGAACGTAGTGCGGGTGATTGATTCCGGAGATTGTACTGATTACTAGAAAGAAAGAAAAAAAGGCAGGGTAAAGCATCGTGTCTGATAACGTTTTGTAGTGATAAAGATGAGAATGATAGAGAAAGAAGCAGAGTTTCTAATTGATCATCAGCAGGATTACATGGAACAATGTCCTTTATATACATGTAGAAGGGAAACCCTATATATCTACTTGGATCGCACATCTATGGGTCGTAAGCCCTACAACAATTATATATGTATATATATATATATATATATATATATATATATATATATATATATATATATATATTACTTATAATAACAATAATCAATTCAAATGATAGTTTTAGAAATATCCTCTTATTTAATAATATAGGTCACCTACAGGTAGAACAAAACTTAAAAATGGATAGGTCATCCAGTGAGACGGAGGGAGTACAACTTTAGAAAGGTACCCGAGTAGGTTCATAAAAGAGAGGAGAATGAGATTATGTAGCTTCTCCAAATTCCCTATAATAATCGAAGAAGAAAAAAACATAATAGTTTGTTCTCTTTCATAGCTTTATTGATTGTCTCTCACTCATGTAACAAACGTGCAATATTAGTTTAGGAATTTGAGTGGTCCATGGTACCACCTATGTAGTTAATATTGGTGGTATCAGCCGATAATATCAGAATTTATCATGTATTGCCTTTTACTTAGACGATACGCAAAATATCGATGTTATATGAATATTCTGAATATATTGGCTATATCACCGTACCAGTATATCATTCGGCTGAAAATATAGGTAATGATACAAATGTGTTTATTAACAATGTTTATGCCTTTTTATTTAATTTTCTTCTCATACAAATTTTATGTTTTGGGATGTTAATGTTAGAGCATTGCTCCGTTAAACCCATAAGTTTTGCTACCTCAAGCTTGTTATCAATGTTAGGTGATCAAAATTATTTCTTGATTTCTAGTTTACTAAATCAAGTTTCGGATATGTTAGAATTGTAGTTGAGTATCTGAGATCAACCTTGAGACTGAAGATCGACTAAAACATTTGGACAACTTCTGTATCAGGTATGTGAAGACCGAACCATTCTATTTGACTCAGTTAGCATCATTCTATCGATTGAGACTGTGTCGTATGACTTATAATAAATTTACAAAGAAGATGTATCGAGTCAAGCTTGTCTTGTGAAAAAGCTTGAAATATGATTTAGCGATTAGATGTTCAAATTTCCTTAACAATATTACATTTATGAATTAATTTGTGGATCGATTGAAAATTTCTCATTCAAATGATTATATCACTTGGGAATGTTCCAAACATCTTAAGAGAGAAATATGAACTTACTGAAATTTCTGCTTAGGGTAGGTTGGCGAACCAATTCACGAACCCGGTTGGCAAATTGGGGTGAACTGATTTTTATAAGTTTGATAAATAGGCTAGCTATCAGTTGGTGAAACCGGTAGTCTAGTAGGTTCAGCGAACCGAGTTCACGAAACTTAGCACCCTGACTCGTGAAAAATCCTAGAGTTGGAAACCGTTGTACCAACTGTCCCGACAATGTTTAGCAGATGCTTATGGATTTATTATTTTAATATCAATGTTAAGACTCTTTTAAACAATTCTAAGACTTAATTTATTACTTAAACGCTTACGTGTTTGTATCATGATTAATTTCTAAGGTGTTTAAATGAAAATCAAATAGCTTTCAGTTCTTTGGCTAACTTTCCAAACCGAACAGTCATTATACGCGGTTCCGTAACTGAACCTATGTTACAATTTTATTTTGAATACCTAAAGTGTTTTGTTTGATTTCTCAAGTTTTCTTAGCATGAATTCTAAGCTAACCCTGGTTTTTGAAAACTATAAATAGAGCGTCTTTGTCAACTGGGAAAATCAATCCCTGAAATTTTGTGTCATAATTTCAGATTATCAAGGTTTTGTAATCTATTTCAGGAAAGATATATAATAATCACAAAGTTTTCTTCATCTCAAACATTGTGATTCCTCGAGATAGATATATAAATACTGATGTTAGTTGATCTTTCGAAGATTGTTCTTGAGAGGTGGTTAAGAATCTAGGCTGCTCTTCGGGAGTCGTAAGTTCTGGATTTGTGAGGGTTGCTAGCTTTGTCTATTGCAAACAGATTCCCACACCTTGATCTTTGACATAAATGGAAATCAAATAGGGGTAGATTGGTATCAAAAGTATTCACTTCGGATGAAGCAACTCTTAGGTTATAAAGGACGACAACTAAGGGAATCACCTTGCGAGGTTCAAGATATGTAAGGAGCGTGACTGTGACTGAATCTTTTGGAGTGTGGATTTGATCTCGACTACATTCTAGTCTGAAGTCTGATAGTATGGTAGTGTCTGTAGCATCTTAATGCAGTGTGGTGTTCAATTTGGACGAGGTCCTGGGGGTTTTTCTTCTATTGAGGTTTCCTCGTTAACAAAATTTCTGGTATCTTGTGTTTTTATTTTTCACATTATATTGTGTATCTTTATAATTGGACATATTCAATGTAAGTAGATACGCCCGCTTAATTGTAATCGATTACGATACTAATTTCTTGTAGAATTCATATCTTGAAATATAGATAACAAGTTTAATCACTTGGTCGAATTCCGATTGAATTATTTGGATGCAACCATATTGATATAGGATATTTATATGTGAGATCGTTCAAGTACTCCGCTTAACAATCAGGTTCACAGACCTTTTGTCTATTTGCATACCGGTCGAGTAGAGGTTTAGATAATAACTCTATATACATATTGTCAAGGATCATAGGTTGGTTTACTTTCTATTGTGTTAAATTTTTGTCTATAAAGGTTGCGGAACGAAAAAGTTGGGTGTATTTGGCATCACCTGCGTTTTCAGTTAGGTTATCAAGTAAAACTAGTTTAATTAATGTTTTTACATTATAAATCCCTTTCATGCATTAAAACTTTGAGTAACATAATGCACATCTACCTATAAATTATAAAATTACAAAGTTCATTGTGTATGGCAGATAAAAATCCGATATAATCTTTTGTGTAGGTGTATCATACCGTACCGATACGATAGCGATACAAGATATTAACTACGTACCACCCACCCGACTAATAGCTCCTCCCATGGATGTGGATGAAGATTTATCTTCATGGAAACTACGTAATATTATACCCAAATAGGTGTGAAGAACGACGTCAAAATGGTTTAGTCAATTAGAGTTACCGGGTTAAAATTCATGAAAACTTCTACGGTAATACATGCAATCCTCACAACGGGGATCGTATAACTTCCTTTTGTCAATTTATAACTATAAGAAAACAAGTTGAAAATTTTATAGATTTAGTTAGATTTTCAATTAGAATCAATTTAGTGATAACTCGAGTGGAATATCGAAGAGGAAAACCAAAAAAATTCAAGGAAGAAGCACATTTCCACATCCTTCAAGAGTTTCTCTAAAAATCTCCTTGTTAGAGCATAGCTAGATTGAACTCACCAAGCGTTGGTATGTCAAGTTTAGTTGTCATATTTTAGTATCAAAACTCATCTAAAGTTGCTTGATTAAATGCTAGAGTCAACTTCGTTTGGGTTAGAATAGAAAGTTGAGACATACAAGTATTACTCCGAATACCTGAAGAAAGTGAAGAAGTAATGACTACAACGAAGAAATCATCCTTCCACTTGAGGTTAGTAATATTGACTTAAACTTGTTTCATTCCTAACGTATTTTTCAAGTCGTGCTTTATTGAAAACATAACTACGAAGCTGTATATACTGTATATATTGTATATTATACTCTAGTAGAGGAATATCATCATAATAGTATGATCATAGTATTAAGGAATTAGACTACAAAGTATAATGCTTATCTTTTGAACTTTGGAGATATGACATCGACATAATGTTGTATATAGTTTTATGATTATGTGAATGGGTTTATGGTGAAGACTTCATCCTAGGAAACAATGCTTTACATTTGCTTAAAGAAAGTACATTCATGAACTTGTTTCATGAATCTAAAGGGAAATCAATAGATTTATTGTTTTTGTTATTCATTGCATATTATTTGATGACCAATATATGTGAGTTGGTAGAACCGATCTAAACTCTGTTATGTATCTTGGTATAACCGGTCACGGTACCTAGACTTATTGTTTGGTATAACCGGTCCTGGTAATTATTGTACCCTGCCGATCCTAAGTATTCACCATCTGTTGGTATGATCGATCCTTGTAATTGGTGTGACCGATCCTTGTAATTGGTGTGACCGACCATAAGTTAAGTGTAACCGATCTTAGTAATTGGTGTAACCGATCCTAGTGACTGGTGTGACCGATCACAAGAAGATACCACATATAGGTAAAACCGATCCTAGTGATTGGTATAACCGATCCGAACCCATGTATGTGACTTGGTAGGACCGATCACAACTAACCATTGTGACTTGGTATGATCGATCACATAGTAGTCTTGAAAGTATGGTAGAACCAATTATAAACTTGATTGAAGTGTGGTAGAACCGATTTTAAGATGCAAATCCATGTACATATCAAATAAAGATTTGCATAGTAAAGATGTAAACATACTTTGAACACGAGCAGTAACTCTTATCATTTATTATTCAAATATATTCCTTGATACTCAAGGTGATCTTGTGCCGAAATAAATTAAGAATCTTTTAATTAAGGTTGTTGATTTTATATGCTTTAATTACCTGCAATTAATGCATAGCTCTAAAAAATAAAAATTAGTAATATATATTTACTAATTGAAGATTTTATATTGAGAGATTTTGGAAATATTGGACAAGCATTTATTGAAAATAGTAAAACCAAAATTTGCTATTTATTGCATATCTTGAGAATATTTCCGGTTTTGGAAATTCCTTGGTGTCCAAAACATCCTTGGTCTATAAATACCTAAGTTTGTATTTCTAGCAAACTATCCTAAGATCCGTAAAAACTTCAATTCTTGTTGTTTCTAATGGAGCCGTCTATTGGGAGAGGAAAGTATCCTAATTAGGTGAAATCTCATACGACCGGTCGTTTAAAGTCTTCTATGGGATCAAGAAGCTCTACAAGTACCGTTATTGGGAAACTAGATAATTACAGTGTTATTAGTTTTCGATTTGATTTAATTGACTAACGGTTGTTAAAAATTTGATTGCACCTAGTTTGTTTATTCTTGAGAATCTTCTCTTCTGATATAAGATTCACTCAAACTAGATCGAAGTATCGACGGGATCTTTAGAAGAGAATAAACTAGATAATATGAGAAGTATAGACGGGATCTGAAAAAGCTGTCGTCTAACAACCTGTAGATGGGGAAAAACGATTTGCTGGTTTTTAAGGAATTGAGGAGACGACCGTACGGAGGAGACTCCTCGAACCGAGCGAAATGTTAAACCTCACACAGATGCACCGCTGCAAAGGGGGTGCTTTAGGTTCGAGAGATCAATCTGTAGTACTCCGTCCTAAATCAAGATAATGACCGTTCCAGAGTAAATTCGGTCATAAGAGAGGATGGGTTGATCTGTAGGAGGGAAGCTGAGAAATGTGTGGAATCAATGGTGATCAAAGATTGTGGATGTGTGAATTCTGAATACGATAAGCTCTGAGTGATTGAAATTACTCAGTTGAGAGTAGTTGCTCAATTGATGAGTTGATGATCTCGTGTTGTCGATGAGATGTGAGATTGATGATACTGTTGATGATGATTCAATCATGATTCAGAGACTTATTTATATTGATGGAATTATAGACACCATGATTCCATGAAGTGTGACAGTTTGATGGAATCAAGGACTGGGGAAGTGGAGATCGTGTTTGAAACCAGTTGCTCAACATGTGGAGACTTGGTCGATTTTACACCCACTACCTCGTGAATTCCTTCAACTGATTTCACGACTTGCTCACATTCCATCGTGTGTTTGAACACACGTGTCGTAGAGCGCCAGACCAAAACCCTAAGTGATATCCCCCCAAGTGACACGATAGACATCTCGTGGTTTGTTAGTCAATTGATGACTTCTTGGTTTGATGGGACGACGAGTCCATGTAGTCGTTGAGTTAAACATGATGTTCTGAAACTCGTGAATTGAACATGTCATGAAACAGAGGTATAGTTCTTACGATGAAGTGACCAAGTATTGCTCATTCGACGGATCGTTGAATATTGATTGTTGAACCAATATTCCTTGGTTTGAGAAAATATTTATCATCTGAGCAAGTGTTGCTCATGTGATGAATTGTTGAATATTTGATCGTCTGAGCATGTGTTGCTCGTCTGATGGATTATTGGCAGCGTACCAAAAATATTAATTAGAATACTGGTTGTTGAACCGAGCATAATTAATAAAATTAATGACCATGAGGTCGTCATAAAATTATTAAGGTTAGAATCTGGAATGATGATCCTTGGATTCAGAAACCCTAATTTGATCGCTTGATGATCAATTCATGGTTCGTCAGAATTTCAACCATGGGTCGAAGGAGGGAGCGATTACATGGGATCGTGGATCAACCATGTAGTTTCCATATGCTCACGTGAGAAAATATGAATAACTCCTGAAGAGTTGACGATTTGTTGATGAAAGAATGATTAAATGCTGGTTTAATCATTTATTCGAAAATGCTCGTCTGAGCCCTAGGTGAGAAAACCTAATTAATTATGACGAGGCAAGGGACCGACCATGGAGTCATGAAACCGGCCCTGGGTTGTCTCGTGACCGCCTGACGATCACTTCATGAAAAGCCAAAGTGTTCGGGAGAGTTTTGGACCTAATACGAGCAATTGCAAATTAGGTCAAAACTGTGAAAATTGATAGGACCGGCTTCCGTGAGCCAAAGAGCCAATCTTGGTCGGTCAAGATAGCGTGTTCATGTCCCCAAGGCGTCCGCGTCTCAGTCCTGAGAATTTTGATATTTTCTAGCATGCAATTGAGCATCCATTCGAGAAAATATGCCAAAATTAGGGTTTCGACGAAACTGAGGAAAACACCATGAGATGATGAAAAATAATTATAAAATAAGGAATGAGGAGGCGTGGGACCGCCGTGGTCAAGGCAAGGTCGGCCGGTCGTGAGCACGGTCCCGTGGTGCCTTTTCCTTAATTTTATAATATTATGATGATTTTATGAAAATTTCATGAATTTTGAGAAATTTGATGAATTTTGGGAGTTTCCATGAATTGAAGGAGTTTTCATGAGTTCAAGGAAGCAAAAAAATATTAAAATAATAAAACAAGGGCGTGTGGGACCGTGGAAGGCATGGCCGGCCGGCTAGGGCCCGGTCCCACGAGTTTTCTTAATTTTTTAATATTTTTAAATATTTTGATGATTTGAGGGAGTTTTTCCTAATTTGAGAGAAATACCATGAAATCAAGGAATTTGATGAATTCAAGGAAAACTACTAATAAAATAATAAAACAAAGGGGCGTGCGGGACCGGCTAGGGCCCGGTCCCATAAGTTTTCATAATTTATTTTATTTTATTATTATTTGATGATTTGTGCAAAACTACCATGAAATCAAGGAGTTTTTTCATGAAATTAGAGAAATAATAATAATAATAATAATAATAAAATAATAAGGAACCGTGGGGTGTGGGGCCGGTCGGGACCAAGGCATGGCCGGTTGGCCAATGGTCACGCCCCACACTCTTTTCCTTAATTTATACTGTTTTTTATGGACTTATGGAAGTACCATGAAACCGAGGAGTTTCCTCGAGACGAAGGAAATTTGATAAAATGAGAGAATTTTCATCAAATCATGAAAAATAATAAAAATGCATTAAAAATATAAAACTGGCATGGGATTGACCACGACACGGTCGGTCGGTCGTGTGTCCGTGCTCCCAGCACCCTGTCAATATTTTTGATTATTTGTTATTTTCTTCTCTATTTTGCATAGGTTCATCGTTTCGTTGTATTTTTGAAATACTCGATCGTCGGTGACTGTTAGTGTATCATCGTTGAATACACCTTCACCATTTGAATCGGGGCTTACTTAGAGGTAGCTCAGACTCCCGGTTGTTGATTATTTATTACTAATTGTGGAATCCAGTGGAGAATAAT
The DNA here is from genome assembly GCF_003573695.1 of Papaver somniferum. NCBI lineage: Eukaryota > Viridiplantae > Streptophyta > Magnoliopsida > Ranunculales > Papaveraceae > Papaver > Papaver somniferum. The sequence continues at coordinate 143,562,848 of NC_039359.1, forward strand.
TCACAAAACTGAGTAATAAAATGTTTATTATTAATTCATAGGATCAGCTGAGGATTCGACTACGAATTAAGAATAATAAAATGAGCATTACCATTCCATGGGATCGTGGATTCGACCATAGAATCGGAGTAATTAAGATTTATCTATTACCATTTATGAGACCAGTTGTGGATTCGATCATGAAATCGGAGTAATAAGATAATATAGTTATTACCTTTCCAGGGGACCAGTCGTGGATTCGATCATGGAATAAGAGTAATTGTAATTAGGAATAATTAACTTTGTGGCTCTATACTAGCAGAGCAAGCTGTCTAGGAGCATTAATTATCCCGATATGAGCTTGTCGGTAAGTCATATCCTTTATATAGTCAGGGTAAACTCGTTGTTTGTTCCTGAAGACGTTATCACTCTATACTAGCAGAGCAAGCTGTCTAGGAGCCGTCCATCTCGTGATGCTATATAGGAATAATCACTGAAAGTATTCAGTATTCATGAGATATGCCGTTGTCCAGTCGTGAGACTACATATCTACATGTACTCTGAGAGAAAGTACTCTCCGTTGAGAATTCGATGAGAGACCCGTGTCTCGATACTCACGTTTGATTGCTGAATCATAGCTTCGTATAATTATGAGTTTACTAATTTATCCTTTATGGAAAATCCACCATCTACATTAAGTCCCCTGCTTACTGAGGAAAGTTGTGTTCCTCAGTCAGCATTAAATGGTGATTTTCCGACCATAAATAATAATACCAGTAATTGAACTTAGTCGTAAGTTGAGACGTTACCGGATTTAAAGAGCATGAGAAAACCACGACTTGATGAAGGCTTCAATGTCATGATTGGAGCGTCTTTTGATGAACATAAATTGGTGTTGAACCGCTGGTTTGGACGACGAGTCCGTGGTCGGTTAGGATTCGCGGGTCGGGCCCAATAAGTAAATCCTTAGAAAATTAGGTTTTGGAAATAAAATTGATATAAAAGGGATTAATCCTTTTTTTTTCTCACGACCAGCTATCCATCACCTCTGCACCTTCACACCAGCAGGAGAAGATTCCCGCCGTCGGTCGCCGTCATTGCCGCCGTCGGCCAATTTCCGGTCGGCGCTCCCAGATACGTTTTTTTTTGCTGATGTTTATGATCCTCATGAGTTGTTCATGCTTTGATCATGATGAATTTATATATATGTGTGTATATTAGTGTGAGTTTTATGAAAAACCCTCGTTTTTTGAAAACGTATGTTCGTTCGATCGTTAGTTTTGAAAGCTAACTATAATCCCTGATTTAGGAGAGTTTCTTTTGTTTTTTTTTTTTTAATATGAACCTAGGTCCAGTGGTAAAAATTAGTGTATGAGCTTTCATGTATACCAAGGTTTCATCATAAAAGAAGTGAATTTTCATGAAATTGGAAAAATCCTTCGTTTTAAAGACAAATAATGATGACACGAAGGAAATATGTATGATGAACTTGTGTCCAGTGATAAAATTTTGCTTATGAGCTTTCATGTAAATACAAAACTTTATCATATGTATGAGATGTGACCTTTCACAATATTTTTTGAAATAAACCTTCGTTTTAAAGACAAATAATGACGATACGAAGGAAACATAGTTATATATATATGCAGCCGTGACATATATTGTGAAAAATATGATGATATATTTAATTTGCATGAGTCTGTTTTCGTTAGATAAAATCCTTGAGAATTTATGTAAGAAATGTTGCATTAATTGTCGTTTTTCGAAAAATCAGAAACGTGGGTTTTGAGGAACCTTCTAAGATAGACAATATATTTATGATGAAATATTTTATTGTTATGAACTTCATAGGTCAGTTGTGTGAATGTTCACATTATGAAAATTGTGTTCGTGATTTTATGAAAAATCAGTTTCGAAATTAATAAAGTTTCGTTCGTTTTTGCAGTTTTCGAAGAGACGAACGATTTTGAGGTGTTAACTCTAGCATTACTATCACTATTGTTAGTGGAAGTATAAAAGATAAGAGTTAAGAGTTACCATTTTTTGCTGATGTTGGTTTGTTTACATAGTAGTAATCTTTGATCTTCCAGTTCTAGAAAATGTCGACCAACAATAACAACAATTATGATTACTGGTATTCCTCTTCTTCCTCTGGCTCTTCTGATGAGGATTTCGACGCTCCTGTAGCGAAATCAAAGGCTAGGGTTACCCAGGAAAGGGAGAAGCCTAATGTTCCCTTGGGCGAGCGAAGAGTCTCTTTTGCTGAACTCGAAAACAAAAGAGCTGAAGACAAAAAGGAGGATGCCCGTCAACGTGAAAAATATCGCACCCGGCGTAAGAGACACAGGGTTGAGGAGAAGCGTCAATTCTTGGATGGGGTGCCTTCTGATTCTGATGCTGATGCTTCTGAAGGAGAGATCACATGGGAACCATCCGAGCGTTACATTAAGCCTGATCGATATGAAAGAGAGCATCAGAGGACGATGAAGAAAATTGAAGCTGAAGCTGCAGCAGAAGATAACTCGGATTCAGATGATGATGTTATCTTCCGTCCACCGGACTTCACCAATGATCCTGACAGTGACTCTGAAAAAGATGATTCCGAGAAGGACAGTGACGATGAAGCTGACAATTCGGATGAGTCCGACGAGTAGTTTTACTTCCATTTTCTTTAGACGTTAGAGTATTCCCTTTTTAGTCTTCATAGTGGATATTTTTATTTTGGATGTTTAAACGACTTTACTTCAATTAGACTTTTCTTCTGAATGATGAACATTTTGTTAACGTCGATTTCTTCTAATCCATGACATGGACCAATGTCCATATATCCAAATTCGTCATGACTTTTCGATTTTCATGAGAAGTAACATAATACACGACCGAGAATTCATGATGTGTACAAGGCCGCGTGGCATATCCTTTGACCGTGATGTTCAGTCCCCAGTGTGTTATTTTTCTCCGTGTCTTCGATATCAATCTTCAAAGTCTAAGGTTTCAGCGAAACTCGTAACTGAGTTGACCACATGACTATCGCCTGATATATATATCTTCAAGACTCCAAATCTATGATCCACGCAAATATTTCTTTCATTCCTGAGTCAGTTTCATCGTGCAGAGAAGTTTTGATCCTACCCTCTTGCCGTCATTTCGAGAAATAACATTTCTTCTCAAGATGATCTTTGGTCGAAGCGTGAAATAGCAACGTCTATCTCAGTAAGTTGTACACTTCTTCTTCTTCTTCCCATTTCTTGTCTTCGTTCAATCGAGATTGTTGATCACAAGAGAATGATTTGTCGTAGGACTGTAAGAAGAATGCTACTCCTCATAATGCAAGGCCTAAGCGGACTGTTAGAGCTCCCGCCCGGTATGGATCGGCTCGTGCTGAAGCTGTATCGTCTGTAAGTAATCCCATGAATCTTGAGATTGTACTGAATCCCGGGATTAACACTCCTTCGTTTCATCGTAGGCGGATGTCCATGTCGTCGTTGATGCTAGACGATGAAAGAGTGGAAAGTCCGTGACCGTGGTTGAGGTTGAGGAAAGAAGTAACCAGGCATGTGAAGATTATGTAGGATACGTGGAGACCGGAGACGGTGTCCATGCTCGTGAATACCCAACCACTGGACTTTTATTCGAAGCCCCATTGATTAATACCTTCCCAGATAATGAAATGGTCGGCGGATTCGTGGTTCCCAAATGTCATGCGTCTCTGTATACCCAGATATGGAAGAAGTATGGTCACATTTCTACCACAAAAGTGTGGAAAGGTTTTCTTCCAACCCTTTTAACCACGGTAGCGGGGCTATTTCCGATCATCGAGGAAATGAATAGATTGCACTTGCGAGATGTCAAAAACCATGAACTGCACCAATGGGATGAAATGATCTCGAATTGTGAGATATTGCGATTCAATGTAAGCTGGCTCCGTCGTCGTCTTGAGATAATCAAGGTTCATAAGGCGCAGAGGCTGCTGATGCAATTTCCATGAATGCAGCTTTACTGGATGAGGAGAGGATACTGGCTCTGGAGTCAGCAAGGGTTGAGAAAGCAGTCGAAGACTTGAAGGCAAAGACCAAGATTTTTCAGAAGAAGCTTGACGAGGCTTCTTACAGGGATTATCCGTTGCTGGATGGTTTGCTCTGAGTGAGCATTTGTGGTTTTTTTTTTGAGTAAATCTGAGTTTCTAGTTAGGTGAAACAGTTGATCATGGTATGAACGAATTTTGCTCATTTATGAAATGTTTAATGAACAAAGGAGCATTCGCATGCTCTTTGGAGGAATGAAATTACATTTTTGAAAATGCTTGAAATGAATGAGGTAGTTTGTTTCATGGATCAGGCATAATAAGCTTTGAGCCATTTGCCATTGATGATGTTTCCTTCCTTTCCTCCATTGATTGCTAAAATTTTGTAGTATCCGCTAGACACTGCTTTGATAACAACATATGGCCCTTCCCATTTAGGAGAGAACTTAGGAGGACATGTCTTGTTGAATGTGCTTTGCCGTCTTTAATACCAAATCTCCTACTTGAAATGTTCGAGGTCTTACCATTTTGTTGTAGGCTCTGGAGATCCTCTGTTTGTAAGCTTCCACATATTTTTCCACCTTGGTTCTCCTTGATTCCAGCATATCTAGCTCAGCGATTCTTGATCTGGAGATTTCGGCCTCATCCCATTGTACACCACTGGATGCTGCAATCCTGGCTGAGGGAACTTTGATTTCTGCTGGAAGTATGGCGTCGGCTCCATAGACAAGGGAATATGGCGAAGTACCGATCGAGCTCCTTGGTGCAGTTCTGTAAGCCCATAGAGCCATGGGTAATTGCTCATGCCATGATCGAGGATTGTCATGAATCGTCCGACTGATAATCCTGACCAAAGTCTTGTTGGTACTTTCTGCTTGACCATTTCCTTGTGGATAGTAAGGCGTGGAGAAGATTTGTTTGATCCCATATTTATTAGCAGCTTCTCAACATCTTGATTGGCAAAAGGAGTTCCGTTATCTGTGATGATATGCTTAGGAACTCCGAATCTGCATATTATGTGCTCTTTGATGAAGGCGGCAATGTAACTCCAGTGGTGCTTCGAAGGGAATAGCTTCGACCCACTTGGTGAAGTACTCTGTCGCAGTGATGATGTATTCATGTTGTTTTGAAGATGCTGGATTGATCTTCCCAATGATATCTAGTCCCCAGCTGTAGAAAGGCCACGGACTATTCACAGAATTCAAGGGAGACAAGGAGTGTGGATGAGATTACCATGGGTTTGGCATTGGTGACACCTCTGAACGTGTGCGGCTGCATCATCTTCCATGGTTGGCCAATAATATTTCTCATGAATTTGAAGAAATAGTTTTCTTTCCTTGATGTTCTCCATCATGTACTTCCTTCAGGATTGTAGGGATTTCATGTTCGGCTAAGCACCTCAGTAAATTTCCACCAAAGCTTTTGCGGTATAAGATCCCATCGAGATAGACGAATCTCTTAGCTTTCTGAATGAGTTTGACTGCTTGCTTCTTTTCCAGTGGTAGTTCGTTGTCCCGGAGGTATTTGATGTAAGGCTCCCTCCAGTCCCCAGTGTGGTGGACCGTCAAAACCTCCAAGTGATGAGGAGGTGTTTGGCAATCAGGACAAGATCCTTGTAAAGCTCTTGACTGAGTCTCCATGGATGGCCAGTAGTACCCCATTCTTTGAAGCTTTCTGTAAAGTGTTACCACTAACGTTTGCCCACAGACTTCCTCATGTATGCGCTTGAGCTGTTCTTCCGCTTCGTCGCTCCCAAGACATCGTGATAGAGATCCATCAGGGTTTCGATAGTATAGCCCTCCATGAAGCAAGAAGTAGTTCTTCAATTCCTTGAGGCTGACTTGGCCTTCTGAGATAGAGCTGCTCAATTCATGAATGATGGGTGCTCGCCAATCGTTCGCTGGAATGTCTTCGATCTGAGTGAGCCAAGTCGAAGATACTGTACGCCTCTGTACAGTGATCGTTTTCTGTGCTCCTTCGAATTGCAGCTTGGAGGCGAGAGTTGCTAGGCAATCAGCATGCCTATTGTTAGTCCGTCCAGTATGGACGATCGTTGCGTCAGCAAAATAGGTCAACAGTCGCTGAGCTTCGGTTCTGAATGGAGCAAGTGTAATTTCTTTGAGAGAATACGTTCCATTCATCTGGTTGACCAATAATTTTGAATCTCCCCTTATCTCGAGGTGTGTTGCTCCTGCTTGCTTGGCCAAGGATAATCCTAATAGGAAGGCTTCATATTCCGCTGAGTTGTTGGTGCAGTGGAAATCCAACTTGAACGAATGTGAGAAAACTTCACCAGATGGAGACACCAGCACTATGCCGCTCCTCCGGTGTCACTACTAGGGGGTGGCAGATCCATCAAAGTATAGAAGCCATGTTTCTTCCTTGATGACCAAGATGTCTGGGAATTCGCCGGGCACTTCTTCATGTAGTGTTGTTGTGTCTTCCCCTGGAAAAGCGCGAGCAAGTCTGCGACCGCTTGACCTTTGATGGCTTTAGGTGGCGTGCAAGCTATGTCAAATTCTGACATCTGGAGTAGCCACTTCGCTGGTCTCCTATCAAGGCTGGCTTTGATAGCAAGAACTTTATGGGATCAGCTTTGGAGATGAGTACGACCCTGTTAGATAGTAAGTAATGTCTGAACTTCTGGATTGCATGTACCAATGCCAGGCATGCCCTTTCGGCCTTTGGATATCGGAGTTGAGCATCTCTCATTGTGCGGCTGAAGTAGTAAATCGGTCGTTCGACGCCTTCGTCCTTCCTGAGCGAGGAGTGCGCCGATGGCGACGTCACTGGAGGCTGTGTAAAGAATCAGAGGTCGTCCCTGCACTGGAGACCTCATGACGGCCGGTGACAATAAATTGTTGTATTTTATGGAAAGCTTCTTGTTGAACAGCTGTCCAGGTGAAGCTTGCTCCTTTCTTCAGCAGAGGTGTGAACGAAGCAATGAGTTGAGCTAATCCAGGAATGAAGCGTCGAATATAATTTACCTTGCCCATAAAGCTCTGTAGTTCCTTCACGGTACGTGGAGGAGGCATGGTGGTAATAGCTTTTGCCTTGTCTGGGTCGACTTTGATCCCTTCAGCCGTGACCAGGAATCCTAAGAATTTTCCGGAAGAAACTCCGAATGCGCACTTTAAAGGATTCATTTTTAATTTGTATTCTCTGCACCTTTCAAACACCTGCCTTAGAACTTCGAGATGAGATGCTCGAGTCTTCGATTTTACCACATCATCAACATAGTCTTCTACTTGCTTGTGCATCATGTCGTGGAATATGGCAGTCATGGCTCGTTGATAGGTGGCACCAGCATTCTTTAATCCAAAGGGCATCACGTGTAGTGAAAATTCCCAATGGGAGTACGGAACGCAGTCTTGTTGGCGTCATGTTCATACATCTTGATCTGGTTGTACCCACTATAGCCGTCCATGAATGAGAACATACCGTGACCACTGGTTGCATCGACGAGCATGTCAATGTTGGGTAGAGGAAAATCATCCTTTGGACAACATTTATTCAAGTTCCTGAAGTCGACACAACATCTGATTTGACCATTTTTCTTCTTAACAGGTACCACATTTGGCCACGTTGGATGAAGAATAGGCTTGATGAACCCTGCTGCCAACAGTTTCTGGATTTCGACCTTGATTTGCTCCTCGACTTCGTGTCTAAATTGTCTGGGCGGTTGTTTGACAGCTTTGGAACCAGGGACGATGTGCAGGTGTGATGGGTGACGAGTTTGTCATCCAGACCCGGCATTTCTTCGTACGTCCAGGCGAAGACATCTTGATATTCTTTCAATAATTTTACCAGCTCGGTCCGCTCCTCTGGTGATAGCGCTGAACTGATCAGGATTGGCCTTGGATCGTCTTCAGTCCCAATGTTGGATTGTTTCAAGATCGTCAGTGGTAGAGTCAGTGCGTCCTGTAGTTGTCGTGGGGCATCTTGGACTTCTTCTTCAAGTGATAGCTCACTCTGACACGATTCTTCATGGTGGGGAGACTTTTCATCGTTCTCCCCGATTAATTGCTAATCTTTCCGTCGGCGATAAATGACTCTCCCTTCTACGTCTCGATCGGTGTGAAGTTTGTCCCTGGAGTTGAGACTTGATCATTATGGCGTTTAGTCGGTGTAGTAGGTGACTTGATCATTTTAGCAGCTGAGGATGACGGATCGTTATCAGCCTTCTCGATAGTCTTCCAGCTTGGAAGTGGAGTACTGTGAATCCTGCTTGGAGGTTCCGGGACGCCTTTTTGAGATTCAAGGAACTCAGTATCATAGACGGGAGCATAAGGAGATGATGAAGCCGGAATGCGAACGATCTTGTTGTCGAGCAGGGCCTTCATGCATTGATGGTATGTTGAAGGAACCACCTTGTTATCATGGAGCCATGGGCGTCCCAGTATTATATGGTAGTCAGGTTCTTGCTCGATCACATGAAACTTTTTTCGATCGAATCGGCCCCACCCTCAAATCTATGTATGCATATCCATATGTATGGCTTTGACTTCCTTCAAATCCTGTCATTAGGATGGGATAGCGAACGATTTTACCTTGTGGGAATCTGGCCATCCTGAGAGTCTTCATAGTGACAATGTTGGTGGAAGCACCGGTGTCAACAAGAGCTCTTCTAAATTCGGTGCCTTTGATGAAACCAGTGACATACAATGCTCGGTTGTGTCCTTCATCCGTCATGCGATCTTCTTCTCCAAAAGAGATGTTGTCGATCGAATCCAGGCACTAGGGAGACTTCTTCAACTGATGGTGTTGGTGGCGTTATTTGTACGCTGGATGATATCTGGTTAAGTGCTGAAAATGTTTGTGCGCTGATCCTGGAGAAAGTGCAGGAGTTCATAGATTTTCAATAAAATGTGTGACCTCTTGTTCCACCGGCTTCTCGTATGTGGTGAAGCTGTTGATTTGAGGGTCAGATGACGCTTCAGTCCCCGGTGTTGAGGCTTCTGGAGCGGAGATACCGCCTAACTCGGATGTTAATCTGATGAGAAAGTCGAGGATGTGGTTTATCGTCTCCTTCATCAGGTCCATGTTCCTGGTATGGACCTCTAGGATTTGAGCCAACTCTGCCAAAGTCGGGATCCCTCTGCCTTCCATGCCGCCAGGTGTAACATGAGGAATGTTGCCGTTTGAAATATTCTGATCTGAATTAGTTGAATTAGTCCTAAGACCAACCATCTTGTGAGATTGTTAGATTGCAACCGAGAGATTATCTCCCACTGTGGTCGCCAATCTGTAGATGGGGAAAAACGATTTGCTGGTTTTTAAGGAATTGAGGAGACGACCGTACGGAGGAGACTCCTCGAACCGAGCGAAATGTTAAACCTCACACAGATGCACCGCTGCAAAGGGGGTGCTTTAGATTCGAGAGATCAATCTGTAGTACTCCGGCCTAAATCAAGACAATGACCGTTCCAGAGTAAATTCGGTCACAAGAGAGGATGGGTTGATCTGTAGGAGGGAAGCTGAGAAATGTGTGGAATCAATGGTAATCAAAGATTGTGGGTGTGTGAATTCTGAATACGATAAGCTCTGAGTGATTGAAATTGCTCAATTGAGAGTAGTTGCTCAATTGATGAGTTGATGATCTCGTGTTGTCGATGAGACGTGAGATTGATGATACTGTGATGATTCAATCATGATTCAGAGACTTATTTATATTGCTGGAATTTAGACACCATGATTCCATGAAGTGTGACAGTTGATGGAATCAAGGAGTGGGGAAGTGGAGATCGTGTTTGAAACCAGTTGCTCAACGTGTGGAGACTTGGTCGATTTTCCACCCACTACCTCGTGAATTCCTTCAACTGATTGCACGACTTGCTCACATTCCATCGTGTGTTTGAACACACGTGCCGTAGACCGCCATACCAAAACCCTAAGTGATATCCCCCAAAGTGACACGATTGACGTCTTGTGGTTTGTTAGTTAATTGATGACTTCGTGGTTTGATGGGACGATGAGTCCATGTAGTCGTTGAGTTGAACATGATGTTCTGAAACTAGTGAATTGAACATGTCATGAGACAAAGGTATAGTTCTTACGATGAAGTGATCTAGTATTGCTCATTCGATGGATCGTTGAATATTGATTGTTGAACCAATATTCCTTGGTTTGAGAAAATATTTATCATCTGAGCAAGTGTTGCTCATGTGATGAATTGTTGAATATTTGATCGTTTGAGCATGTGTTGCTCGTCTGATGGATTATAGGCAGCGTACCAAAAATATTAATTAGAATACTGGTCATTTAACCGAGCATAATTAATAAAATTAATGACCATGAGGTCGTCATAAAATTATTAAGGTTAGAATCTGGAATGATGATCCTTGGATTCAGAAACCCTAGTTTGATCGCTTGATGATCAATTCATGGTTTGTCAGAATTTCAACCATGGGAAGAAGGACGGAGCGATTACATGGGACCGTGGATCAACCATGTAGTGTCCATATTCTCACGTGAGCAAATACGAATAACTCCTGAAGAGTTGACGATGAAAGAATGATTAAATGCTGGTTTAATCATTTATTCGAAAATGATCGTCTGAGCCTTAGGTGAGAAAACCTAATTAATTATGACGAGGCGAGGGACCGACCATGGAGTCATGAAACCGGCCCTGGGTTGTCCCGTGACCGCCTGACTATCACTTCATGAAAATCCAAAGTGTTTGGGAGAGTTTTGGACCTAATACGAGCAATTGAAAATTAGGTCAAAAATGTGAAAATTGATGGGACCGGCTTCCGTGAGCCAAAGAGCCAATCTTGGTCGGTCAAGATAGTGTGCTCGTGTCCCCAAGGCGTCCGCGTCTCAGTCCTGAGAATTTTGATATTTTCTGGCATGCAATTGAGCATCCATTCGAGAAAATATGCCAAAATTAGGGTTTCGACGAAACTGAGGAAAACACCATGAGATGATGAAAAATAATTATAAAATAAGGAATAAGGAGGCGTGGGACTGCCGTGGTCAAGGCATGGTTGGCCGGTCGTGACCACGGTCCCGTGGTGCCTTTTCCTTAATTTTATAATATTTTGATGATTTTATGAAAAATTCATGAATTTTGAGAATTTTGATGAATTTTGGGAGTTTCCATGAATTGAAGGAGTTTTCATGAGTTCAAGGAAGCAAAAAAAATATTAAAATAATAAAACAAGGGCGTGTGGGACCGTGGAAGGCATGGCCGGCCGAGTAGGGCCCAGTCCCACGAGTTTTCTTAATTTTTTAGTATTTCTAGGTATTTTGATGATTTGAGGGAATTTTTCCTAATTTGAGAGAAATACCATGAAATCAAGGAATTTGATGAATTCAAGGAAAACTAATAATAAAATAATAAAACAAAGGGGCATGTGGGACCGGCTAGGGCATGGCCGGCTGGCCAAGGCCCGTTTCCACAAGTTTTCATAATTTATTTTATTATTATTTATTGATTTGTGCAAAAATACCATGAAATCAAGGAGTTTTTTCATGAAATTAGAGAAATAATAATAATAATAATAATAAAATAAGGAACCGTGGGGTGTGGGGCCGGTCGGGACCAAGGCATGGCCGGTTGGCCAATGGTCACGCCCCACACTCCTTTCCTTAATTTTATATTATTTTTTATGGATTTATGGAAGTACCATGAAACCGAGGAGTTTCCTCTAGACGAAGGAAATTTGATAAAATGAGAGAATTTTCATCAAATCATGAAAAATAATAAAAATGCATTAAAAATATAAAACTGGCGTGGGATTGACCACGACACGGTCGGTCGGTCGTGTGTCCGTGCTCCCAGCACACTGTCAATATTTTTGATTATTTGTTATTTTCTTCTCTATTTTGCATAGGTTCATCGTTTCGTTGTATTTTTGAAATACTCGTTCGTGCGGTGACTGTTAGTGTATCATCGTTGAATACACCTTCACCATTTGAATCTGGGCTTACTTAGAGGTAGCTCAGACGCCCGGTTTTTGATTATTTATTACTAATTGTGGAATCCAGTGGAGAATAATTCACAAAACTGAGTAATAAAATGTTTATTATTAATTCATAGGATCAGCTGAGGATTCGACTACGAATTCAGAATAATAAAATGAGCATTACCATTCCATGGGATCGTGGATTCGACCATAGAATCGGAGTAATTAAGATTTATCTATTACCATTTATGAGACCAGTTGTGGATTCGATCATGAAATCAGAGTAATGAGATAATATAGTTATTGCCATTCCAGGGGACCAGTCGTGGATTCGATCATGGAATAAGAGCAATTGTAATTAGGAATAATTAAATTTGTGGCTCTATACTAGCAGAGCAAGCTGTCTAAGAGCATTAATTATCCCGATATGAGCTTGTCGGTAAGTCATATCCTTTATATAGTCAGGGTAAACTCGTTGTTTGTTCCTGAAGACGTTATCACCTTATACTAGCAGAGCAAGCTGCCTAGGAGCCGTCCATCTCGTGATGCTATATAAGAATAATCACTGAAAGTATTCAGTATTCATGAGATATGTCGTTGTCCAGTCGTGAGACTACATATCTACATGTACTCTGAGAGAAAGTACTCTCCGTTGAGAATTCGATGAGAGACCCGTGTCTCGATACTCACGTGTGATTGCTGAATTTAGCCTTTGTCGAAAATCCACCATCTACACAACCACACCAAATATTTTGTTCGGCAATCTGTATGGAATAAACTCCAATATAATTACAAGAGAATCAACTAGACATTTATACTCAATCAAAGAAAGATATCCAAGAGTTATATCTCTTTCTCAAACCAATCAATAACTCAACATGATGGAATCCGTAATATGATTAATAAGAGAATCACTTGAATGGTACCAAAGACCAACATTCAAGTGCCAATATTTCCATCCAACAAACAATGTCGGATTTCCCAATTGATTAAAATTCGTGCAACCTGTGATATTTCAGTTATATAAAATATAATGCGGAAAAGAAATAACACAGACACCAGAAATTTTTTTAACGAGGAAACCGAAAATGCAGAAAAACCCGAGACCTAGTCCAAATTGAACACCACATTATATTACGCCGCTACAGACTCTAGCCTACTACAAATTAACTTTGGACTGGAATGTAGTTCCTAACTAATCTCACACTGATTAAGGTATAGTCTCGTTCCTTACGTCTCTTGAACAACACCGGATTCTACGCACTTGATTCCCTTAGCTGATCTCACCCATAATTAAGAGTTGCTACCACCCAAAGTCGAAGACTTTACAAACAAATCTGTCTCCCATAGAAAAGTCTATTCAGATAGATAAATCTGTCTCCCACAGAAATACCTATGAAATTTTTGTTTAGTCTTTTGATAAATCAAGGTGAACATGAACCAACTAATAATCCGGTATTATACTCCTGAAGAGCATCCTAGAATATTAGTCACCTCACAATAACCCAACTGATTAACAAAACAAGTTGTTGTGGAATCACAAAGTTTGAGACTAAGGGCTTTGTGACTACTTTTTATATATTACCTATCTGAGATAAACTAGAGAAAATCTTAGAGAATATAATACTCAATACGATAGAAAAAGTAAGATCAGAAATGCAACTACAAAGAAAATAGTTGGATATGGCTTCAGAATCCCAATGAAGTCTTTAAGTCGTTAACCTAATAGTTTTTGGAAAACCTAGGCTAAAGGAGAATCGACTCTAATACGTAACTAGGAACACACAGAAGTGTGGTGATTAGTTTTCCCAAGTTCTAAGGTTCTCCTTATATACTCTTTCAAATTAGGGTTGCTTCCAATCAAAGCTAAGATAGTTCAGTAACAAAGCAAACAATGTCCACCGTTAGATGAAACCCTAATTCAAGATTCAAGCTAAGTCTTCTTAGAAATAAATCAATTAATCTCCACCGTTATATGGTCTTAGCATGTTACACACAAATGAAATATACTTTTATTTAGATATGTATAAACCGTACCCAAACGTTTATACCATGTTGGCTCAACAATAGTTAACCGAAGTTAGCCATATGAACACATCTTGCTTAGCCATATTCATCTAAAACATTTAGATCAAATATATCATGAATGATAACCAAATGAATCTAATTGTCCTTCAGTAAAGTTGATCAATTTTTCATCATTTCATAGAAATATTTATGAACCCATTGACTCAGAATCGGTTTGATTTATGATTCTACAAAGTACTTAATCAAGAATCAATTCATGAACATATTAGCCACGATTGCAAAAATTACATTCTTTATATTATAAATGTTTTAGTTCATGATTATGAATATTATACATGGACGATTTTAGAACATAAACACTGAGTTCGGCAACCAGGTATGCGAACAGCAGTTCCGGACTATGGCCTTGACCAGCCGTTTGCAAACCAGGTACGTAAAAAGTTGTTCTGGACCCAACCCAGGTAACTAAGTTCGCATACCAGGTACGCAAACAGACTTCCGGAACTTTTCAGGTTAATCCCGTTCGCATACTAGGTACGCAAACAAGAGTTCCGGACCTGAATCATGCACAACACAGTTCGCACACTGGGTACGCATATTGTGTTGTATCCAGACAAAGGTAAGTGTTATAAACTCTACTTTCAATCATTGAAACATTCTTGGAAGACGACAATAGTAAACTTCCCGAGGTGACATCAAATGGTTGTCTCATACAAATCATGTAATATGTTTAACGTAATTTTCATATGATCATCTTTTGACATAACATTTAGTTTCCAACAAATAAATTGTTTCCAACTAAACTCGTCAATAATACGATGAACTTAGCTAAAGATAAAAGCTTCCAACACCTATTTCAAGAAATAGATAAGTGAGATAGACTCAGCTCGAAATATCAAATGTGCATAATGAAAGAGTCTATATAGTTATACGAATTTTTCTCATAGGAGATAGAATAGAATACAATAGACTTCTGAGTGATCGATAAGTTTTGGTCTCCACATACCTTTTGTTGATGAAGTTCCTCCGAGTTCTTCAGTAGATCTTTGTCTTTAGATTATAAGCGTCTTGAAGTCTAAATCTCAACTACGCATTCTATCCTAGTCCGAGTCTTAGCTATAAGTAGACTAGAAATCAAGTATATAGTTTTGATCACCTAAACTTGACAAACAAGCTTGAGATAACAACGCTTGCGAATTCGACTGAGCAATGCTCTAACAGAAACTTTGATTGCACCTAGTTTGTTTATTCTTGATAATCTTCTCTTCTGATATAAGATTTAATCAAACTAGATCGAAGCATCGACGGGATCTTTAGAACTGTTTTTAGATATAAAGACATCTTGTGATAATTCTTTATCAATAGATTCCTTTCTGTGCGTGATTGATCACAAGAGATTCAAGTGGTGTTGTGTAGGTATTTGAAAGCAAAAGAAGATTTGAAGACGAAGAAGAATTATTATCGTATCTTGTGGATTTAGTGCATAAACCTTGGTTGGCTGGGATCCAACTAGAATCAGTTTATCTTTGATATATCTGATTGATTAGTTGCGTGAGATCGACATTCTCTATAGTTTCTCTTTGAGATCTTTAGCGATTGAGTGTGAACTAAACTTAACTATTTCGGTTATTATTGGATAGATTGATATAACCAGATAAAGGAGTTTATTATATTAAACATAAGAGCCTTTATCAACGACTCATCTTATCTTTTAGCAAGATTGATTAGAGCGGTTTCCAAACAGAATCTTCCTTTACTGTTTGGAATATGATCCAAAGGAACTTGATATTCACGCGCGTGACTCTTGAAGTCGAAGACGCAGGGATACTGAGAGAACTAAGTAGCTATGGGTAGTCTTCTTGGCCTCAATTATACGAAGTTGGTATTATATTTTACATAGCGGCTTAATTCTGAGAGTATTCAAAACTAGACTAGGACCCGGGGTTTTTCTGCATTTGCAGTTTCCTTGTTAACAAAATCTTATTGTGCCATTTTATTTATATTTTCGCATTATAACTATTTATTATAATTAAAGTAAATTTCACTTGCCATTAACTAGGCACTTGATATTGATCCTATGAGGTTTCGGTTATTACGCACCTATTATCAAGTGAACACTTTGTTGTCGTATTGTCTCGATTTCATATCAATAGATGATCATACAAACTCTATTGGATTTCTCCACTTGATTTTGATATTCTCATATTATTAGCCCAATTTAGACTAACCATGTTTCAAGTAGTCACCGTGTTGAAATATTTCTTTAGTGATTGTTGTTTCAAGAGGTTTATACACGGTGGGTCTTTGATAGGTTGTAATCAAAAATAAAAGATTGTGGTGTATTTTGGCACCTCGTATTTTCAATTGGTATCAGTGCAGGCAAACACGAAAAGATCTAACAATATGTGTTTGGTGCGATCTAACCTATAAGAATTGGATCTAATAGATGATTCAGTCAACGTGGCTGCAAGATTTGACTACTTCAAGACTCGTGGTGGAAGACATGAATGGAGTTTATAATACTCTTGTTCCTAATCTTGTTAGGAATTGGTATTATGTCTATGTATGTCTCTGTTAACTTACATAATCCCTTGGCTATCATAGAATTGTATCTCGTGGTATTGTTTATTAGAAATTTTAGTAACACTGATACAATTTTCTATGTGACATGTTTGATCGTGAAAATGCATGAGATTCCTGTTGACATTTTTCTGTATACAAACCATGATTATTATGAAAAATATGGGATCTTATAGTATATATTTTGGATTTGTTACCCGTATGTATATATATATATATATATATATATATATATATGTATACATATGTGTACATTTTCAAATCTAAAACAATCAATGTATCGCTGATTAGGTTGCGATTTTGGAATCCTTCTAACTATATAGAGGATGATTTTTTGGTTAATAATTCTATTAACAAAGGATTCCTTCATACACCCCACAAATGTTTTAATGAAGCAAGTTAACTTTTAAAATACTACTGGATTTGTGATTCTAAAGATATTTTTTTATAAGTGTCCTGTTATGTTCAAATTTGTCATTGTATACTCTACTGGAAAACTCTTAAGTGGACTTCAAAAGAGATTATCAAATTCTGATAATTATAGAGTTGGAAAATGTTTAGACATGAATATTGAATTGATCCATGTTAAAGGTCCAGTCCAAGAAAAATTGGTTGTCCAAAAGAAAGACTTAGTTCCGAAATCGGTTTTGTTTCCTCACAAACAATGGTTTCCGATTTTCAAAGGATTTCCTAAAACTAGTTATTTCTGAAAATTAATATTTTTTCTTCCTATAAAAGAATATTATCTTGTATTGCTTTTACAAGCATCTTTGGAGAAGTTGTTCGGAACCGTAACTAGCGTTTTTCTTATATCCTCGGTATTCGAAAATATGGTATAAAGGAAATAAAGAGAGAAAACTCCCGAAACAAACAAATTGGAATTGGATCCATATATTCCTTTGGTGAAATTGAAAAAGTCAAGATTCCTCACTTGATCAAAGAAAAATATTTATCGATTTACTTTGATATCTTTGTATAAGTTCTATTTCGAATAAAGTTATACATATTATTATTTGTGAATAAAATTATTATTTTATAATTTTTGTTTCACGTGATAGTTTCCAATTCCGTATCCTATGTATGAATGTTTATATTTTTTCTATGTGAACTTCGGTTTATGAGATGTCTGATTTCGGTTTTTATTAACCTTAGTATTCGATCTCATATGATGTTTCCTTTATGATTTGTGTGCCTTTTTAATTTAGCGGGATTAAGTTATATACCATGTTGGTAGGCTTTATCAAAGGATCATAAGGTGATCTGATTGAAACTCATATGTGAAAAGTCACAATATGTTGAATCAATTTATGTTTACATGAGTTGTGTTTAGCATAACATATGTGTTTCGGGTTTTCAACTTTTGCTATTGGCACACATTAGTTAAAACAGATTCAACCTTTCTCTGGTAAAGGTTGCTTTTGTTGTTGTGCTTTTGTTTCTCGCGAGAGGACGACAACACACAGGGGGGAGTTCTTATTTGAACTTGCGCTTAATGATATATCTTTATGCGGAGATGTGGCTACGGAATTTGAGGTAAAGATTTTTATTTATTTAATCGTTTTTCCTGTTCAAGAAAAGCTTGTTTATATTGCATATATGTTGCTTTTGCTTAACAAAATTTCGACATAATTGATGTGTTCCATTATTGTGTACGGATTGTTTGTGTGATTCAATTGTTTTCGGTTAAGAAAAACTGTGTCAATTTATTTGGCTTATTGTTGGGTATAACGAAATCCGGTGCAATTGCGATGTTGTAATGTATATTTGTTTCAATTGCTTCCGGTTAAGGAAAATAATTTTGGGGTCAATTTATTTTGGTATGTATCTATTTTTTTTGGCTTAACAAAATTACGGGATCATTTGTTTAGTCCATTTGATTCCGGATAAGAGAAACTAAGTTGATTTTGATCTTAGCTATACTTATCAATTGGAGGTTTCGGTTATTCAAGTCTAATCGAATGACTTGAAAAGAAAACCTAGTGTTCTTCTTGTCTAAAGGGAAAGGTCTAAGTTATTGTCTGAATAATTAGAGACTGATGAGAAAGACAAAGTTAATTCTGATCTTTAATTTGGTCTTATCGAAACAAGCGGTTGTACATACACAGTCGGTTCAACAACAGTATTAAGTTTCTTAGTCGATTTTTTGGACTATGAGGGAAAATTGCTTTGGGAAATTGTTTCCTTGATAACATATTGAAACTAAATTACTTTTGCAGTTTCGGTTTTAATATCGGTTATCTAAAATGGTATGTGAAATCTTCGTGCTTCATTCTTATAGGTTGTACAACTCTTTTAGATTTGTAATATCCTTTCAGTTTGTCCTTTATTTTATCGAACCTTTGTCATTTTGTGATAAAAAGTGGGAGAAATATATGGAGTAAACAAGTGATTTTTGATCACTAGGTACGGATAATTGCGCTTAAACGTTATATCTAACAAAAGAGTAATGCATTTGAAAAAGCGGGGGTCTAACAACACCACCCAATATTTCACTTAGCAATCTGTATGGACTAACTCCGAAATACTTTGCTAGAGAATCAACTAGACAGTCAGACTCAATCTAGATAAAAGTCTCAAGGAGTTAATATCTCTCTCTTGATTTGATTTTTACTCAAGCTAAAATCAATATCTAGTCTTTATATAAAATACAAGGAATAACTTGGACGGTACCAAAGACCAATGTCCAAGGATCAACCAATATCAATCAACAACCAAAGGTTGGATTTCCAATTGATGATCACGAACGCACAACCTGTATTATTTCAATTATATAAAACATAATGCGGAAGAGAAATAACACATACACCAGAAGTTTTGTTGACGAGGAAACCGCAAATGCAGAAAAACCCCGGGACCTAGTCCAGATTGAATACACATTGTATCAAGCCGCTACAGACACTAGCCTACTCCAAGCTAACTTCAGACCGGACTATAGTTGAACCCCAATCAGTCTCCCACCGATCCAAGGTACAGTTGTACTCCCGTGCCTCTGATCCCAACAGGATGCTGCGCACTTGATTCCCTTAGTTGATCTCATCCACAACCAAGATTTGCTGCAACCCAAAATCGTAGACTTGATAATAAACAAATCTGTCTCACAAAGAAAAGTCTATCAAAGGATAAATCTGTCTCCCACAGATAAACCCTAGGTTTTGTTCCGTCTTAAGATATGAAATCAAGGTGAACATGAACCAATTGATAATCCGTTCTTATATTCCAGAAGAACAGCCTAGATTAATCAATCACCTCTCTACAATCCTTCCTGACTACACAGGCGGTTTGTCGAGGAATCACAAACAGTGAGACGAAGATGTCTGTGACTTCTTTATCTTGCCTATCGGAGAACTCTCACGATCTCAAGCCAATCAAAGATTGTACTCGTACGATAGAAGATGCAAGATCAGATCACACAACTAAGATAAAAGTAGTATCGGTCTGGCTTCACAATCCCAATGAAGTCTTTAAGTCGTTAACCTGGTTTTAGAGAAGAAATCCAAAGGTTAAAGGAGAATCGACTCTAGAGAGCGCACTAGTATCACACAGACGTGTGGGGATTAGTTTTGCACAATGATATATGTCTCCTTTATATAGTCTTCAAATCAGGGATTTTCCTTAGTTACAAAGCAATCCATATTCACCGTTAGATGAAAACCTGATTTAGATTCAAGCTAATATTTCTCAACCGTTAGATCGAAAACTTAGCTTGTCACACACACTTAGGTAGACGTTTACTGAGTTTGTGAAAACCATGCCTAAACGTGTACGTGTATGTTGGTTCAACATAGTAACCAAAAGGTTAACCATATGAGAATTTCATATTAACCTTGTTCTTCTTCACCATAACTAGTTCAATTGACTCAAATGAACTAGTTAGAGAGTTGTTCAATTGCTATGAGATCTTATGTAACTACACAAGACACAATTGAAACAAAGATGATTCGATTCGATTGAATCGGCTCATGAACTTTATATCCACGGTTTGCATAAGACATTCCTTAGTAATTTAAGTTTCATGTTCAGATCACATCTTTAGATCATGACCTCTTAAGCTCATAAACAAGTTCGCGGACTTAAGACAATCGGTGGAGTTTTCCAAACTCAGCAGAAAATCTCGGCAAAAAGACTTTCGCCAGTTCGCGGAATTACACGCAAACGAGTTTTTGGAAAATCCCAGCAGAAATTCTCGATACAAGAACTTCCGTCAGTTCGGGGACTGAGTTCGCGGACTTGGCAAAGACAATTCCTCCGGTTACTCTCAATCAACAAAGTTCGAAAACTTCGGATTAAGGAATACATGGTTATGTAATCTAAACTCTCATTCCAATCATTGAAACATTCTTAGAGGACGTTATATAGCCGTTATTCATAGACCGTTTTGCGTCAGAGCAATTCTCAAAGTAATTGAAACTTTTCATGACTCTCGTCACTAGGTGAAGATAAACTTGATCAAAGCGAAACGCTTTATCAACACATGATTTCGAGATATAGATAGGCGAGATGTACTCGGCTCGAAATATCAAATGTGTATGATCCAGTCTATATACCATACGACTTTTGTCTCATACGAAATAGGAGATAGAAGAGATAGACTTTTGAGTGATAGATAAGTTCAAGTCTCCACATACCTTTTTGTTGATGAAGTTCCATGGTTCCTTGAGTAGATCTTCATCGTTGTATAATGAATCGCCATGAAGTCCTTGAGCTCAACTACACTTTTATATCCTAGTCCGAGACTTAGGTATGTAGGCTAGAAATCAAGACTCATAGTTTTGATCACTAACATTAACAAACATGCTTGAGATAGAAACGCATGCGAGGTTGACCCAGCTATGCTCTAACAATCTCCCCTTTGTCAATTTTAGTTACAAAACTATTAATACATATGGAATACAAAAAAGGATAAACTTTAGTGTCTCCTATTCCATAGTCTAATCTTCAACGTTCCCTGAAATCTACGTCCTTCCAAGTACTCCAATGATCCCAATAGTTGTAAGTTTAGCATCACCGTTGTTGAAGATCCGTAGCTATAACAATGAGAGAAATCGAGATTCTCGATCATTATTATACAGTGTCATAGTATTATTATGTAACATCAAAGTCCAATTGTATCACGACTTTAAAAATAATACTATGGTGATATGTATCACTCCCCCTTAGTCAATACTCCATCTCGATCATGGAAACCAC
Source organism: Papaver somniferum (assembly GCF_003573695.1). NCBI lineage: Eukaryota > Viridiplantae > Streptophyta > Magnoliopsida > Ranunculales > Papaveraceae > Papaver > Papaver somniferum. The sequence goes on from NC_039359.1 coordinate 143,584,553, forward strand.
TCCCCCTTACACAATGATCCGAAAACCATATGTATTTGTAGTGTGAACTACAATATTTCTCCCCCTTTTGTCAATAAAATTGGCAAAGGTACAAGAATGGGATCATAATGAAATTTCCACAAGAGACATTTCATAGACTAAAAGAAAAAATACATACCAACTTAATTTAGATGCAATCATAAAGCTGAAGCTAAATGCATTCATCAAGGAGTTTTAAGATACAAGATAACCCCTATAAAATTCCACAGCCGCACACCGCGCAAGATATTACCATTAAGCACAAGTTCAAAAGAACTCTCCCCCATTTGATGTCATTCCCGAAAGAACAACAAGAGCGACCTTAATTTCGAAAGAAAAGAAGGATTTTTAAATTGGACACCAAAAACCATAGAAATGATTTTCCATATCCAAAACTCAACCAAATTAATCACAAGAAAACCCATGATTAATTTAATTGGAATACACAACTAAATCAAACCACAAAAGTGATCAATTTAATTGAAGGTGCTCAACATAAGTAAACTTACGGACATACGACTAAGGTAATCATATGGAGACGACTAACTTAATCGTTCACATAGTCAACATAAGGAAAAACCTTACGGAATATACGACCACATTTAACCAATAGAACATGATTTGTATAGCCGTTCATATATTCAACACAAGAACTTGTGGAATATATGAAAACTCAACTAGACTAATTACAAGAGAACTTATAATTAATCTAATTGGAATACAAACAACCAAACTAATCACAAAAGTAATCAATTTAATTGCCAAAGGATTTTCTCGACAAAAGAAGACTTTCGGAGCAAATAACTAAATAACCAACCAAGATGATTAATTTAGTTCATAATGCTCAACATATAGCATCTTATGGAACAACCAACAAAGCCAATAAGAATAATCGACTTAGTTGTATCGTCCTCAACATAAGACACACAATGGAGCCTTCACGGTAAAACATAACAAAATGGATCAATGAAGATCAATACCGTGGATAACATACAAGGATCTATTCTGTTTTCCATCATAATAACATAATAGACTTTATCCTTGTCATAATAGATTTTATCCTATTTTCCATCAAATACATGACTGCATAGGCATAACTTTTGTAATTGTCAAAAGTCCATTCGTCCTTTCATCAATACGAATATCAATTTATGAATGACTTTACTTTTGACACAATATGGGACCTTCAAGTTCACGGACGCAAACAATACATATCCCATAATCAAATTGCAATATCACAAAATCATAACGATCAATACTGCAATAACATCATCCTCCAAATATTTTTAGAATTTAAAAAACAATAAACCTAAAAAAATAACATAAGAAGATGAAAACAAAATAGTTATGTGTAGTCACAATCATCGCTATTCAAAGCAATAGTTATTCTTCCAACTAATCCAAAAAGAAGACATACTAGGCAACAATAAAGACAAGCTAGAAAGAGTCAGACTCCATTGTTTTCCTGACAGCAAATAGGGATGAGGGCTGTACATGATCCTCTCATGACCTGGAGTCTTCGAGCTTGTGAAAGACATCCTTCTCTGCATCCTCGGAGAGATGACTCTCTTTAAGAAGATCATTGATTTGAGATTTTATGAGACCAAGGTCAGACACAACCTTTTCCAACTCAGTTTTCACCATATCAAGACCTTTGAGAGTATCAACAAGTTGTTGTTTTGCTTCCCCAAAGTACTTAAGAAAGTCATGAACAACTTCAGCAGAAATCATATCATCCTTTTCAACATCTTCATGAGTATATGCAAAGAAGCATGAGGCATTGGGATGATCTTCATCTACAAGTGTTCTTTTCCTCTTGGAATCAACCTCAACACCTTTGTCAAGAAATCTTTTTGCGAAACCACCATAACAAGATGAGGAGGAAGACATTCTTTGAAAATCCAAAAACCACCAGAGGTACACGTACGTGACTTGTAACCCTAAGAGGTTGGATATTTTATCCTTGGGGACAACAATTTATGGTTTCAAATAAACTGTTGACTCGGGCCAGAACAGAATCCGTTCGAGTACAACAAATACCCAAGAACAAAAGTCCTTCAAACATATGAGAACATGTCCTAAAAACAAATTTTAAGGCAGTATGCGACAATTTTACTTAACCAATACTTGATCTTAGCGGATCTGTCAACACGAGTTTAACTATGGACGATAAGAAAATAGCTTAACTTAACAGATGCAAGCAACAAGTATACCTGTTTTTAACACAACTTACTCAACAAGATTTTATATGAGTAAGTTCTCGAACCTTGTGATTAATTAGCACAAGTACGAGCCACAGGGTCATTACGAGGTTTATGTCTTTGGTTAATTTTGTTTTTCCTCTTAGTCTTAGAGAGGGATCCTGTTTGACATGAGAAATTATCATAAAATTTACTGTCGTCAAAGCAAGAGACATAGTTAGAGTTCTTACCAGAAGTGCCTTGACATGAGGAAGAAGATAATCTGTTGACAAGCTCTTTGTATCTTACAATTATCTCTTTAATAACCTTTCTTATCTTATCAATTTTCCTTTCTTCTGGAATGATCATCTCAACAAGAACAATGTTGCATTTAGAGACCAACCGTTGAAATTCCTTAGGAAGATGTTTATTAAGACGTCTATTCTGCCCTTGAACATTGGAGGAACTCACTGTACTGAATTTCCTGGTTGCATACACAGGATAGGTACGAAAAACAATTGGCTCAATCATACAGATGTCAGTCACACCTTTGAGAATCAAATCTAGGGTGTGTTGAAGTTGAACTAAGGAGTCTTTATTCAACTTGGAGTTTCTCTTCTGTCTAACAAAAACTTAGTCTCACAAACAAGACATACCTTTTGATCATAGGAATGATTGGTGTAGTTGTAGGAAATCCTACACTACACCCCTCACAAGATTTCGTTAACATTCAATTCATTTTTGGATTAACAATCTTAATTTTATTGATGAATCTTTGAACAATCTTACAAAAAAAAGATAAAGGAATCAAGAATGACCATTGCTCTAGATTTTCTCTTTCCTATTTACTTGCTTCTCACTTCAAAAAAGATCTCTCCATTTCCTTTACAATTGAACGACTATTTATAGGGAAGTACCTAGTGGATGACAGCTAATCTGTCCTTTATTTTCGGATATGTCTTGCGATATTCTCGCAACCTTACAAATGTTAATCTTGCAATCTCTCTTATTTTCGCAGAATCATTACATTTTTCTCATGATTTTAGCTGACGTCGTTTATTATGTCACTTCTAAAATTGTTCTGCGACGCTGTTGTGTTGTGTTGTTGATAATTTCGCTGAGGAATTATTGCTGCGAGATTCTGATCCTACATCTTTCCTCTTCTCATATCTTCTCTGCAAAGTAGAGAATGATGTGATAAATGCTGCAGTTGTTCATCTCTTCATATTCTGCATTTATCATACGTATTCTTTCTTCCATCTGTTTCTTGACACGTCTTCTGTAACCGCTGCTTTTCAACCGCTCATGTCTTTTCGTCTTAATGGTGTTTATTTCCTCGAGTAAAAAATCTTCTTTATATATTCTTCTTACTCTTCTTTCCACTTTCTTTTTACTTTCTCTTCTCTTTTTATTCTCTCATCTCTGCAACTATATTGTTCTTCCGTAAGTTCCGCTGCTGTAATCCTTCCCTCTTCAATCTTCTTACTTTCTACCATTCCTGGTCAAAGTGCCAAATCAATTCTTTCTATCAAACTTTTATCTGATCAATATTATGATGATCAATCAATTATAATTTCGCTAGGTCAAATTCTCGCAGGTCTCCCCATTCCTCTTTATGACCCAGATATTCCTATGTTCTATGAAATTCTCGCTCACTCGGGATTTTTGCGAGCTATATTCCAATTGAGTGGGGATTGCATCCGTCTGATGTTAGAGTTCACTAATCGTGGTGCTGGTAAAGGATCTCTGTACTCCAAAGAACTTAGGGATCCTAAATTCACAGACTTGGAGATAATTGCTGAGAAATACACAGTAGCGAGTTTCTTTGAAAATTATGAATTGATCTCCATGAAGAAAGAGAATACTCGCTGGGGTATTCGTTGGAAAAGAAAAGATAACATTGATGAAGCTAAAATACTCATGCAAGACATTGATTGGCATTCTGGTAAAAACATAACTCCTCGCCAATCCAAAGATGATAAATGGTGTGTTTTTCCCTTGATGCTAAAAGGACCTTACATTGCTGGGTCAAATGTTCTTCCTGAGAATCTGGCTACCTATCAACCTTGGTATTCTCTTGGCCCGAGAAGGAGAAAGATGTATGTTTCTTCCAGTTTCACTCACTTTATATTTATTTATTTCTCTCTATTCTTTTGTTCGCTGACTCTTGCGACATTCTACAGATCCAAAAACTGAAAGATAATTATAACAGGACTGGGAAGACTAGTACCTTGTTAGCTCTTCGCTCATACACAGATGAGGTAAGAAATATTATCTTATTTCTAAACAGTATACTGTTGTTTTCATTTCTTATTTCTATCTGTGTCTGAAGATTATTGCTGAAATAGAAGAACCTGCCAATGTTGCGAAGACTGGTGATAAAGGTAAAGGTGCTCTTCGCAGGGAAAAACCAACTGCTCCTCCTTCAAAGAAAAGAAAAGTCTGTTCTTCCGCTCCTTCAAATATTCCTTCTCATGAAAACTCCGAGAATGATGAGGATGATGAGGATAACGATGACCTTGCTGCAAATGAAGATTCTCCATCTGAATCTTCTATGGCTAAGCTTCTGGCCTCTTTTCTGATTCTTTGCAAGGAATGTGAGATAGTCAATTCGCTAATACTTGTAAAGATCTCGCTACAATTTGCGATGTTCCTTTGTTGGATGGTGATAATTCTCTTCGCGGAGTTTCTAGATTAGTGACTCCCAATTTCCTGCATTCTCTTAATAGTCTGGTATGCTTTCATCCTTTTACTTCTTCATTGTTGTAATCTCAAAATCTCTTTCTATTTTAATACTTTTTATATTTTCTCGCAGGCTGGAAAAGCTTCTTTCGTTGTTGCCTCAGATCTGGAGAGGAGACGCGAAATTCTTGAAAAGAAGAATCTTCAATTTCGCACAAAGAATGAGGAACTGGAAGCTGAAGTCAAATGTCTTCGCGAGAAAAACAGACAACTAGAAATTGATTCTTCTTCGTATAAAAAAAAAATCTCTAGTCTTCATCAAGCTAATAATAAGCTCTATGGTATGTTACTTTTCTCCTTTCCCTTCATTCATTCATCCTGTTTTTTTAACTTATTTAATTGATCTTTTTTGCAGACATTTATGGTCCTTCTGATGAAGCTACCATTCTTCGTTCATTTCATAATGCCTTGGATAATGATACCCTTCTTGAGCGTCTTAATAAATCTTTAAATAGTTTCTCAAATGATAAAATTTCGTCTCTTTCCCTGAATGAACTAAGATCCAAATTTTTCCTTTTAGAAATTGACCATAGATCTAGTTTAGGCTTAGCCAATCTATTTAAGCGTCTCCTTCTTATTTCTAAGAAGAAAATCAATGAGTTGAGAACAAAAATTAGCGGTCTCATAGATGATAAGCATCGCATCTCTGATCAAGGTGCTAAGGCTTTGGCGAAATTCCAAGAGACCCTTCTTGAAGTTCAACTTGAACGAGATGAAGCTAACCACAAGAACATCGAGCTCTGCGAAAGAGAAAACCAAATTCGTTCTCGTCTTCTTATAAGTAATGAGGATGAATTCGCTTGGGCTGCGAAAATCTTAGACGATGCCAGAAAAGATTTAGGTGTAAATGTTAGTCTCCAAGTTGAGCATACAACCTTGATTAGAGATATGATTTCTGACAGAGAAGGTTATTAATTGTTCTTCTTTACTAATATTTTGTTTCTTATGAATTTTCATCAAGTTATTGATTGCCTTTTGCTCACAGATTCTGAAAGTAGATATCGTGAAAAGATTGAGGAACTTGAAGTTGAAAAAGAGGAACTCGCAAAGAATATTTCTTCTCGCAACGACAAGTATTCTAGATTAAAGAATCAAATCAAGATCACTGTTGCGAACTTTAAGAATGATGTTATGCATTTTCGCAATAAAACTATCCAAATGGTTTGTGATGACCATAGTATTCCTCATTCTGATTATCCTTGTCTCTTGGAGGAGATCCCAAAGAATATTCCCAGTCTAATTATTTCTGATAGCGAAGCTGATGATGAAGAATCTGATGGTGATGAAGGTTCTGATGGAGATGAAAGTTCTGATGCAGACGAAGAAGGGAACAAGTATGATGAAGATGATGAAGGATCAACTAAGAAGTAGTCTTTGTTTCTTTCTTTGATCTTCTGTAATACTTGTTCATTCATTCCTTCTTTCTGTATATTTGCGAATTCTTTTGGTTCCCCATATTCCTTAATTTATGAGTTTCTTTCATTTTGACATGCATTCATTAAAACAATTCTTCCTTGCAATACAGTTAATCAATATAATCATTAATTTTTGAATTTTTGTGTAAATCTATCATATGGAGACAAATAACATTTTCTGATTTCATTCATTCCCATACTTTCCTCTGTTATTTGTATCCAAATGAGAGATTTTGCAGATTTTTCTTATTTTGTGCCTCAACTTCGCAGTTATTTATGTATAATTTCGCAATCTTATGCGAAGTGAATTTTGATTCCTTTCAAAATTCATTCTTGTGTGGTCTTATTTTGCCTTCCTAATTAAAGGTCTTATTATGCCACCTCTTGTCATTGCGACAAAATCGCAGGACGTTCTTGCACTTTCATGCAAAAACCCATTGATCTTGCCTTAAATTTTTCTTTCGTATTATGGACTCTTCAGGAATGTTGCGACAATATGACAGGCCTAAATATTCTTGCGAAAATAAAGCCCCATGACATTGCCGTCTTGCGACGAAATCGCAGGACGTCTTCGCACTTTCATGCGAAAACCCATTGATCTCGTCTTATCTTTTTCTTTTGTATTATTGCCTCTTTAGGATTGTCGCACAAATATGACAAGCCTTAATACCCTTGCGAGTAAAAAGCCTCATGACATTTGCGTCTTAAGACACTTATCAGCTCCCTAATGGAGGGTGCCCCCTTATCTTCCCCCTGGTTTCCCCTTCAAGGAGGCGTACTCTACCATACAAGGTTAGCTCCTCCCATCCAGTCTTAACAACAACCAGTTGTTTTCGCCTCTTATCCCTTTTACCTATAGGGTTTATGGTTACGAGACTGCACCCTAAGTGGGGTTTTCTTCGGGCCGAGTGCAGTATAAGCCAAGACTTGTCAAGAATGGCAAGGTACGCTTCAAACGCCCTGGCACTCTTGACTCAACCGTGTACCTCGGCGCCTTGATCAGATTCTGCACTCCTTGGGAGAGTCCTTATTACCTTAGTCGCCCAACCTAAGTCATATGCTTAAGCTGAGAATCCAAGGTGCCTCTCCCGGATGGGCTTTATTGACCCCAAATCTCCATGACTCAGGTTCCGGTGGCGGTGTAGCCTTTCCCTGAGCCATGCAACAGGTACCCCCTTATATGACGTACTTTAGGTCTTATTTGCCTCTTGCGAAATTGTATTCGCGAACTAGGGTGTACGCCATAAAGGTTGCCCCTTTCTCTTTTATTTGTTCTCTGATTGTCTTCTGTAAATTCATTATCTCTGCGAGATTCTCGCACATCATCATATGTATTTGCATTTCGCAATCTCAATTTTGTCATTCAATAAAATGTATTTTTGAGAATTTTACTTATTGCGAGAGTGTCGCAACAAATTAATCATTCATACATTTTTTTTTATTACCTTTGCCATCCTCTGCTTCTTTGTTATTTTCTGCTACTGCTTCCTTGGTAGTGGTATGTTCATCATTTTTATTTGAGCTAGCATTAGTTTCGCAACATATCTCTTCTTTTCTTTCGATTGCATCCACCATCAACCTCTCACTTCTTTGTGTTCTTTGATTTTGTGTCGCCAATTTTCCTTCTTGTTTGCTCTTCCTTCGCAAGATTCTATCTCAGTTTCGTAACACCTCTTTCCTTCAACCCAATCTCCCTTTATGATTACTACACCGCTGGGGTGAAGGAATTTGATGCACTGGTGGAAAGTTGAAGCTACACCTAGAATCCCATGTAGACAAGGTCGACCAATTAATTCATTGTAGGGTGACTCTACATCAACGACACAAAATAGGATTTCAGAAGATATTCCCTTCAATGGAATTCGCATAGTAACCTCCCCTTTAGGCTTGTTGGCAGTACCATTAAAACCATATATCTTATATGTTGATGGTATAAGATCATCATCTCTTCCTCCCATAGTTTTATAAGTATGATAAAATAAGATGTTCACAGAGCTTCTAGTATCGATTAGAATCCTATTAATTGCCCATGAATCTTCAGCTTCATCATCCTCATCTTCTTTCGGTTTTGGATTAATTTCTAATTTTACTACCAATGGATTATCATGTACCTCTTCACCTTCGGGGATTTCTTCTGCGGTAAAAGAAATAATCTGTTTCTGCCATTCCTCTAGTGGAGAGATTTTCGCAATATTCATAATTTCTCTTCCATCGTTGATCTCTTGCGAACACTCTACTCAAAACATTGTCATGAAAATCTTCAATTGTCTTGTATGAATGTACGATAGAGTGACAAAATAGATTCCTTGCTTTTGCACCAACTTCTATGAAGAATGTTTCGTTCTTTTTCATCGTGTTTACTTTGTGATGTTCTGGTGGTGGTGGCAATGGTTGAGATTGTGGGTGCCCTACCAAAAAGTGGTTTAGTTTTCCTTGATCTATCATTCTCATAATAATTCTTTTTACATTTCTGCAATCATTTGTTGTATGTCCATGAAAATGATGATAAGAACAAAATTCATGACTTCTGTGGTTTGGAGGTGGTTCTGTTCCCATGTTCCATGGTGTTGGTATATTCTCCATCAAAATTATAGCTTCCCATATTTTCTCCACACTTGCATTTAGAGGTGGCATCTTGATTTCTTCCCATACTACCTTGTGACCTCCTTGTCCTCTATTATATTTTTGTCTTTGACCTCCATAAGTTTCTTGTGGTTGATCGAGTCTTTGAATCTTATTATTTCCACCACGATTGTAGAAATTTCTTTCTCCTTCATACTCCTCTTGATCTCGGCTTCCCATAGCCACCAGTTTCTGTTGATTGTTACCCGTCACCTTCTCTTGTTGTACTTGTGAAGTATTCGCTACTGTGTTTATTAGCTTGGGTAACAAGCTTGCATTCGCTGTTCGTGAACTGGTGTTCGTAACTGGGTATGATTTCATTTCTTTCCTCTAGAGCAATATATTCTTCTTGAAGTTCTCGCAATTCAGTCATTGTGATCTTATTCTTGACTCTGAAAATTTGGACATACAATAGGTTGGTTGCAAACATAGCATTGATAAATGATAATATAAGATATCTCTCATCTACACGGCCAGCCATTTCGCTACACATAGTCCTCCATCTTTTAGTTAGGTGCTTCAAACTTTCACCAATCCTTTGTTTTAATCCAAGCACGTCTTCAATACCAGGTCGTGAAGAATTATTACTTATATATGCCCCCAGGAACGTAGTCTGCAAATGATTGAAGGATTTTATTGTATTCTTTGGTAGACCTTCAAACCATTTTAATTCCTTCCCTGTTAAGCTGGGTGCGAAATACTTGCATAATACAGCATCATGATTTTCCCATTGCAACATGCACCTCGCGTAGGCTTTAATATGTTGAATTGCACAAGTTGTTCCATCAAAAATGCTGGTTAATGCGGGCAAATTGCATTTCGGTGGTATTCCTCATAATTGTACTTCCCTTGTAAAAGGATTTTTCGCAGATTCTTCTATAGCTTCATCCAATTGTCTTCTGCCTACTTCTCCTTTATTATTTAGCATTCCTCTCATTTATTCTAACTCTTTCAAGATTTGTTTATTTACACCTGAATTTTGATCCATTGGTCTTTTTAATTTCGCCTCCCTTCTTCTGCGTTCATGTCTTTCTTCTCTCACGAAATTTTGCATCTCTTCTTCATTATCCTCATCTCGTCTTCTTCTGCGAGTCTCTTCTTCATCTCTATCTTGAATTCACATATGATTATGTCTCTCATTTTCCCCTTCATGATTTTGTTCATTTCTTATTAATTCCATTCGCCGTCTTTCATCCATCCTCTGTATTCTATCATACTCTTCATTGATATTACCGTTATTCCGGTATTGTGTACGCCTTCTTTCTCGATTATCGTGATTGTTCTGGCGAACTGTCTCCTGAAGCTCTTGTTCTTCCATTTCCGCTCTCAATCTTTCACGTTCGCAAATTAAACGTGCTTGTTCAGCATAACGTCTTTCAATTTCTTCTTCAATCGTATATTGATTTGTTTGAGTTTCTCTTTCATGTAAAATTCTCCTTCCTTCCTCTCGATTTCCTTCGCCATCTTGGTCATTTCGTCCCTGACGTTGTCCGTTCTCTTGATTTCTACCATTTTTCCTATCATCAAAAGTTTCATTTTATGGAACGTAAAGATCATCAGTTCTTTCTCTATTTTCACAATATTCTTCATTAGGATTTGATATTTCTTCTTGAATATTGTTTCAAGCATTAATTGTGGGTGAGTTTCGCCTCATTTCTCTTCTAGTCGATCTTGAATATGATTTTGTAATACTTCTCGATCTTCTACTCTGTAGTCTTATATTTTCCATCCTCAATTCGTGATTTTGTGTTGTTAAATTCGCACGCTCTTCTGCCTCAGCTCTTCTTTCTTCGTGTATTCTTCGTCTCAACGTTTCTAACGATCTAATTTCCTCATCTCCATGAATTATTCCTTCATATGATTCTTGATTTCTCTCTACATGTCTATGGTTTCTGGTTTGTTGCTCTTCTTCTACTTCTTCTGCTGAATTTGATTGCCAAGTGTGTATACTCACCCTATCATAATCTGTATTCCTCCCTTGTACTAGTGTTTGTTGAACTGGTGGTTGAATTTGATTTTCTCTATTACTTCTCATTCTAGTAGATTCTCCCATTTCACTTCTTTCCCTTCCAGCAATTCTCTTGCTTCTTCTAACAGTAGTTGGTTGTTCTGATGTATTTTTTCTTCTAGCCATTTCTTCAATGTTAACGAATTGCGAGAAATTATGTAAAATTCTTAATCAATCACTCTAAATATTCACAAATCTCAATATTAATCTTCAATATTTTCTAGAATAATCTTCAATAGCCCATGTTTCTAGCGCCATTATGTAGTTGCAGGAAATCCTACGCTACACCCCTCACAAGATTTCATTAACATTCAATTCATTTTTGGATTAACAATATTAATTTTATTGATGAATCTTTGAACAATCTTACAAGAAAAGATAAAGGAATCAAGAATGACCACTGCTCTAGATTTTCTCTCTCCTATTTAATTGCTTCTAACTTCAAAAAAGATCTCTCCCTTTCCTTTACAATTGAACGACTATTTATAGGGAAGTACCTAGTGGATGATAGCTAATATGTCCTTTATTTCCGGATATGTCTTGCGAAATTCTCGCAACCTTACAAATGTTAATCTCGCAAACTCTCTTATTTTCGCAGAATCATTACACTTTTCTCATGATTTTAGCTGACGTCGTTTATTATGTCACTTCTAAAATTGTTCTGCGATGTTGTTGTGTTGTTGATAATTTCGTTGAGGCATTACTGCTGCGAGATTCTGATCCTACAATTGGAGGATGTAGTCTTAATATTACCTTCAGAAGAGCTGTCTCTTTTACAGAATGTCCCAAGTTCATGATTGGAGGAAACATTAGGAACATCTGTAATTACTTCTGAATGTAAAGCATCAGAAGTTCTTGGTACATTAGATTGCTTTGAACATCCTTGAATTGAGATTTTATTCAAGCGTCGTTCAATACTCAAGGCATACTTTTCGAGGCTAGCCTCAAGAGTCAAGCATGAAGACTGATCTTCAGCGTTGCCATGAACTTTGCAATTTCTTACAATACCAAGAAGAACATTGACATGGTGTTTTATCTGATTCATTCTAACATCTTGAATTCTAACAAGATTTAGAATCAATTTACTCTCTTCAGCTGTATCCCATTCATTAGAAGAGAAGGTCTCTTTCGAAGGGTAGTCATGAACACTCATGTCATTGTCTGTTTGTCTCGTCAAACCACAAGGTTTCTCTATATTCGAGATCAAACTTTTCTCTTTAATAGATTTAGACGAGAGATGATCTTTATTACTGGTGACGCGTTTATAAGAGATAGTACTCTTGTCCATAGAGTCATATCGCTACAAACACGGACTTGTTAGGTCTTAAACATGTTTGCCTGCTCTGATACCAATTGAAAAAGCGGGGGTCTAACAACACCACCCAATATTTTGTTTAGCAATCTGTATGGACTAACTCCGAAATACTTTGCTAGAGAATCAACTAGACAGTCAGACTCAATCTAGATAAAAGTATCTCAAGGAGTTAATATCTCTCTCTTGATTTGATTTTTACTCAAGGTAAAATCAATAGCAAGTCTTAATCAAATATAAGGAATAACTTGGACGGTACCAAAGACCAATGTCCAAGGATCAATCAACAACCAAAGGTTGGATTTCCAATTGATGATCACGAACGCACAACCTGTATTATTTCAATTATATAAAATATAACGCGGAAAAGAAATAACACAGACACCAGAAGTTTTGTTAACGAGGAAACCGCAAATGCAGAAAAACCCCGGGACCTAGTCCAGATTGAATACACATTGTATTAATCCGCTACAGACACTAGCACTACTCCAAGCTAACTTCGGACTGGACTATAGTAGAACCCCAATCAGTCTCCCACCGATCCAAGGTACAGTTGTACTCCTATGCCTCTGATCCCAGCAGGATACTGCGCACTTGATTCCCTTAGTTGATCTCACCCACAACCAAGATTTGCTGCAACCCAAAATCGTAGACTTGATAATAAACAAATCTGTCTCACACAGAAAAGTCTATCAAAGGATAAATCTGTCTCCCACAGATAAACCCTAGGTTTTGTTCCGTCTTAAGATATGAAATCAAGGTGAACATGAACCAATTGATAATCCGATCTTATATTCCCGAAGAACAGCCTAGATTAATCAATCACCTCTCTACAATCCTTCCTGACTACACAGGCGGTTTGTCGAGGAATCACAAACAGTGAGACGAAGATGTTTGTGACTTCTTTATCTTGCCTATCGGAGAACTCTCACGATCTCAATCCAATCAAAGATTGTACTCGTACGATAGAAGATGCAAGATCAGATCACACAACTACGATAAAAGTAGTATCGGTCTGGCTTCACAATCCCAATGAAGTATTTAAGTCGTTAACCTGGTTTTAGAGAAGAAACCCAAAGGTTAAAGGAAAATCGACTCTAGAGAGCGCACTAGTATCACACAGACGTGTGGGGATTAGTTTTGCACAATGATAGATGTCTCCTTTATATAGTCTTCAAATCAGGGTTTTGCCTTAGTTACAAAGCAATCCATATTCACCGTTAGATGAAAACCTGATTTAGATTCAAGCTAATATTTCTCAACCGTTAGATCGAAAACTTAGCTTGTCACACACACTTGGGTAGACGTTTACTGGGTTTGTGAAAACCATGCCCAAACGTGTACGTGTATGTTGGTTCAACATAGTAACACAAAAGGTTAACCATATGAGCATTTCATATTAACCTTGTTCTTCTTCACCATAACTAGTTCAATTGACTCAAATGAACTATTTAGAGAGTTGTTCAATTGCTATGAGATCTTATGTAACTACACAAGACACAATTGAAACAATGATGATTCGATTCGATTGAATAGGCTCATGAAGTTTATAGACACGGTTTGCATAAAGCATTCCTTAGTAATTTAATTTTCATGTTCAGAGCACATCTTTAGATCATAACCTCTTAAGCTCACAAACAAGTTCGGGACTTAAGACAACCGGTGGAGTTTTCCAAACTCAGCAGAAAATCTCGGCAAAGAGACTTTCGCCAGTTCGTGGACTAGGTTCGCGGACTTACACGCAAACAAGTTTTTGGAAAATCCCAGCAGAAATTCTCGGTACAAGAACTTCCGTCAGTTCGCGGACTGGGCTCGCGGACTTGGCAAAGCCAATTCCTCCGGTTACTCTCAATCAACAAAGTTCGAAAACTTCGGATTAAGGAATACATGGTTATGTAATCTAAACTCTCATTCCAATCATTGAGACATTCTCAGAGGACGTTATATAACCGTTATTCACAGACTGTTTTGCGTCAGAGCAATTCTCAAAGTAATTGAAAATTTTCATGACTTTCGCCACTAGGTGAAGATAAACTTGATCAAAGCGAAACGCTTTACCAACACATGATTTCGAGATATAGATAGGCGAGATATACTCGGATCGAAATATCAAATGTGTATGATCCAGTCTATATAGCATACGACTTTTGTCTCATAAGAAGTAGGAGATAGAAGAGATAGACTTTTGAGCGATAGATAAGTTCAAGTCTCCACATACCTTTTTGTTGATAAAGTTCCACGGTTCCTTGAGTAGATCTTCGTCGTTGTATGATGAATCGATCAACTACACTTTTCTATCCTAGTCCGAGACTTAGCTATGTAGGCTAGAAATCACGACTCATAGTTTTGATCACTAACATTGACAAACATGCTTGAGATAGAAACGCATGCGAGGTCGACCGAGCTGTGCTCTAATAGCATTGAATAAGGGGGAGAAACATATCATATTGTTGTATAATATTTTATACTATAAAAGAGGAATAAATAAAATATTCTGATTGAATATTTACCTAGCCTGCCTTTAGGGGGAATAAAAGCTTTTGTTATTCAAATGTCAACAACGACATTTATTGTTTGAATATGTTCAGGTTATTGTGTTGTTGAAACTTGGAATCAAGCGTATGAATTTTTTTATCCATAGGTAATAAGAGTTTTGTCACTAAAATTGAAAAGGGGGAAGATTGTTAGAGCATAGCTCGGTTGAATTCCCCAAGCGTTGGTATGTCAAGTTTGGTTGTCATATTTTAGTATCAAAACTCATCCAAAGTCGCTTGATTAAATGTTAAAGTCAACTTCGTTTAGGTTAGACCAGAAAGTCAATGAATGTTAAGACATACAAGTATTACTCTGAAAACCTGAAGAAAGTAAAGAAGTAACGACTACAATGACGACATCATCCTTCCACTTGAGGTTAGTAATATTGACTTGAACTTGTTTCATTCCTAACATCTCTTTCAAGTCGTGCTATATTGAAAACATAACTGCAAAGATGTATATATTGTATATTATACTCTAGTAGAGAGACGTGATCATAAAAATATGATCATAGTATTAAGGAATTAGACTACGAAGTATAGTGTTTATCTTTTGAACTTCGTAGATATGACATCGACATAATGTTGTAGATAGTTTTATGATTATGTGAATGGGTGTATGGTGAAGATTTCATCCTGGGAAACAATGTTTTGTATTTTTTTAAAGAAAGTACATTCATGAATCGAAAGGGAATTCAATATGTTTATTGGTCTTGATATTCATTGCATATTCTTTGATGACCAATATATGTGAGTTGGTAGAACTGATCTTAACTCTGTTATGTATCTTGGTATAGCCGATCATAGTACCTAGACTTATGATTTGGTATGACTGTTCCTAGTAATTGGTGTAACCGACCGTAAGTAATCACCATGTGTTGGTATGATCGATACTTGTAATTGGTGTGACTGATCCTTGTAACTGGTGTCACCGATCATAATTGAAGTGTGACCGATTCTTGTAATTGGCGTAACCGATCCTAGTGACTGGTGTGATCGATCACAAGAAGATACCATATATAGGTAGAAGTGATCCTAGTGATTGGTATAACCGACCCAAGCCCATGTATGTGACTTGATAGGACCGATCACAACTAACCATTGTGACTTGGTATGTCCGATCACATAGTAGTCTTGAAAGTCTAGTAGAACCAATTCTAAACTTGATTGGAAGTGTGGTAGAACCGATTTGAAGATGCAAATCTATGTACATATGAAATAAGGATTTTCCGAGTAAAGATGTCAATATACTTTGAACACGAGCTGTAACTTCTTATCATTTGTTTTTCAAAGATATTGCATGGAATTTAAGGTGATCTTACGCGGAAATAAATTAAGAATCTTTTAATTAAGGTTGTTGATTTTATATGCTTTAATTACCAGCAATTAATGCATAGCTCTAAAAAATAAAAAATAGTAACGTGCATTTACTAATTATATATTTTTTATTGAGAAATTTCGGAAATATTGGACAATCATTTATTGGAATTGGGAAAACCGATTTTTTATATTCACCGCATATCTTGAAAATATTTTCGGTTTTGGAAATTCCTTGATGTCCAAACATCCTTTGTATATAAATACCTAAGTTTGCAATTCTAGCAAAGTATCGTAAGAGCCAGGGAAAATTCGTGTTCTTTCTGGTGGAGCCGTCTATTCGGAGAGGAAAATATCCTAATTAGGTGAAATCTCTTACGACCGCTCGTTTAAAGACTTTTATGGGATCAAGAAGCTCTATGAGTACCCTTAATGGAAAACTAGAAAATTGCAGCGTTATTAGTTTTCGATTTGATTTGATTGACTAACAGTTGTTAAAACTTTGATTGCACCTAGTTTGTTTATTCTTGAGAATCTTCTCTTCTGATATAAGATTCACTCAAACTAGATCGAAGCATCGACGGGATCTTTAGAACTGTTTTTAGATCTAAAGAAATATTATGATAATCCATTATCACAAGAGATTGAAGTGGTATTGTGTGGGTATTTGCAGGCAGCAGAAGATTTAAAGACGAAGAAGAATTCTTATTAGTATTCGTATCTTTTGGATTTAATGCACAAACCTTAATCGACTGGGATCCAACTAGAATCAGTTTATCTTTGATATATCTGATTGATTAGTTGAGTGAGATCGGTATTCTCTATAGTTTATCATTGAGGTCTATATCGACCGAATGTGAATCTAAACTTAAGTATTTCGGTAGTTATTGGATAGATTGATCTAACCAGACAAAGGAGTTTATCAGATCGAACATAATAGCCTTTGTCAACGAATCATCTTATCATTTAGCAAGATTGACTAGAGTGGTTACCAAACAAATTCTTCCTTTATTGTTTGGAATACGATCCAAGGGAACTTGATATTCACGTGCATGACTCTTGAAGTCGAAGATGCAGGGATACTGAGGGAACTAAGTAGATAAGGGTAGTCTACTTGGTATCAACTGTACGAAGTTGGTATTAGATTTTGTATAGCGGCTTAATTCTGAGAGTATTCAAAACTGGACTAGGTCCCGGTATTTTTATGCATTTTCGGTTTCCTCGTTAACAAAATCTTGTTGTGCCATTTACTTTATTTTTCCACATTATAATTGTTTATTGTAACTAAAGTAAATTACACTTGTCGTTAACTAGGCACTTGATATTGATCATATAATGTTTCACTTATTTGTAGGTGTTTTTGGAGAAATAAACTTTTATGAAAAATTTGGCTCGAAAAGTGGCATTTATACATCCGGAGAAAATTACTAAAGGCACCGGATTTATGTTAAAGGCACCCACAGGAGTTACTACCTGTACCCCACAAATTGTTATTTGCGCCCCAGGAATTGCTATTTGTACCTCGAATTGCTACAGGGGCTCCGCTGTTAGATAAGGGGAGGTCATCTGCTTCACAAATTCAAAATCAAAATTGGCGGGAAAATCTGGAGAGGTTTTAAGCAGATTTAATCAAAGATTTTGATGGGCTAGACAGGGATGGTATGGTGGTTGGACTAATTGAATTGGGTTGGATAACCAAATTTTTTATAATACAGGGAAGAAGTTTTCCTGGGTTTCTGTGGACTGACTTTTGGAAACTCGGTGAGATTAAAGGCCACATAGCCTCTCCTAAGGATTAAATCAATATAATCGAGAGTTTAGATTGATTGGGATAGCTCAAAATCCCGTAAACAAATTAGGAAATAAATTTGTTGGAAAAGGAGAAGAGAAATTTGGTTGGAAAATTTAGGGTTTGGAGGTGTATAAATAGGTTGGTTCGAGTCCGGGGGAGGCGATGCAACTTTAAAGAGGGTTTAGATGGGTTTAGCAAGCAAGAACTTAGAGAAATCATAAGTTGCAAGAAACTGTTTCCGCTGCTGCAAGAGTTGAAGACAAAGAACCTTGGAGCATCAAAAACAATCGCAGGTTAACAGAACTGTCACAAAGACCATTACCTATTCAACATCACAAAGGATTTATCGTTTATCAACAAAAGTTTCGAAAGATCTTTAACAACTGCAACCTCGACTCTGCAATTGTTTCTTTGTAATACGGTTAATCTGTAACGCCTAGAAAGCGTTGTGATTTCTCTATTTATTCAATTTTACCTCCTTGAACGCTTTTGAACCATAAACAATTATTTTGAGCGAGTGAATAATATGAGGAGATAAACTCCTTTGCTGAGGTGACGGAGGAAGCTATTTTCCCAAGATTTATGTGGTAATCTCTATTTAATCAATTATTGCAATTCTTTTTATGATTATTTTCCTTGATTAAAAATTGACTTATTGATTTTTGTTAAGAAATTGTGATTTTTTTTATAGAGCATGCTTAGCCTAAGGTTTTGATGTTCTATGCTTTAGATTTACAATTTTTATTTTAAAAATCTACTTGTTGCAGTATATTCGAATCACTTTGAACGTATGAGTTGCATGATTATTATTGATTGAATCATATAAAAATTGAAAATTAGTGGAATTCTGAGTCTCAATGTTTTTACAATATTGAAATCAAATTTTAATCGACTTTTCTTTGTATTAGCATTAGAATTTAAATCTAAAAATCAACTTTCTCATCTTAAACGAACCACTTTTCTTACCATTGTGAAAACGACATCAAAAAATGAGAATTTTATTCTATTTATAAAGCAGAAACAAGTGCTAGGTTATGCTATAGATTTACCAAAAAAAGAATTTTATTCTATTTATAGTTATGCTAGGTTATGCCAGAATTTTATTCTGGCATAAGGAAAAATACCTAGTTCACAAAAAAAGACTCAATGATAGGACACAATAAGATCAGCAAATGGCAATTTCCGGCACCTGGCCATAACACACTAAATTGGGATGTTGCTTGGATCTCAAGTAGTGTCCCAGCAGGTTATGTTATAATCTTTCGAAATGATGCAGGTGGTTTCAAGCATGGAAGAGCAGGACCTATCTCATCAACTTCACTAGAAGAAGCGGAAGCTTTAGGATTTCTTCATGCAACAAAATGAGCTCGAATAAAGAATCTGTCAGACTTTAGTGTGGAGGGCGATTGCAAGAATCTTATTGACTATCTGAATGGAGAATTATCTCAAATCACATGGCAAAACCAAACTATTATGGATGAAGTTACGCAAGAATTTTCTTTTTGTAACAACTTTAAAGGCTTTTATTTTAGACCTAGAACAACAAACAGGGTAGCTGATACTCTAGCCAAAGAGGCTAAGAACTTTAGAACTGATTTTGAATGGAGCAACAATCCTCCTTCTTGTATTCTCAATGATCTAGAAGTAGATAAATCTAATGCGAGGATCCTTGACAAAGGGCCAGCACTAGATGGCTCTACTCTTCCTGTTGTAAGGGTTACTAACTCCCTAAGTTAGTTTGCTTTTTATGAATTGTTAACTTTCAAAAAAAAAAAAACAAGTGCTAGGTCAAGGATAATGATCACAGTAAAATTTATGGAAAGATTATTGCATAATAATCGCAGGAAACAGGGGTTTAAAAGGATTGAAAGGAAATTGGTTTCAGCACTAGATAGAGTCTGATTAGGTTAGATCAAGTTGTAAGCATATTATCGTGACAACTACCAAGATTGATCAAAAAATAGTCTGGATTTTCCTAAATGGATTGATGATATCAAAGAGAATGATGAACATTGGTACCTTCGTTTTTGGGATTGAATTCGGCCGCCGCAGCCATCTTGTCAAGAAAAAATCATGATGAGATTCACTTTTCAAAGTTCGACGAAGAAAATATCCCAATCCATTGAGAAGAGGAGAGAAATTCAAATAATAATTTTAATTCCTCATCATGGAAACGGATCCAGTAAAATAAGGCCCTGAAGATTGAGCATCAACCATTTGTGGGTCAAGAGGAAATCCATTGTTACAAGTAAACTTTATAGAGAAACACTGGTAAAATCGAGATTGACCATCAACCACATCATATCTGAACTCGGTGATTCCTTGGAGACTATGATTTGTATATAATTATTCGTGTTTTTTAAAATGATGTCAACCTTGTAAGAACGAACACATCTATCTAAAGACTTTGAAGGCTAAGAAATAAAGGTCCAAACATTAAAAGCCCTCACTTTTTATCGATCGAAATAAGTCTTTTGTGGCATTCGCGAAACAAGAATTTTAATGAGGACATTTGATAGTGTATGGATTGGTTTTAAAAAAACTTTACTTATCGTGTTTGGAATGTTATGAAAGTCATAAAGGGAAAAAAAACATATTATTATTCTTTTTTATAAATTAATACATTAAGGGAAAAAAAACTCACATGTTTCACATTTTTGGCAAGTTTAAAAATAAAAATAAATAAAATCTACGTATATTTCCTATCTTTTCTCCACCAATATAATATATCGAGATGGTGCGGGACGAGCCCTTGCCACACCAAATAAAAAATTCATCGCCACAGGACAGGAAAAAGGCCCGTGCATACCAAACCAAAATATGTCTGAATGAGAAAATGTCAGATGCATTGCACGGGTACAAAATCTAGTGACATTAACTTTAAAAAGGCTAATGTCATTATAGGAAGGAGAAAATCATCGGATGATACTTGTTACCTGAGTTGAAACTCATATACACCAAATAAAATTAATTGATACAAAAAAATCTTTTAAACAGGTGAAAACCAAATAAAATTAATTGATTCCTGTAATCTTTTAAACGGGTGAAAGTTGGATAAATACCCTGACATTTTTAGGGGCGATCCCAAAAGAATTAGGGGCGACATAAAAAGACAAAAAAGATCACCCAAACGTAAATCTAAGCTACCCCTTATCTTCAATTTTTCGAAATGGCCGATATGTCGTTATACAATCGGTAGCAAACACAACAATCGGTAGTTAACCAATAATCGGTAGTCAATATAGACTCATTAGTTTCCGATTAATGTGTGGATATTTCGGCTAATATGCCCTTTTATAATCGGTAGATAAAATAACTTATAAACTTACCGATTATAAGTAGCCTCAGATTCAAACTTGGCCAAAATTCCATAGGTTTTGAGGGTACAGAGACAACCATTCGTTTTGTATTTTGGATGTACCCATAATCGGAAGCTAAATAAGTTACCTAACCTCTCGATTATGGGTTTCCCCAAAATGAGATTTTGCTTCAATCCTTCTTTTGATAAATTTGAAATCTTCAATAATCGGTAGCTAATCAAACCTCTAAACTATCGATTATAAGTGGCCCCAGATTCAACCTTTGACGAAACTAGAATAATCGGTAGCCAAAACAATAATCGGTAGCTTCACAAAATAATCGGAAGCAAACTCTTGTAATCGGTAGTCTGGGGTCTATATATTAGTGTTTGGAATTTGCTTTTGAGTTATTGTGAGATAACACCACTTCCGATTGTAGTGAAAGAAGAATTTTTTCATAAACATGGATGGGTACGAAGAAGAACGTCAACTTGTTGAAGTTCAAGGTTCACTACCATTTAGAGATGACGATTTGGGGTATATGTTGAATGATCCAAACTTTCATGAAGATGAAACCCTAGACGACGCTTTCATGGAAGAAAACGGAGAATCACCCGAAATCGAAGCTAATGATGCATCAAACATACAGGTATGTTGTTAACAAACTCTAATACCTATGTTATGTGCGTTTGTCTGTGTTTTTGAATGTGAAAATTCGATTTCTACATGCATTGAATTCCATGAACGATATTTAATCGGTAGACAATTGAGTAACATATCTACCGATTATAAATTTTTTTTGCAATATTTCTACAATCGAACGTTTGTTGATGTATTAAGCTACCGAATATAAAAAAACCCAAATTGAAAGCTTTAATTTGTCACAATCGGAAGCTTTATACATCAACAAACGTCCGATTTTCAAAAGTCGCCCCAAATACGAATTTCTCCAAAAATGAAATATTTGTAATTCTTGATATTTCATAATCGGTTGTTTATGAATTAATTTATCCTCCGATTATTGAAGTTTTTTATACAGAAGCTTGTACATTTTTCTATTTCGTTAATCGGTAGCCTATGGTAGTGCAAGAATACCGATTGTTAGATAATCAGTTGCATTGTATCGTAACTGATTATCGATTGTTATATAATCAGTTATTTATTCTCTAAACTGCCTTCTGATTGCTAATGCATAACTTGTTATCGTGCGTAGGCTGTTGTAGCGGTTGATGACGATTATTATTTTAGGCCTGATACTTACCTACACTATGCAAACAATTTGGTATGGTCATGAATTATCTTGTCTTTTCTAATCATGTATCTTAGATGGTTATGCTTATTATTTTTGTTTGTTATATGCGCATTTAGATATTTAGAAGTAAGAAGGAGGCCAATGAATGACTTATGAACAAGGCAAAAGAGAAGATGTGCATGGTAGTTCAGAATCGTTGCGTTAAGAAGATTCGGTTTGAAATGATATGTAAGCGAGGTGGGGAGAAGAAGAGTAATGAGGGAAAGAATAATAAGTATGTAAGGAAGACGGAGAGAAATAAATACCGAACTCATACAAAGAAGCTTGGATGCCCATTTAAGATTTTCTTCTATAAGCCCGATTGTAGGGAAAGTAAAGAGTGGAAAATGTCTAAAGTTGCTAATGGTTGTCACAACCACGACGATCCAGATATTCTTATTGGACATGTAATGGTTGCCAAGTTAAAACCACATGAAATGGAGACGGTGAAGTATATGCGTATCCAAAAGGCGAGTGCAGTCTTAAGTAAAATAAAGCCGGACGACCCCGACAACTTTTCTACTTTGTCTACAATTAAGTTGGCCCTAGCTACGATCAAAAGGACAGAATGGGATGGTAGAACGGTCATGCAACAATCGCAGTGGTTAGCTAAGTTACACGACTACACGTTGAGAACGGAAGAAAATGATGGTAAAGTGGTACGTATTTTCTTAGCACATCCCGAAATGATCAAATTGGCTCAGTGTTTTCATCAAATTTTGTTGATAGATGCCACTTATAAGACAAACAAATATAACATGTCGTTGTTGAACATTGCTTGTCACACTTCAGACAAAAACACGTTTACGATTGCATGGGGTTTAATGGATCATGAGAACAACGTGAGTTTCATTTGGATGTTGGAGACGTTGAGGTCCATTTATAATGGCGATGATTTTCCAAGGGTTATTGTAATGGATAACGATCAAGCCTTAATGCATGCAATAGCGGTAGTGTTTCCTGAAGCCCGAAACTTGGAATGTACGTGGCACATTCAATGCAACCTCAAACACAATTGCCATCACCATTTCCAAGCTAAAAAACCAAGGAAGGGTACCAAGAGGTCGAAGGAAGAGGATGAGCGCATTAGTAAATTAACCATGGAAGAACGAGAGGAAGAGAAGAGGTTATTTGATGAAAATGGAAGGAGAAAGGAATGATTTGGATAGCGGTCATGAAAGAATGGGACAAGATCGTTTGGTCAATGACCGAGGAAATTTACGAACGTAACTTGAAGAAATTTGAGTATGAATACGGCACGGACTACCCAATACCTGTTGAGTATTGTAAAACACAATTGTTACCGATTAAGGAGAGGCTTGTGTATGCATGGACATATGAATATCGTAACTTCAAGAACGAGGAAACAAGCATTGCGGAGGGGTCTCATGGCCGATTAAATAAAATACTTCTAGGTAGACAAAATGGAGTTGTGTCGATCCAAGAAGCAATCCATCAATTCACCAATCGTGATCTCGTAAAGATTAAGGATTGTATGCAATTTAATGTACATAAATTCCCTACGGAACATGAAAGGGAAAGATTGCTTCTAAGGGGCATTGTTCATAAAGTTTCAAAATGGGCAATAAATCACATGATGGAACAATTGAAGTTATATAAAGCTTACGATGACGAGAATACGGTTTGTGTTTGCAAGGATATGATAGGTATTGGTCTCCCCTGTCGTCATAAAATGGGTAGGTACGTCGATGTGATTGACATTAATGATATTCATCCATTTTGGAAGCAATTAAATTTCACTCTAAGTACCCCCGTAGTTGATGGTCCGTCGTTCATGGAGTCGGAATTGTGTGCAAGAATAACCGAGCGTTATGCTACAACAAATGACGCCAAGAAGCAAATATTGATGCATGATTTGGAGCAAGCTCTTCGCCCTCGTTTAAGGGAGGTTGATGAACCTATTAAGAAAAAGGGGGCGGGTAGGCCAAACATCAAAGTGTCGAGGACCATTGAAAGAAAAGAATTGAAGGAGTATTTTTCTAATAAAAGAATATTATCTAGGCATGAGTGTTCGGAAGCTGAATTTTAAGATGAGCCGCAACCCAAGAAAAGAGATTGTCTAAGAAAAGATCAAAGTGGACCAACCGCCCGACAAGTGAGGCCAAAGGTCTCTACGAAGCCTTCTCAAGTAAGTCAAGCCGAGGCGGTGGAAGAAGTTGTGTTAGTGGAGACCCAAACTAGCTCTGTAGTTATTGATCAAATGAGCGAATCGCAATAAACATAATCAACAGAAATGGTGACTATAAGAGAGAAGTATGGTACTCTTCGTTGTCATAGGGATTTTCATGGAAGACCAAAACGATCAAGGTATACGATTATAGAAGAGTATATGAAACAAATCCCTCAACTCATTGTTCCATTTGTTTTGTCCACCGATAAGGTTGATGAGGATGGCAATTGTGGGTTTCACGTCGCTACGGAACAAATTGGTTACTTTGGAGAGGCGGTGAACGAAGATGTCACCCAATGGCAATATTTAAGAACAAAGATGGCGGTACAACTAATAAAGGACAAGGATTTTGTATATGGAGATGATGAAGCAAGGAGATAGACACGACAAAGAACTAGAGTTCAAAGACTTAGTTGCACGTGTAAAGTGCCGAAAGGGATTGAAGACAATCGGATCCAAGTATTGGATGACAATGCCTAAATGTGGATATCTCTTAGCGGACGTTTTGAATTGCGTGGTACATTTTTTTGTTCCTACTAAGTATGGACATTCTTTTACGTTTGCACCTACAAGGACGGTTTTTAAAGATAGAAGAATTGTTATGGCATTTGTGAATGAGATGCATTTTATCGGTTTAAGAGTAAAGAGAGATTTCCCATTACCTCCGTTGGGTGGTTGAACGGATTACTTCCCAACGAATCATTGTAACGATTGGTTGACACGATATGAGACCAACATGTTTGATTGGGATCGCTTCATGAAGGACAACTTTCCGGAAGGCCTACTCGAATTGGTTCCCTCGGATGATGAAGATGAATGATCGTTACTTTTGACATATGTATTTTTTGGGATTTTTTGTAAAATACTGTGAAGTATAAAGCTATAATCGGTAGTTATATTATTAATATATCAACTGATTATACAAGCTTTTGTAAACAGACTCAATCAATGTTATAATCGGTAATTAAATTTTCTAATTTAACTTCCAATTGTAAGTCTGACAAAAAAACTGAAATTTTTTCCCAGAATCGATAGACAACATATTACATAAACATCTGATTGTCACCAAACTCTAACAAAAAAAACTGAAATTTTTTCCCAGAATCGGTAGACAACATATTACATATACTTCCGATTGTCACCAAACTCTGACAAAAAAATTGAAAATTTTCCCAGAATCGGTAGACAATATTACATATTAACGTTCTATTGTAACAATCAATCAATATTTATATTGTTGCCACGGACTTCGGGAATTCATAACTTCCATCATAAGTGAATTCTTCACCCTTTTCCACTAAGTACCGTCTTTTTGCGAGTGTCTCCTACATAAACAAACACAAAAGAATGCCAAGTTCGTTTTAGTAAGAAAGATTAGACACCCGGTGTGATTTAAAAGAAGTATACAAATACTTACAAATTGTTGGATCGACAAGCTTAAGTGGCTAGTGTTAAAGATCCTCTTTTGTATCGTTATGTAATCATTTACCCCTTTTTGGACAAGTCGGAAACGATCATGAACTTGTTCGAGTGATCTTTGCTTTGGATTTCCACACTCTCTCACAAATTGGCTATATACCCTCCCCAAAAGATTTCGGGTGTTAACCTTCCTGCTATGACATCTTCACGTCTTGTTTCACGATACCATGTTTTGACAATGGCCAAATCTTCAGCTGCGTCAAACGTTGCCATGCTTGTAAGTTGAGATATAAAATGAATTCACAAGATCAGACGATGGAAAATCTATTTGTAGAATACACGATGCTATATATGTGTTGTTTGGTGCATAAATAAGAAGAGTTTACCCTCCTTATATAGATGAGAGTCCCAACGTCTCTTTTTTTTTAAATATGGCCGTTGATGCGTACTTTTACAAAACTATACTGAAATTACATACAATGATTACATACAATCGGTAGAAAATGGTTGAGAACTGATAACCGATTATTAGAAATCGGAAGCTAAGGATAGTTATTTACTACCGATTATAGGCTATTTTGCAAAAGAGTTCCCAGTTTCATTAGAGTAGTATAATCAGAGGTTTATCAATATGTATTATCAGCCGATTGTGTGTGGTTTTCGAGGCACGACTAGTTTCTTTTGAACGAAATAGTTGTTGGAGTATAATCGGTAGTTAGATAAAGAATTAAAACTTCCGATTTTCAAAAATATTTTGAAATTCATAACAATATCACCTACACATCATAATAATTTTACAATCATAACTTTTGATTGAACTTCCACAATTCTATTACAAGGTATTGTGATTAGCGTCGTGGACGTGTTGGACGAGTCCTAAACGGATTAAATCTTTCCATCGCCCTAAGGATTCTAAAATGAGCTTCATAACGGAAGCTTGATTTTTTCCATTTCCGCCATTCCCCGAGAGATCGTTCTATAACCTCATCATTGGTTTCACCCCTCAATCGATATTGATTCACAAGATAAGTTAAATGGACGAATTCTTCGACGTGTCCATTTATTGAACCAATTCGGCAGAAAAGATAAGCGGAGTGACGATTATTTGGGTTACCGGTGTCGGCGCAGAATTTTTCGTGAATTCTCCCCAAATAACTCATACTGATTATGCCTCGCCTACGTTCTTCTCCTCGTCTCGGATAGAATTGAACATAGCGCCTAAATAAAGATAAATCTTCTTCTATCGTGAACTCCGTAGGATTAATGAATGGTTGGGCCATTATATTGAAGATGATGTTGGAGAGAGTTTAAAGGTATTTGTGTTCCATAGAGGGTAAAAGGATACTATCCTTATATAGAGTTTAGAGTTCCAACGGCTCTATTTTGTTGGGGCAACTATATAATCGGTAGTCAAATTAAGGTAATTTAACTTCCGATTATACAGTTCCCCCAAATTTTGTTTTTGTAGAAATCTCAAATTTTTCAAATTTGAGAACTATAATAATCGGTAGGTAAATAAGTTAATATGACGCCCGATTATAAAGTTGCCCCAAATTTCTTCTTTGCCGAAATCACTAATTTTTGGAATTTAGGAGCTACTATAATCGGATGTTAAATAACCTCCGATTATTCAGATGCCCCAAATTTTGTTTTTGTCGAAATTTCAATTTCTTCGAATTTGGGAACTAGAATAATCGGTAGGTTATGAAGTTATTTATGACCTTCACCTATCTACCGACTGCTAACGACCACAACATTAAAAATACTAATAACCGGGAGATTATACCACTACCTCAGCTACTGATTGTATAAGGATACAACGGTAATCTTCGCAAATTTGGACATCCCATAACGTTGTGTATGGGTTGGGAATAAAAAAATCGCCCCTAAAAATGACAGGATAAATACCACTATTTCAAAATTCTTTACAAATTAATGGGTATTTTTAAGTTTTTAGGACCTCAATTTTGGGACGTCTAATATTATATTTATTCAATTCGGCCTCCATAGTCTAGTTTCATTATCCACTTAAAATGCTGGGTATTCTTTTACAAACAAAAAATAAAAAATGAAAAGAAAATAAAATAAAAATAAGAGGTAACTAAATAATCCTGCTACCTCAAAAACATGAATAATAATTAATAAATGAGTCTAATCTTTGAACACTCCGGATTAGGGCTGCACAACGGGTAGGGTGGGTAGGATATGGCCTATACCCGCCACCCTACCCGTTTACTGGCGGTTAAGGAAATTGTTACCCGCCACCCTACCCGCCAAATAATGGATAGGGTAGGATACGGTTAAAAAATTGGCGGGTAGGGTAGGGTTGGCGGGTATGAGTAGGGTATGTGCACCCCTAGGTAGGGTGGGTAGGATATGGCCTATACCCGCCACCCTACCCGTTTACTAGCGGTTAAGAAAATCTTTACCCGCCACCCTACCCGCCAAATAGTGGATAGGGTAGGATACGGTTAGAAACCTGGCGGGTAGGGTAGGGTTGGCGGGTATGGGTAGGGTATGTGCACCCCTACTCCGGATCCATTTGACCCAACTTTTCATTCTCCCCAAGTCCATACCCCCTTTCCCCTCCCCCACACAATCCCGCTTCTCTTTCCCCTTTCCCGCTCTAAAATCTCAACCTCAAATTTTCGATCTCAAATTTTCTCTAGATCTCAAATTTTCTCCATCTCAGTCACGAGATCCATTGACATAAGCAAATGTAGGGTACAATTTGACTTCGTTTGTCTCAAATTTCTCTACGTTTTCTTTGATTTTCTGACCCTAATTTGACCCTAATTGGTGATTATTCAGATTTCACCACTTCCGAAGATGATCTAAAAAAAGCTAAGATCGAGGAGATAATTGCCAAAAAGAAAGTGGAATCTGCTCAGAAAGTGGAAGCAACTACTGGTAAAAAAAAAAATTATTTACAAATGAAACAAAATGATTCATATCCACAGCATGTTGTATCGTTTTCAGCAAAATGATTTATTCTGAACTTTATTTCATCTCAAATTGCGTCAAAGATGAAATAACCGAAAGCCTGGTAGACACCTAAGATATAGAATGGAATAACAACTCCTTTAGGATAATCCTTCGCCATTTGTATCTTCTTTACGTCTCAGTCGACACCTCTAATTTGAATGTCGTGGATGTCAGTTAAAATCAAGCTGTAGATTCCCCCTCTTCTTGCCAAAGATTGTATATGATTATCCGAGTAACTTGGTCTTGGAAGAAATTGAAATGGTCTACAAATTCTGTTTCACTTCTAAGTTCTGCTCAACTAGCTTCTCCTTGTGATAAGACACCTGATTCTTTTCCATTCTCGGCTGAGTTTTGCTCAACTAGCTTCTCCTTGTGATAGACAACACCTGATTCTTTTCCCTTCTCGACACTGATTCTTGTACAGATCTGTCTCTCTTTTAGTACTCACTGAAGGAATTGAGAGTGGGATAAATACACTTCTCCATAACTGGGGGTGAAATCTCCTTTCCCATGTAGTTGGAATTCGACATGTCAGGTCGAGCTTTATCACCCTGTGATTTCCCTTTTACCAGCGTATCGTTTAGTCTGTTCTTATTCCAGTTATTCTTCTGTAAATTTGCTAATTTCGTCTCTAGTCTTGAAAGCACGATCATTCGCTCAAAATCTTGCTTGTCATGTGCTGGTTTGACAAAGTTAGCCTCCACCTGACCTATAACACCACAACCACCACTTGATGAAGTGTTCCAAACCCTCCAGAATGCCTTAATTAGTCTGTTCCTGTGATACACATTGAAACCTTGGATGTCAAGATGTATCCGAAAGCCTGGTGGACGCCTAAGGATATCGAATGGAAGAGTAACTCCTTGATGATTGTGTCTTAGTCAAACACATCCTAGAATTAGGATAATCCTTTGCCATTTGTATCTTCTTTTCAATGTCGTGGATATCAGAGTCAAAATCAAGCTCGCCATCTCCCGCCTCGTCTTGCCAATGATTGTATATGATTATCTAAGTACCTTGATCTTTAACAAAATTGAACTGCTGTAAAAGATCTGCTTCGCTTATGTAAGGAGACCACTGCACTATTGTTTTCTACATTCTTCTTGAACAAAATTGAACTGAAGATGACGACGATGCTTGTACAATCCTGCTCCAGTGGTTTCCTTTCTTTTCATATTCAAGCATGGGAACTACAATATCCTCTTTGCCGGTGCTAGTGAATGTGTAAGACAGTAGTCCAATTCTCTGAGTAGAGCTTCTTCCATCTTTTCCAGGGCATCGGGAAACACAATGACATCAGCTCCAACCCTCATTGTACTAGTCTTGGAACCATTCCCATATTGACCTATCCTATTCACCAATTTACTTTTAGCAGAATAACCAAGAGACATACACTGTCGCATTCTTTCTGGAGACATACCACCACCATTGTCCTCAACCAGCAACATCCTGTTACCATCTTTCTTATTGAAAAGCACATCAATATGTAGCTCCATTGCTTGCCTCGTCAGCTCCGCAACAGCTGCACTCGAATGTAGAAACCTCGGATGCACCCTGACATGATCCATGCCATCAATTCACGTGGTCTCGCCGCCACCTCTGCCAGATGAAGAAATATCTTCATAATCCCCTGCCTTCCAAAACTGCTTACTGTTCAGTACAGCAGGAACTGATAATCGAGTAGTAGTGCCGGAATCAGGCATCCGGACAGATAATGGTATAGGTGCTAAGAGTTCCTAAATCTTTAGAACCGAGTGGCTATTGGGCAATACAAATTTCGCCTTCTTAGAACTAACTTCATCTTCTTCATGAGCCCTATTTCTTTTAATCTTGAAATCAGAATTTGATGAAGAAGAAGCTAAACCAGAGCTTACACTTGCCACTCGCCCCAACTTTTTTCTCTGCAACTTTAGAACGCGAACAGAAGGACCTCTTCTTACAGTTGGAATCATTGTGTGTTTCAGAATCAAGTTATGCAATTTCACAATTCTTGGATGAGCAACATCTGCAATCGAAATGCCATTCTGTAGCAGATTACTCATATGACTTTTGCACTAAGTAAAATCGGTTTACAAGTTGTCTAACGTCTCCAACTTGATATTGCAGCCGACCTGTTTGATTACAAGGAGAAACAACCTCAGATTTACTAATGTAATTTGTACTTTATTTAACAGATAATAAAAACAAATTCTGGGAGATGACAAAAAGATGCTGCTTCTGCAAGAAGAAGACGTTTCTAATTACCAAAAAAGAGTTTGATAGTCACATGAGAAAATCTCACAAAAACAAGGTATCGATTAAATGATGTAAATGCACAGCAAATTTTCCGTGTGCATAAATTTTTTTAATGTTTCTTACTTTGAAGATCAAATGATTTTGATAATATCTTACCAACAGGTTTATAAAATGGAAGTGGAGTAGCTGACTGGTAGGAGTTGTGTTGCTGGTCCAAATGTAAGCTCTCTTGTCCCCATGTAACTTGGCGTTGTGCTCTAGACTAGGTTTATCAACGTAAAGTTTGATTTCTGCTGTTCTATTTGCTTTACCACTAAACATCATATAAGCTGACTACATGCTGAAATTAGACTTGAAACTAGTATTAGCATACTCAACAACTTGCTAAAAACAACACCACACATATCTATGGCACTAGATATAGTTCATAGTAAAACAAGTTGAGAACAAGGAAATAAAAAACACTCAAGACACTAAACCTTTCATGACTTATTATCAACTTCTATTTCCTCGCATTACTTTTTTGATGGATGAAAACAGATTTTCTTTATAAAACATATCAGGCTAGAAGTGAATCCTAGTCATGCTTGCCACATGTCAACTCCAACCTTTTTTCCATCATGAGTTGGATGACACTTCATGGCTACATTGCACAGCACATATGACATGTCAAGCTAAAGGACATGTCATGCTTTGACTCAACCTTATCTAGCATTAACCTTAAGCTAGTCTTTAATGCATGATTAATACCATAAGCATGCCTTAATGCGGATTAAGACTAATCCGACTTAACATTTGCGCAAAACACAAAAATCTAACACTATTCTCCTATTTTCTGTTTTCAGTTAATTTATACCTGTGAGCTCTGCCATACTAACTGTTCTATGCAACTATGCAACGCAGATGTAAAAGAATGGTTCGGATGCAGCAAGGTCTCATACAAAGAAAAAGCAAAGAAAAAATAGTACAGAACCTCTAGTAGAACTTAATTTTCATAAAGACATATAGTTGTGACTGTGATGCAGTGGCATTTTACCCTATGTTCGATTCATTTCATCTTTGTTTGTTACCCTAGTTTACTGTTTTGGTTCCTAGTACTGCATCAGACTGAAGAAAACCAAGTGTTTGCTTACCTAATGAAAACCAGCTTCTCTTTATCTTGTTGTTGCAACAAACTAGCAAGTATATAGTAACACCACCACACAGGAGGATCCTCTGAAACTGGCAGATATCAGGCCATGGTACTGAGCCTGAGAAATAAAAATGTCAAACAGCTTCACAACTAAAAGTAACTATAAGCAACTATATCAGAGATCTTTGTACAAGCAGAGTAACAAGACCTCTTATAGCTTGTTTGGATGTTGATTTATGTCTGTTGCCTATAAGCTTTTTCTTCCTGTTGATAGAACTGGCCAAATACTTGCGATAGTGAGCCCATGAAAACATATAAATATATGAACATAAGACATGAAATAGAACTTTATCATGAAGATGCCAAGCACCCAGAGTATACACTATCAACTATGCAAGCATACCTGACAGACGGTAATGGTGAGAACCTTGAGGCTCCCAAAGATGGTAGCAATGAACCAACCATGAAATTCCACAAGGTGGCTGCACAAAAATTAAACCGTTAAACCAGAATGAAGACATATTTCATATCTAGTACAATAACAAATAATTTAAACCAAAACGATAAAACAAATTTATAAGTTTAACAAACAAAAAATAGCATGTGATTGATATGCAAGCATTTTATGAAAGAGATGGCTATAATACGAAACTGAGTTAAAATTCAAGTACAAACAATACGAAACCATACATTTCCCAGTTTAGATCTAGCTTCAAGGGTTGCTGATTCTGCCTCCTGCAAGAACAAGAGAAAACAAATTCCACAAAAAAGTAAGCCAATGGTATTAAAAAAACTTGCAAAAATCAAGATGACAAAAGAAAGCATAGTCAAATGGATGAAAAGTCAGCACCTCAATCTGATGAACCTTGGCTTGAAAGAAGTTTTCCACAGTCTTCAGACTGCACAAGACTGCACAAAGTTGCACTATAACTTAAACTCAACCGAACAGAAAATAAGAATACATATACATATTCACTATTTAATCTGAGTTTTATCAAAAAGAGAACACCTTCCCTACGAAGCTAACATTTTTTTTTAAAATACTCGCCTTGAGTGTCCCAGTCCATCAGGAGTAGGATGGGCAAAACTGAAGACACGATCAATAGATGTTTCCATGGAAATGCAGGTGATAGAAGTAGGAGAACTTCGACCCAATAATACCATAACCGTTATAGCACCAACCAACACAACTTCACTGTTACAGGAAGCTTTACCAAATTTAATGCTTCCACCTTCAACTCCATGTCCTTGAGAACAACATGTCCTATAATTGAAAGACAATCAATTACTGAACCCCTCTGCCGTAATAAGTTCTTGAGAAGCTTATATTCCATCGGTATCAAAGAGAGCATAGTCTTCCAGGTCATGATTACATATAACAGAATGCTGGTACTAATTTGGCAAGCAGGGTAACCTAGTCTTCCAATCCTACGCGCCAGAGATGCTCTTGCAGAAACTGTGCAATAGTGATGCAACCATACCAACAGAGAGCAAAATGAGTAGCCAAACGATTCCAGGAGATTCTCCCTTCAAGACAATTCACAAGATGATGAACAGCTTCTCCTCTTCTTTTCTTTCTTCATGGGTTGATAATTCATAAACTAGCATCTTTAACACCATATTCAGAAGACGTAGCTCGTCCGGCGAAATCGAGATTGACACCTAAATTCAGAAAAACAGAACTCTCAGTTAATGGCAGAATGAACATTTATAAAGAAGAAAAGAAGCTGATAAGACAATCAACTAATGCAAGAAGAAGAAAAACCAAAAGTGGTGAGTCAATTTCAAACAAACAAAGAATGAAAAGGAGATAACTTTTTGTTGATTTCTTAAAAGAAGAGTTTGAATAAACATATAAATAAATAAAGCTCCCCCTATTTCTTAAGAGAATAGATTGAATGACCATCAAAATCAAATCCCGGCAACAAAATTAATCTCCTTTCTAATTAATATCGAATTTTTCACAGAAGAGGAAGAATCAACATAAAGGTAACACCTTTTCGATTACAGATTTGATTTCTTAGACGAATTGCCAATTTCTTGAGACAAGAAATTTATTGACCATCAAAATCAATCCTTTGCAACAAAACAAACCTCGGGAACAAAACTAATCTCTTTCCTAATTTGATTTCTTAACAGAAGAGGACTGAATCAACATATGAGGTTAATTACAGAGTTAATTCCTTAGAAAATTTCCAATTTCTTAAGAGGAGATTGAATGACAATCAAAATCAATCCTTTGCAACAAAATCAATCTCTTTTCTAATTTACATCTAAATCTTAACAGAAGAGGATGAATGAACATAAAAGGTAACACCTTTCTTAAGAGAAGAGGATGCACCAGCATAAAGATCAAACCTTTCAATAATAATCAATAGTTTCATCAGAAAAAGATGGAAAAAAACACAAAAAAGCAAACCATATTTCACAACTGGTAGATTTACAGAGATCTGTTGTTAGAGTAGCTAGAGAGAGAGAGAAAAAAACTCACAAGAAAAAAAAAAATCAAACCTTGGGGTGTCTGTGAATCTGGTGATGGTCCAAAATCAACATCTGTAAATCTGGATTCTCAGATCTAACAAGTTTTTTCAGAGCCTCTTTCTCTTCTATCCCACAGTCTACCCCTCTCTTATCTCTATCTCTCTCCAGAGGGATGATGAGAAGTTATAAACAAAACACCTGTCTTCTTTGACGTTAGATTCAAATTCCAAATGCATCTTGAACCGTCCAAATAAAGAAAATTATTAGCTTGTCTAAACGGTTCAGACTTGGTTCGTTACCCGTATAACCGGGCCCAAACCAGCCCGTGAATACAACTTCTATTCTGAACCCTGAAAACCCAATTCCAGTTCTAGTCGATTTCCATTTGATGGTCGATGAATTTGGAGGTGCGCTGTTTATATAAATACACACCTACACTGTTACACCACCATAACCTCATACTTGTTGATCTCTTCTCCTAGCGCAGCTTTCATGGAAGACAAGCAGTTGGCACTCGCAACAGCGAAGGCATCCGACGTGCGGAGTGTAAGACAGCGTCCACCGGTTCCGAAGGCAGCACCTTGGCTTGTTTTTCCACATGGAAAAGGCCGGAAATTTCAGAGCTTCTATAATCCTTGTGAACCCGATAACAGAAATTGCACCAAGTCTATACCAGAGATGCGAGGTAGAGCATATTATCATAAAACTTGTCATCAAGGGTGGCTAGTTGTTATTGGTAATGTTATAGATAATGCTGAGTATTCTGTAGCTGAATCAAACTTAGATGATTGTTTCTTGTGGAACCCTCTATCATTGGAAACTATTCAGTTACCTAAGCTCGATCGGCCGTCAATTACTACCGGAACCAAATTACCATCCAAGGATTTTTATTTATTTGACTTGGTGCTATCCTCATCACCTTCGAGTACTAATCGTTTTACCGCTTCTAATCCTGACAATGATGGAGGCTGCATGGTATTTCTACATTTTAAACGTGTAAACCACATAGGAGATGATGAGCCCTGCAACATACTAGTTTTTTGTCGACCCGGAGACAAACAATGGAGAACAAAGGCATTGGAATTGGATGTAAGTTATTATAGCAACAATGACGATGATGCGTCTGTTCTAGAACGCATCCAATCCCTGGTTTGTTTTAAAGGTAATTTATATGCATTTTGTTATAACAACTGGGTCATAGAGATCGAAATCCGAAAACTATGGCAGAATGTTGTTGTTGATAAGAAAACCAAATATATTAGATCATTCAAAGTACAGGACGCTGATTTTCCAGTAGTAATAGGAGATGGTGATAAGAACGGCGAGTGCATGGAATGTTGGGTTGAGTCTGGTAATGAAATCTTCAGAATTCGCTTTAATTGCAGTTCAAGAAGTTATAGAAGAGTTACGTCGACACATATCCTAAAATTGGATTTCTCATCATTGTCATGGGTTTTGTTGAAGAATTTGGATGATCATGTTCTCTTTTTGTGCATAAGCATGGATAATGGACTCTCCAGAAAGTGTTATTCCACTTCCACAGCATCTTGCTCAGCGGCGGACATGGGTCTTGAAAGGGGCTGTTTATTTTACACACTAGCGGAAGATCAAACCTTGCATGTATTTGAATTAGAAGATAATAGTACTACAGCTATCTTGCCGTGCTCGAAGCTCCCAGCACCATGGTTTCTACCTACCTGGATAATGATGCCTGCAACAGTGGGCATGCTGCAGGTTGATAAAACGAAGAGAAGAATAAACGATTTTATATTAAGCCAAAGTGCAGCTGATGATCTGGAGGAGAATAGGAGTAGGATAAATTGTAGCGGAGGGGAACTAGAAGATGGGGGTTTTCCTAATGATTATGACAGCATAGAGGCAGTAGCTAAATTTCTACATCCAGTGGATTACAATAATTTTCGTTTAGTCTGTAAACAATATTCTATGTTACTCCCCGTGTTGAACCGAAAATCGGCCTTTACAAGAACAGCAGTAACTACATATTTATCTCCATGGCTGATTTCTTTCATTGGTGAGCATTTCGTCTGCAATGCCATAGACCCGATGCATAATAACGACAAGTACTTCATGAGAAATTCTGATGAATTACTTGCAGGTGCTACAATTCGATATTCAAAAGATGGATGGCTTCTACTGTCTATCAGTAAAATAACTGTATTATGCTACAATCCCTTGACAAGAGCAATGATCCGTCTTCCAGATTTACCTGATGGTTATGTACTTGGTGGAATGTCATTCTCATTCACACCGACTTCACACGACTGTGTAGTAGTTGCCATGTCCAATTGGCGCCCATGGGCATCTAATTCTGGTTATGCTGAGGTTTCTTTCCTGATCAGTGATCTACACAAGAGTTCAAGTGGTTGGACAGCTCATTTATGCGAATATAAATATGATAAACACGACCACTTTATGCCATGTATTAATAATCCTGTTTTCTATAATGGCGCTTTCTACTGCTTAGATTATAACGGAATGCTAGGGGTTTTCAGCGCCAAGGGTGATGATTTCAGTTGGAAAGTACTTTCGAAGTCTCTGAAACAATTCAGTGGCATCTGTCCAAGTTTTTTGGTGGAGTGTGATGATAAGCTTCTATTAGTGAACTTAGGACAGAGTGGAAAGTCGATGGATATTTATAGATTGGATGAATCCAAGATGGCCTGGGTAAAACTGAACAGTTTGGGAAAGTATGCATTGTTTATCAGCTATACATCCAGTTTCTCTGCAGTCGCTCCGCGTAGTTGCATGGAGAACAAAATATACTTACCTAGATTAGACGGTGAAAGGATTTTATACTATTCTCTTGATACATGTAGGTATCACTGTGTTGGGAGTAATCGGTATTCTTCGCAAGATTTTCATAATACAAAGGAAATATCAAACTGCACTTGGATTGAACCTAACTGGTTTCAGGCAAGACTTTGCCCCGAGCATGATGATTTGAGGCGTTATTCTTCTGGGACATAGTGGCTAAGTGGAAGGAAAACGATAATAATCTGCAACACTCTAATATATGCAAAGTCTAGAGTAGTGGGTTCAAAAAGAAAGGAGGAATTAGCTAATTCGGGTACGACTTGTGTAAATAATAATTTGATAAGCAGTAGAAGAGCATACGAACGAAATGTTATTGAACGATTTGGGTAAACCAGATAGAGCTGGAGTGCCTGAAGATCAAATAAATGGACCACCCCAGGCAGACAATGATGAGTTGCAAGTAAAGAATCGTGAATTAAAAGACAGGGTAATATAACTCGAGAAAAAGCACTTGCACGGCTTAGAAGCTCAATTGAACAATGAGCAAGATGCATTTATCGAAATATTTCCGGAGGAAAGGACTCTACGAGATAATGCAGAAGGATGCATGTCATGCATCCAATACTATACATGAGCTGCCTGCAAGACAAGGTTAACAATTTTGAG
This sequence comes from Papaver somniferum, assembly GCF_003573695.1. Lineage (NCBI taxonomy): Eukaryota > Viridiplantae > Streptophyta > Magnoliopsida > Ranunculales > Papaveraceae > Papaver > Papaver somniferum. Next base: position 143,622,967 of record NC_039359.1, read on the forward strand.
AGGAAGGAATCTCATCCACGACACTGGAAAAACCTACAATCGAAATTTCATTGACAAATTTGTTGATATTTGTACTATTATTACAGATAGAAAAATTATTTGTATCTCATGTTTGCAATAGAACAATTGTGTCATCAATTAATCTGAACATGCATAATAAGCTTGGCACTCGAAACCAGCGCGAACCAATACTAAACGGAGTTGAACATAAGAAACGAAGATTTTACAGTAAACTGATCGAAATTTGATTCATATAATTGGGTTCTTTCGGTGATCGAAATTACAGAAAGAGTACATTTTTTAAGTAATCAAATTGGACACTTAATCTGAATTTCCTCAAAACATGAAAATAAAAGAGAACAAGAAACGTAAATGTGTGTTTCTTGAAATGATGGACAAGAAAGTTGAAGAAAACAACAAGAAGATAGTGTTAGAATACGGGCATAGATATCACTCACAACCAGGACGTTGATATCACTCACAACCAGGACATTGATTCATCAAGTTGTACCGTGCCTATGAATAAATATGTTCCATATATTTTGAGAATCATGATCATATAAACAAAAAGCATGCTAATGAAACTGAAGCTATTTTAAAAAGGAGAGAACAAAAATTCCTATGAATAAACCTATATCAAAAAATACAAAAATCAGATTACAAAAGAAACTAAAACAGAACAGCAGCATATAAAAACGTGATTACAGTAACATACCTTGTTCGAATCTGAGATAAACCTAATTCGAATCTGAGATACCTAATTGAAACACACAAAAATCACAAAAAAAAACTTAAAAAGTCGAACGAAAACTGAATTAACAATGCAAATCAACATAAAACTGAAATCATAAGAGATAGATAACAATGTACGTCATATACAATTATTCTGTTAGAAATCATATCAGAATAAACCTAATTATTCATCAAGATTTCAAGAACAACAGCAGAGGAATATGATTAAAAGATAAATACCTTGTTCGAAGCTCAATAAACCTAATTCGAAGCTGAGATGAACCTAATTCGAAGCTGAGATGAACCTAATTGAAAGACACTACCAGAAACTGAGATGAACCAAAACGCAGCAGCAGATAAAACGAGAGATTGAATCTGAGAAGAAACTAAGTTTGAATGTGCTTTGTTCGTGATTAACAGTTGCAGAAGGGTATGTTTGGCATATTTAAACTATTGTCTTGTGTCAACCGCACGTGGATGGACTAGGGAATAAAGATTCTAGTCCAAAAACATGTTTTTGGACCAATGGATAATTCTAATCTAGGGGTGGACTACACATTAACCGATTCTCTCATTTCTGGACTAAACAGTAATTCCTAGATGTAATACGCCTCGGGGATCGGTACCCGGCTCGATTACCGGAACGAGTAACTCGACGGAACTACCTTAAACGGAACTGCTAAAAATTGTCCACTTTCCTTCAGTTAATTGGAATAAGAATGTAGAAAGAATAGAGCAGTGGTCTCCTTACGTAAGCAAAGCAGATCTTCTAGAGCAGTTCAATTTTGTTAAACATTTTAAAGGTACTGGAATAATATACAATCTGTGCAAGACGAGGAAGGAGCTCTAGAGCTTGATTTTGACTTTGATATCCATGACATTCAAATTAGAGGTGTCGATCTAGATGAAAATAAGATACAAATGCGAAAGGATTATCCCAAGTATAGGATCTTTTTGACTTGTACTCATTCATTGAGAAGTTATTCTTCCATTCTATATCTTACTTTCGGATCATTTTCTGCAGTCAAGATGTCGTGCAACAACATTGTGAACGATATGCTAAAGCTCAATAGAACTTGAACAAAAGCACTTGCACACATCCTGCCCTATTAGTAGTGAACGACATAAAGCTAGAGTGCCCGCCACCCACCGGAGACCAAATAAAAATGCCTCCCCAGGCAGAATAAGATGCACATCTCTTGTACATGAGTTGCAAGAATAGAACTCGAGCAAAAGCACTTGCACGACTTCGAAGCTCAATTGAAAGAATCAAATGAACAGTTTGGGGCATTGAACAACGAGCAAGACTCATTTATCGAAGTTTTTTCTTAGGAAAGGACTCGACGAGATAATGCTGAAGGATGCATCCAATACTATATGAGCTGCAAGACAAGGTTTACAATTTTGAGAGGAAGGAGTCTCATCCCATCCGGTAAACAGAAAATCGCTTAGTCCTCTCTTCCACGATACCGGAAACATCTTAAATTCATTGCTAAATTTGTGGAGTATATTATGACTGGAAATTTTATTTGTACATCTCGTGTTTGAATAGAAACAATCAATTGTGTCATCAATTAAGCTGAACATAATAAACTTGGCAGTCGGCCCTAACCAAATACTAAACGGAATTGAACATAAGAAATGAAGATTTTGCAGCAAACATAAATTGATCGAAATTTGATTCATATAATTGGGTTGTTTCGGTGATCGAAATTACAGAAAGATTACATTTTGTAAGTAATCAAATTGGACACTTAATCTAAATTTCCTCAAAACTTGAAAATAAAAGAGAACAAGAAACATAAATGTGTTGTTTCTCTCCGTTTCTTGAAATGATGAACAAGAAAGTTGAAGAAAACAACAAGAAGATAGTGTTAGAATACGGGCATCCACCTCAAAACCAATTGGCTTATAAATCGCAGGATCTTAGAAACCCAGATAATGTGGGACTAATAATCTTAACACGCTCCCTCACGTGTAGCCTCGTTGGGTCTAACACGTGGAACAATAAATCGGATAATTCGGAGTAAAGGTGCGGTCATTTGACTCAACACAAATAGCCTGCTCTGATACCATGTTAGAATACGGGCATCCAACTCAAAATCAATCGGCAATGAGTGGAGAGGCCAAAGGATTATAAATCGCAGGATCTTAAAAACCCAGACAATGTGGGACTAATAATCTCAACGGATAGATCCTAATGACAGAAAACAAAAATGAGAAACAAAAGAATTAATTAACCTTTTAATTCTTCAATAACAAAGATATCATTCACCACCAGGACATTGATTCATCAAGTTGAATGATCGGATTTGCCATGCATCTTCTTTAACTCACTAGGCATTAGAATCATCATCATCACCAGGTTCTTCATTCAAGTTGATCACAACCTTATTCTTTTCATTATTGCTAACTTCTTTAGGGTTTTCTTTATTGATCATACCTGACATTTTCTCCAGTTCTTGCTTAGCAATATGATAAAGAACAGGATGACGTTTACGACTTGCTCTTTCAGTAATACCTAATTCTTGATGATGATGATGGGTTTCTTGATCTTGAAGTTTGCTGCTGCTTGTTGCTTGAGTTGTTTTGTCAGCAGAATCATCAACTGGTAAAGATTTTGTCATCTTTCCATCATCCTTATCTTTTTCTAAAGACAACAACTTCGTTTTAAGATCTTCTAATTCCTCAGACAAAGAATCATTTTCCTCAGACTTACCATATACTAAATTTACAAGTCGTTGTCTCCTTTCAGGGTTCATATTCACATTACTAGGTGCACCTTTGTTTGACATTTCAATGAACTTTTTCAACTCCGCTGCATACTTATCCAACTCTTCCTTACCTTTCTTCAACTCTGTTGCTTTCGAACTAATCATTTCCTCCAGTTCTTGCCTGCTAGTAATATTGTTCTCTCTTCCTGATTGTTCTTCTGGTTGATTTTCTTGACGATAACGACTACTACTTTCAGTAATACCTAATTTTTGATGATGATGAGTTTCTTGATCTTGAAGTTTGCGGCTTGTTGCTTGAGTTGTTTTATCAGTACCAGCATCACTGCCTAACCCTCCGTGATCTATTTTAGCTTTTTTCATTATGATCAAAGGATGTCTTCTTTAGTTTGTTGCAGGAGATGACGATCGAATATTTCTATTGGTGTAATTTCAAGTGAGAATTTTGACACCGTAAATCTTTAAAAGATTCTTGAATCTCTAGGAATAAAGAATATTTTTGTTGTTTAAGATGGGTTTCTGCAGAGAAAGAGATGAAGAGAATAATCACAATGTAGTCGATTCCTTCATCTCTTTATATAGACTCGTTTAGGTTTAGTAGCAACGGTTGTTATTGTTGGAAAAAAAATGGGTTTCACAAAGGATGAATGACACAGAGAAGAAAGTGTTGCACTCCAAAACTTTCAAGGCTTGTATAAATTTCTTTTAGACAAATATTTCTACCCTCCCAATAACAATTGGCGATTACAACAGGTATGCGAAATATTGCCTTCAGGATACAATGAAAGCCCTGCAACGAAAACTGAATTCAAGGTTTGTACCCCTTGATTCAATCAAGAACACACAAAGAGATTTCTGATTTCTGATGATGCTTTTTGAAATAGAGAAAACAGATTGATTTTTCTTATATATTAAACGAAACTGGGAGAAGCTATTTATAAAGGGTTTTGCACCTGTTGGGAATAGGTTTTTTATTCGCCAACAGGTTTCTATTCACGAAACGTCAGGTTCCTTCATCAACAGACATCAATGGTGTCTTTTGGATTCGAAATTTTCGAACAGGCTTTTATCGGCCAAATAAAACCTTTAGTTCAAAAAATTCTTCCGGGGTCGACCACAGCCTGGGGGGCGATGCCCCCCAGGACCCCCCTTTGGTTAGCGGCGTTGAAAATATTCCAACATTCTCCCCCTATTTTCAAAAACCATAAAACAAAGTTAAAACTTTTAAATCAGAGTGACTGCATCACCGAAGTGACTGCCTACGTACCCGAGTGGGATCAAGCCAACGTAGTTCAAGCACAATTGAGACTAAGCATCATCGTTGAAATCAACACATAAATGATAGGTATCTTTTGGATTTGAACCTTCACTTAGTGTAAGAAACTCAAAGCCTTATCGAGGTTCTATGGTGAAACCAGTCTTGAACCAAGTACACCTTATGATAAAACCGGAGTCTCCACACATATTGATTTCATAAAATCATGTGTTCTGTAGCCAAGCACGTTAATGGCCATGTGCTTATATCCTTGTTCATGAGTCTTCTTTAGAGAACGGTCTTCTTCTCTTAGGAAACGGCCTTATTTCCATACTCATATAGGTAAGTCTCGAAGGTGTTTCTGCGATACACCTTTTACTAATCATAGACTCATTAAGGATTTACATCCATCCTATTTTCTTGCAGAAACCAGCACTAATAAGAAATGGGAAGTTTTTATATTAGTGCTCCATAATCCACATCCATAACTTGTTGGTACCACATTGAACCTTGTTTATCCTTTTCAAAACATAGGTTGGGTTTCTGCTATGGGAGATCAAACTTCCTTCACAGACCTTAGTCCCATTTCTTTCCTTTTTATTGAAACCACTGAACTTGGTAGACTTTTCGTAAATGGGTCTGCCAAATTTCTCTTTGATCCAATAAAGTTAACCGTAACTACTCCCCTCTTGAGTAGTTGCCTAACCATGTAGTGTCTAAGACTTGCATGTCTAGACTTTCCATTATAAGTCTTATTAGAGACATTATAGATTGTAGCTTGATTATCACAATTAATCAAGACCGCCGGAGTTGGCTTCTTCCAAAAAGGAATTTCCATAAGTAGGTTTCTAAGCCAATCTGCCTCCTTACATGCATCAGTTAAAGCTATCAATTCTGACAACATTGTTGAATCAGAAATACAAGTCTGCTTCTTGGAACTCCAAGACACAGCAGCACCCCCTAATGTAAAAATCCATCCAGAAGTTGACTTGGAATTTGATTCTACCAGGGGCGGTCTCCCCTGGACCCCCTTGAAACCCCCACCAGGGGCGGTCTCCCCTGGACCCCCACGACCTGACCTGTCAGGTCGACCACAGCCTGGGGGGCGATGCCCTCCAGGACCCCCCTTTGGTTAGCGGCGTTGAAAATATTCCAACAGTTATATTTCGAATGTACTTTAAAATGTCGGACGTACTATAAGATGAGCGGGATTTAAAAATCTACCCTTAAATCAGGCGCCTGGTTGAATATTTTTGAAGGCCTAATGTGAAGCGCATTTTTAAAGGTGTACCTGGCAGATAAATTTGCCATCCTAATTTGCTAGAGGTATTCTTGAGACAGTACTGTCATTCTTATTAGAATGACCAACCGATAAAGGTTCTCCGAGTTAATAAATTGATCAAAAATTCGAACCATTTAGATTTTTCGTATGATATTTATCACCCAATGCACCTGAATCAATTGGTTTCTTGTTCTCTACTTAATTTGTAAAATATCAGAAGTTAATTTGGGGTCTGAATAAAAAAAAAAAAATTAGAAGCAAAATATAATGTGCTGTGCATCCAAAGGTTTGCTTAAAATGAATATGCTTGTGATTACCAAATTAACATCTTTTTTAGTGCTGTTTTCTCATGAATAGTTGCAAAATTTCATGAACGTCGACCTTACACATTTGAAGTATCCTTGATGCACTCTTTTCTTTTGTCTATATAAAGAAAACTAAAAACTGGATTGCTGACGGAAGGAAACTGTTTGCCCAATGTTTAGAGAAAACTGACTCAAACCATTCATGAAGATTTTAGGGCCGACGAGTTCCAAACTTTGGTCACTCGTATAATCACCCAAATCATTACTACTATATGTCAGGATTTTCTTAGGAAATAATCACTGATAACCGCGAAATAATGGATGTTGAGATATTATGATGAATAATAAGTAAATCAAGCACAAACAACCATAATAATATGAGAAAGATAAATCAACTCACAAGACACAAGATTTATAGTGGTTCGACCAATACATACAACTTGTATATATTGTCTACGTCCACTTTGAGCCGCGCCTACTCAAATCCACTATGAAGAAAAAACGATTACAACGTCGTGTGAATTCCAGCAAACCCTTGGTTACACCGCAACAATTACCCTAGACGATAACCTTGTCTCTTGTTCCTCACCAATATGCTATCACAACGAAACTCTAGCTTTAGCCCTAAAAGATATACAAGAAATCTCTCACCGGTCTCTTAATCGTTTTCTACACAATACACAAATTCTACAAGGCCTAACTACCTATTTATATAGGTTACAAACTTGGCCACCAAGAATTCTAACCGGTTTAGGAAACCTATTCCCTAAATAACCATGGCTAACTTTAGGAAATAATTAATTAGTCTTCAATAACTAACAATCTCCCACTTTGAAGACTTATTAATTGTCTTCCATTCTTCAACTTTGGATTGACGGTGCTAAAACATCTTCCTAGTTAGTGCGGCTCCCCTCCCAGATCCTCATTCTGAGAGACCAACTAAAGCCTTACAGAGCTTTAGCTTGTCTGATGTAACTCCCTTGGTAAACATATCCGCCGGATTCTTCGAACCAAGAATTTTTTCGAGCTTCAACTCTCCTTCTTCTAAGAGATCCCGAATGAAATGATAATGGATATCTATATGCTTCGTCCTAGCATGATAGGCTGAGTTCTTGGATAAATGTATAACACTTTGACTGTCGCTAAACAGAACATTATCTCCTTGTTCCTTGCGCAACTCAGCTAATAATCCTTGTAACCAAATCATCTCCTTGCTCGCTTCTGTCACCGCTATGTACTCCGCTTCCGTAGTAAGACAATGTCACCAACTTCTGTAAATGTGCGTTCCAACTCACTGCAGCTGACCCCATAGTATAAACATAACCAGTCGTACTTCGCCTTTTATCTACATCACCTGCGAAGTCTGCATCTACATAACCCCTCAAAATAGAACCACCTTTTCCATAGCACAATGGTACGTTTGTGTTACCTCTCAAATACCTGGGAATCCACTTCACAACTTCCCAATGTTGTTTTCCTGGGTTGCTTGCATATCTACTCACTACTCTCACTGCATGTGCAATATCCGGTCTCGTGCACACCATAACATACATTAGACTCCCAATAGCCGAAGAATATGGTACGTCAGCCATGTACTCCTTTTCTTCATCCGTCTTCGCACACTGCATACTTGAAAGACGAATTTGACTTCCAAGTGGAGAACTAACTGGTTTAGCATTCTCCATATTGAACATTTTCAACACTCGTTCAATATATTCAGCCTGACTAAGCATAAGTACACCCTTAGCTCTGTCTCTTATGATTCTCATACCAAGAATATGCTTTGCTTCACCAAGATCTTTCATAGGAAACTCACTTGCTAATTGTTTCTTCAAATTCTCAACTTCTTGTAGAGATGTTCCGGCAACCAACATATTATCCACATACAGTAATAATATGATGTAGTCAGAACCGCACCTTTTGAAGTAACAACAATGATCTGCATTACACCGTGAGTAACCACTTCTATGCATGAAGTTATAAAACTTCTTGTACCACTGTCTCGGGGCTTGTTTTAAACCATACAAACTCTTCTTTAGCTTGCACACCATCCCTTCCTTGCCTTTTACTATGAATCCTTCTGGCTGCTTCATGTAAATTTCTTCATCTAGGTCACCATGAATAAAAGATGTCTTTACATCCAACTGTTCAAGGTAGAGATCCTCAGAAGCCACTAGACTTAACACTACTCGAATAGTAGTCATCTTCACAACTGGAGAAAATATCTCGTTGTAATCAACACCAGGTTTTTGCTGGAAACCTTTCACAACCAACCTCGCCTTGTAGCGAATATCTCCATTTGCTTCAGACTTCATCCGATAAACCCACTTGTTATGCAACACCTTCTTACCTCTTGGTAATTTTACTAACACCCAAGTGTCATTCTCATCAAGTGAATTTATCTCATCCTCCATAGCAAGTTTCCACTTGCCTGAATCATCAGCCGCTAGTGCTTCCTTAATATCTTCAGGTTCGCCTTCATCCGTAAGTAATAGATAATTCAAAGCATACATTGGGTTTGGTTTAGGAGTTCTTGACGATCTTCGTACTTCTTGTACTTCTCTGCCATCAGCAACATCATGCTTTTCTTGTTCCACACTTCTTCCAGAAACATCATCAATATCGATATATAACTCCTTATCTATGTTGCTTGACCTGACATCTTCAATTTGTGTTGTATTCCTGTCCTTGTACAACTCATTCTCATTAAAAGTGACATCTCTACTTCTAATAACTTTGTGACTCTCATAGTCCCAAAGTTTATACCCAAAAGCGTCAATTCCGTAACCAAGGAATATACACTTCTTTGCTTGAGCACCTATCTTAGACCTCTCACCGGGACTAAAATGAACACAACCAACACAACCAAAAACTTTCAAAAAGGAAAGATTTACCTTTTTGCCAGTCCAAACCTCCTCTGGTATCTTCATATCTAATGGACTACTAGGTGTCCTATTAATTAGATAAGCAGTTGTCTCTGTTGCATGTGCCCAGAAGGTCTTAGGCAAACCAGACTGCAACCTCATGCACCTTGCACGTGCATTCAACGTCCAATTCATACGTTCTGCTACTCCATTCTCCTGTGGTGTCCTTGGAACTTTTCTCTCCAAACGAATTCCATTTGTAGCACATAACTGTAAGAATTATGTTTTGTCATACTCACCACCTTTGTCTGACCTTAGACACTTCAACTTCAGACCAGTTTCTGTTTCAACCAATGCTTTCCACTTCTTAAACACTTCATACACCTCGAACTTATTCTTCATGAAGTAAAGCCACACCTTCCTTGAGTGATCATCAATAAAGGTGACATAATACTGGAACCCTCTGTGAGATGCAACATCAATTGGTCCCCATACATCCGTGTGAACCAAATCAAGTTTTGCACTTCTCAAGTCTCTTCCTCCTCTGCTGAAACTGACCCGTTTTTTCTTTCCAAGAACACAGTCTTCACAAAAACTCATATCAACAGACTTCACCTTAGGTAGATATCCTCCCGAACATAGAATCTTCATGTTCTTCTCACTCATGTGCCCTAATCTTCTATGCCATAAGTTAGTGTCTTCATCACCACTAGCCACTGCTAAAGTAGTTCCATCTGAAGTCCGGTATAGAGTACCGACTCTAACTCCACGAGCTAATACCATAGCTCATTTCTTCACTTTCCAATTGTGTTTCGTTAACACAACTTCACAGTCATCATCACAAACTTGGCCCACAGACACCAAGTTCTTCTTCAAATTTGGAACGTGTCGTACATCCTTCAATTTCCATGTCGAACCATTGACTTTCAAGATCACATCACCCAAACCGATGATGTCGCATGCTTCACCGTCACCCAAGAATACTTGGCCATAGTATCCTTCTTTATAAGAGATCATAATACTCTTATCACCCGTTGCATGGAAAGAAGCTCTCGAGTCTATAATCCAAGACTCATCTTGCTTGTCCTCAGAGAGTAGTAGAAAACCTTCCGTAATCATCTTCTTGTTATCAACAAGGACCTTCACCGGTTACGCGGCTGCAACTACGTTGACCTCTTCTTGATTACCGTTGTTTCCACCATTATTGGCACTTTTGTTTTCCGGACAATCGCGCTTGTAGTGTCCTACTTTATTACACGCCCAACACTCAACAACACCTCTAGGCCGGGATTGAGATCTCCCCCTAGAATTTCCTCTAGACTTCCATTTAGTCTTGTTGTTGTTCCTATTTGAACTCCTACCTCTATCTTCTTCTTGCATACTTAAGGCAAGCTTGAAGTACTAGAACCGTAACCTTGTTCTATTCTTCTCTTCTCTTCAGCAATTAACCTTTGTTGCACATCATCAAGCTTCAACTTCTCGCTCCCTGCGGAATTGCTAATGGTTGTCCTTGCAGTCTCCCAACTCTTTGGTAATGACGAAAACAACCGCAAAGCTTGAACTTCATTATCAAAAGTAATACTAACTTTTGAAAGCTGGGAAATAATTGATTTAAACTTCCCAAGATGTGCTGAAATCGCTTCGCCTTCTTGCATCTTCAGATTAAATAATTGTTCACACAACATAATCTTCCCCGAGGCTGATGACTTTTGATATAACTTTTCAAGTTTATCCATAAGATCCTTCGTACTAGTTTCCTCTTGTACGTTATTGTAGACTTCCTCCGTTAGACATCTACTGATCACGGCTACACACTTGCGATCAAGAGTTGTCCATTCATCGTATTTGCGTTCTCCCTTTTTCGCAACTCCACCCAATGGATCAGCAATGTCTTTCCATCTGAGACTTCCAAAACCCAAATTTCTTCCCATTAAAAACTTTAACCCTAGCTACCGTACTTTCTTTATTATCACCCATAACTCCCACTCCAATCGTACTACGATAAACCCTAAAACTCTAACCCGAGCTCTGATACCAGTTGTCAGGATTTTCTTAGGTAATAATCACTGACAACCGCGGAATAACGGATGTTGAGATATTATGATGAATAATAAGTAAACCAAGCACAAGAAACCATAATAATAAGAGAAAGATAAATCAACTCACAAGACACAAGATTTATAGTGGTTCGACCAATACATACAACTTGTATATATTGTCTACGTCCACTTTGAGCCGCACCTACTCAAATCCACTATGAAGAAAAAAAGATTACAACGTCGTGTGAATCCCAGCAAACCCTTGGTTACACCGCAACAATTACCCGAGACGATAACCTTGTCGCTTGTTCCTCACCAATATGCTATCACAACGAAACCCTAGCTTTATCCCTAAAAGCTATACAAGAAATCTCTCATCGATCTCTTAATCGTTTTCTACACAATACACAAATTCTACAAGGCCTAACTACCTATTTATATAGGTTACAAACTTGGCCACCAAGAATTCTAACCGGTTTAGAAAACCCCTTCACTAAATAACCACGACTAATTTTAGAAAATAATTAATTAGTCATCAATAACTAACACTATACTCTGATAACATTGGCAACTGGGTCAGACATTTTGTTATCAGATAGTAATACTTTAGTCAATGGTGACACTTCCCAAGAATGCCATCCCAATTTGCTGGAGGTATTCTCAGACATCAAGGCCATTCTAATTTTTCTAGTTGTATAATTATTAGCGAACTGCAGTTTATTTAAGACTTTGAGATTCTTCTAATTTTTTTCTTTTAGTAAACGACATAGAGCTAGATTGCACGCCATCGCAAGACCAAATACCCAGGCAGATGCGCAGCTCTTTTACATGAGTTGTAAGCAGAGAATTGCGAATTAAAAGACAGAATAATAGAACTACTCGAGGAAAATCACTTGCACGACTTAGAATTATAAGAAGAGAAATTTGGATCCTTAGAAGCTGGTAGAAACTAAATTGCAAGAGGAATTTATGGAAATTTTTTTTAATAGACTTTATATTATCCTCTTGCCTTATTTACCTTTAGGAGATTATCTCCATTTACTTGGGTTGTAAACACAAAATATATTATATGGTTTTATATATATTCTAGCCAAGAGGAATATTTCTCCTCAAGAAAATTATCATCAAATCCAAGAATTTCCGAGGAAAGGACTCGACTAAATTCTTGAATACTTTTTAATTTTCCTTACATGCCTTTTGGTACAATCTTCTGCCACTACAAGAAAACATGGCTTTGGTGACGATAGTTTTTGCGGCGAAGAATATTTCATCGCTGAAGCTTAGTTATTGTGACCAAATTAATTTTTGTCACTGTTGTTCGGTTTTCAGCAACGGGACTCGGGTTTCGTCACTCATAGGTTTTTAGTGACCTTATTTAGAGACGAAATAATGTCTAGTCACTAATGAATTTTTTGTGATTATATATGTTTGTCACCATTCAATGATATTGTGATGATGCTAAAAAAATTGACATAAAATATTTTTGGTGATAATCTATAAATTTCGTTACAAAAGAAATGTTTATACTGACAAAATTAATTCGTCACTAGCTAATTTTATAGTGACGAAACTAAATGTTTGACGCTATATTTGTTTTTAGTGAGCATCAGCTTGTTTGGTTGCAAATATTTATATAGTAACGACTTCTAATTGTCACGAGACAGAACATTCGCAACGAACTAGATTTTGTCGCTTTAGTTATTTTCAGTGACACTATAACTTCACCGCAGTTCGTGATTTCAGTGATTACTGAAATGTTGTCACCAAGATTTTTTTATGGTGATAAAAAAAATACGTAGCTGCTAAAGAATAAGTTTGTGGTAACAATATATTTTATCATGTAAAACATAATATTTAAAAATAATGTAATAAATTAGAGAGAATCAATTCACTTGTCGTAGTAATTTTTCATTAGGGGAAACATACAAGTCGTCATTTGTTTACGTCGTTTAATGGGAAAAGATCGAAAAGAATGCTCTATAAACCAAAGGATGATTCTATAAGATTGTGTGCAACGAGCCTTCCTTTTCCTGGAAAACAATTTCGTGTTTTGCCATTTCAAGTTTAAACCGGGGAAACGAGCACCTTAAGTTATGCCAACAGAAAAGATTACCATGCACAAGGAGAACAGAAAAGACACAAAAAAGCACATGAAGAAAGTGGATTCCCATACTGCATTAGAAAAAAATTGAATTTGAGACAGAATATCGAAATCCAACCAACAACTAAAATAACCAATCCCTTTGTTCAAAAAGAAAAAAAAAACAATCTCTGAATCATTGAAAGATAGAGAGTTGTTGTTCTCATCAAAATAATTATCAAACCAAACAACTATTTTTAAGTAAATAAAATGCAAATAACTAATCCTCTAAATCTGTATCATTGTCAACTGGCTCAATGTCTTCTTCATCCACCTCTGAGTCATTATAATCAACCAATGTCTCATCTTCTTCCTCGACATCAACATCATCCACGTCAATATCAACTGCACATACAATCTCTGCATCTACCAACTCTTCCTTCACATCATCTCCATGGAGTTCATCTAGTCCAACATTATTATCTTCTTGTATGACTGATGATACCGTTACATCTCCAGTTTGTTGATAAACATCTTCTTCTTCTTCATCATCATCATCATCATCCATTTCAGGAACATCCCATATATGTATGTGATGCATCTTTTGAACCACTTTCCAGTCTGTTCCGAATTTATGATCATCCAGGTAGAACACTTGTCGCGCGTCCGATGCGATAACATATGGGTCTTTCTTATACCACGTACTACTCACATTTAAACATTTCAAATCATAATCTGTTTTAAGATTTTTGTTCCGTGGAGTCAAATCGAACCAGTCACACTTGAATAACACGACCCTATAATTGTTCAGGTATTCTACCTCAATAACATCACATAATGTACCATAAAACTCAATTTCCTTTCCTTCAAATACTGAATCAACTACCAATCCACTATTTTGGGTTGTTCGGCGAGCTTCACGTTGTTTCGTATTGTACCGAACTCCATTCAGGTTGCAAGCTGAATATGAGTTTGCTCGTAACTCAAACCCCAAAGCCAATGAATACAATTCGTCAGTAGCTTCCGGTGAATTGATAGAACGCAAATCAAACATCTGCAAATTGTTTGAAAAAGACTACGTGAATAAATATACAACAGATGATCATAATGTATTAAAACTTCAGACAATAAAATTTTCCACATACCCGATTCTTAAACCAATCAGGAAACTCTTTCTGTTGCCGTTGTGACAGCAAGTTATCATTATTCGTCTCTTCTTTCAAATTCTTCAAGTGTTCCCTATATTTTAAAACATAAAAGTTAATCGCATAGAATCTGAAATACACATACGACAATCCAGTGGAGTCCCTCTCTGAAACGTTCATTCCATGAGCTACACTTTTTTTAATCATTCTTCAAATAAAAGCATGGGACTCTGAACTCATTCAAACAAATACACACACATTCACAAAAACAAACAAACACCGATAAACTTGGCACACCGAGTGTCTCTGCCTCAACTACAAGTAATAAACGTATTTGGCGCTATGGCTCAACTATTGTGCTCAACTATTGTCTGAGACTACTGGCGCTATAAGCAGTTCTTTCAGATAAGATTAAATATAAAAATAAAAGATGTTCATACCCAATTATAGGATTAAATTTCCAACATAGTGACCAAATACTAAAATTGAGATATCACTTTGGTAGATACTACTTAAACAACTGAGGTTACAAAGAAAATATGGAATTTATCTACCAACCTACCTAGAATAAATACTAAAGAGTGTGTAAATTTACGAACAACATCGAATAGAGGTCCACTTCATTAGGTCCTAAGCCATGCTCCTAAGTTCGGAACTAATGTGCAAACATAATAACCACTGAAAATAATCTTAGAAACAACTTGATAGTTTTACTTACTTCATGTAAGGCTGCACCTCTTCGCAATTGTTAAGGATGTACCAATGTATCTGATCTCGTTCTTCTGGTGACAATGACTTTATTTCTGTAGCGCCAGTTGGGCGTACTTTTTGAGCGAAAACAGATATTGTTCCTTGGCGTCGTAGACTGCCATCTAATTCATCATCATTTAGTTCTTTCCTATTAAATTTACTTTCAGTTTCGGTGAAGTGTATCGAGATGAATGTCAAGCATCATTAATGATGTAAGCCTCTGCAATTGAACCTTCTGGGCACGTTTTATTTCCCACATAGCATTTAAGTGTTCCTAGGTACCTTGATATATATACAAGAAGGTAAACATCAGTAACTATACATATAATTATTGAGAAAACAATCATTACAGAAAATTTATAAGTGCAGTATGACATAATTGAGAGCTCTGTACACTAGAAAAAACATGAAAAACAAGTAAAATACCTTTCGATTGGATACATCCAACTATATCCAACTGGTCCAACAAGTTTTGCTTCCCGTGGCAAGTGAACAGCCAAATGAACCATCACATCAAAAAATGCCGGTGGGAATATTCGCTCCAACTTACAAAGGATGAATACAATATCCTTTTCTAATTTATCCAGGTGACTCACAATCAAAGTCTTTGCACATAAATCATGAAAAAAGTTACACAATTCAATTATGGCAGTACACACATCTTTGCGAAGATAAGCACGAATTCCAACAGGAAGAAGTCTTTGTAACAAGATGTGGCAGTCATGGCTTTTCAGACCATGTATCTTTCCATCAGCAATGTTAGCACACCTCGATATGTTAGCCGCATAACCATCTGGGAACTTCACCGACTTCAAAAACTTACAAAAATCTCTTCTTTGTTCTGGTTTTAATGTATAACATGCTGGGGGGTTTTCGAGTTTATCTCCCTTAGGCCGTAGATGCAATTCTTTCCTAATGTCCACATCTTCCAAATTTAACCGAGCTTTCTCTGTATCCTTGTTTTTCCCATCAATACCTAACATCGTTCCGACAATGTTATCACATATATTCTTCTCCACATGCATAACATCAATCTTATGTCTGATTTTGAGATGTTTCCAATATGGAAGCTCGTAGAAGATACTCTTCTTCGTCCAGCTCAGTTCTTCCTTGGAACGCTTTCTTTTCTAAGACGATTGATCCCAAGATTCTGCATTTGCTGCAACAGTTGCTCCCCTGTTTTCTCTTCCGGTGGATCCCGTTTTTCTTTATGTCCATCATGAAGTATGCTATCTCGCCAGGTATGACCAGGATTCAAGAACCGTCGGTGACACAAATAACCTGTCTTGCTTCTCAGTTCCATGAAGGCGGATCATCATTACACACGGGACAGGCGAGATACCCTTTTGTACTCCAACCAGATAAATTAGCGTATGCCGGGAAGTTATTTATGGTCCATAACACAGCTACACGCAAACAAAAAACTTTTCCTGTCGAGACATCACGATTTTCCACACCGACATCCCACAACTTTTTTAACTCATCGATTAAAGGGCGCAAATACACATCAATGTCATTGCCAGGTTCTTGCGGTCCAGGAATAAGTAACGACATCATGAAAAAAGGTTGCTTCATGCACTTAAAAGGATGGAGGTTGTACGGCATCAGCACCACTGGCCACAAGCTATACGCATTGCTCATATTTCCAAAGGGATTAAACCCATCAATAGCAAGACCCAACCTCACATTACGAGGTTCTGCTGCAAACCATGGATACCGCGCATCAAAATCCTTCCATGCTTCAGCATCAGTTGGATGCCTTAAAACACCATCTTCGACATGTCTGCCTTATGCCATCTCATGTCACGAGCTGTGTTTTTTGACGAAAACAGTCTCTGTAGTCTTGGTTTTAAAGGAAAATAACGCAGCACCTTGTGTGGGATCTTCTTACCTTTACCGTCATTAAACTTGTATCTAGATTCACTGCATACCGGACATTTGTCTTCCTTTTCATACTCCTTCCAGAATAAACCACAATCGTTTTTTACAAGCATGAATTGACTCATAACCCAATCCTAAACCCTTCAACATTCTTTTAGCTTCATAATATGAACTGGGAATGTTGTTGTTCTTTGGAAAAGCTTTTTTAAGTAACTCCAGATGCATATCGAAAATTTTATTACTCAGGCGGTTAAGAACTTTGATATGCATTAACCTTACCAAGAATGTTAACGACGTAAAGTCCTTACAACTAGGATATAACTCTTGCTTAGTTTCATCTAATAATGCGGAAAATATGGCTAAATCAGCTTCACTAGTTTTCTCCCCTCCATCCTTCCCATTAGAAGTTAAGGATTCAACATTTTCACGTAACATCTCAACTATAGCCTCATTTTCATTCACAATAAAAGTTGTTTCATCATTATGGACATTGACAGAACTTGACGCTGACTGATCTTGTGCAGGGTTGTCTTCTTCTCCATGATCTTGTGCAGGGTTTCTATTGATTTTTTTTTTTAGAGATGATTAAATTTATCCTGCTACTAAATCATTATTTCTTCAGAGATAAAAATATTTTGCCGCTAAAACTATTTAGGTGAAGTATTTGTTTCTTCACTATAACTGTATTTTGTGGCGAACAAATTTCGCTGCTAACACTATTTATGTGATGATTTTGTTTCTTCACTATATTTTGAGAAGAACAAATTTCACGGCTAAAACTATTTTTTGTGAAGAATGTGTTTCTTCACAATAAGTATATTTTGAGATGAATAAATTTCGCGGCTAAAATTATTTTATGTGACAAATTTGTTTCTTCACCATAAGTATATTTCGAGATGAACAAATTTCACGGCTAAAGCTATTTTAAGTGATAAAATATTTTCCTCACCAATAATTCCTAGAGTGACAAAATTCTTCATCACAAAATTAGTGAACTGTGTCAATTTTATTTGCTCACAAAAAGAAAGTTTTGGTGGCAAAAAGACTTATGTCGCTAACTAAAAAATTCGGTGACGATTTCTTAAGGACGTCACATAGCACTTTCAACGACTCGCTATAGGTGATGAAACTTTTTGCGCCGCTAAATTCTTTTTGCGACGAAAAAATTGATTTTCGTGACACAATATTTTACCACTGAAAATGACTTTTCTTGTAGTGTGCAAGATTGTTGCTGACGTACGGCTCTTGAATGCACCCCATCTTGAACTGCATGATCTGAACCTCCAAAATCCTAGTGTGATCCATATGTTCTAAGAAATGAATCGCAGTGTATCGAACTCTTGCTTACTAATGCTAAGAACATCATTGGATTCATAATTTCATTGCCTCTTCATCTGCCAGGTAGAAGAAAAGATGAACAGTATTCCATACCTCTTTGTATAGATTATCTCTGCAAGTATACCAAAGAAGAAAATTCAGCAATGGGATTATGGGAGTCAGAAATGGTGTCATTACCTAAAATGAATCATAATCATAACCTCCCCAAGAGTTGTTTCTTTAAAAATTAGAAATTAGGAGCGTAATGAATTCTTGCAAACTTACTCACATGTAAGTACTGATTTCACTGGTGAACTTTCTCTTCTGCAATGCTCGGCCCTTTTGCTACTTCTTCTCCTCCTCCTTCTTCTTCTTCTTGTAGAAGAGATTAAGGTTAGGATTCATTAATCTTCCATTTTAAACCTGGAATGGTTAGCTTGGGATTCGAACTGGCAACCTAAGAGAGAGACTGTACCCCGTAGTCCGTTTACACTACTTTGCCCAACGGGCTTTTCAGGCCGTTTGGTTTCACACGGATCAATTGGTTTCTTGTTCTCTATTTACACAAAATTGGTTAAAAAGATCAAAATTAATAATTTTTGGGTGAGAAGGACATTTAGATTTTGATACTGTTTAAATGGACAAAAATGTAAAAATAGTCAGGATGTAAACAGTTTCATCCTACCCATTTTTCAAATACTTTTTCTTATTTTTAATTTACATCAGGATGCATCCTGTTTCATCCTTGCTATTTTTTTAAGTTTAAATGAGGATAAATTCACTTTCATCCTTGTTATTTTTCTGGTTTCCATTTCACCCATACTAATTTTTACTCGTCCATTTAAATCATGTTTTAAAATATTTGGACAAATGACCCATTTTCCGCTCTATTTAGAGGGTGTTCGGATCATAAAATAGCCTTTCTACTTAATTTAGTCGAAAAGTCAAAAATTTATTTGATAACTGAATTTCAAAATGTTCCTAAATCATAATACGAACGTGCTACTGGCGAAAACGACCGACGTACATCATAAAACGACTCTTCTGAATACCAGTAGGTGAGAGTTCCATACTTTTTACTAGTGCTCCAAGCACTTCACTTTCATCCTCGTTTGACAGTGACACCGTTAAATACTTAACCACACACACTGCTTTCAAATAATGTGGTAATTATTGTATGTATGATACGTGGAGAAACAACAATGACCACATTACTATTGCTAGCCCACCACCATGTGCGGTGGCGCCTTTCTAGTCGACACCCATTTTCCACGTGAAATTTTCGAAATCACCGCATGTTGTGCAGACCTGATGTTTTTTCAAACCGCGGGATATATACATCTCTTTCCAAAGGAGGTAAGTATGGAAATGGAACGTTTTCCTTTAGAGATTTTGATGTTGTACCCACCCAGTGTAGTCATTTGCACTGCTTTGATCAAGAGGCTTTCCACTTCCTGGCCGTTTGATTGAGGCAAAGAGACTCTTAATGGTGGGGAATTTTTCCAACTATTTTTAATGTTGGGACAGTTTTCTAACATTGCGCACTGTATTGGGACATTTTCTCAAATTTCCCTTGTATGATTGACGGCCATTGCCTAAATGGTCCACGGGGAAAAGCAAGAAAATATATATATATATGGTGGAACGAGGGATTGCAACCAATACACTAATTTCTTCTCTAACCAGAGTCTAGAGGTTGTTCGTAGAGGTGTAAAACGTGCCGGCCCAGCACATCCCAGCTCACGAAGTCACGTGCTTAGCGTGCTGCGTACTGGACTGTGCCAGAGATTTAGACGCGATGTGTTGTGTTGTGCTAAATGGCGTGCCGTGCTGTGATGTGCCAGAAAAATAAACGTGTTGTGTCGTGCTGTGTTGTGCTAGCACACTTATTTTATGTTTTCCAAAATAAATGTTTTTGAAATATTTTAATTAGTACATGTATTATTAGAGAAATAAATTAGCATAATGAAAATAAAATGTCAGAAATTGGATAAAATAATGATTTTTTTGTGAAATATGCATCAAATGTGATGTATTGTGCAGTATTTTGCGCATGACGTGGTGTGCTTTCTTCGCGTGTTGTGATGTGCTGTACCGCGTGCTGTGCTTTGCCGTTGTGCCTACTTGTCTGGCACATCACAACACATTAAATAAACGTGTTGTGCCGTGTTGTGCTCGAATTTTAACGTGTTGTGATGTGCCATAAACGTGCTGGTCCGTACCAATTTACACCTCTAGTTATTTGGGTAACAAAATAACAATTCCAATTAATTTAGTACGTTAACTTGGGAACAAAATTTTAAAATGGTTTCTTTTTCTTTTTAATTGATAAAGAATTTAGTGTCGACCAAACTTGAACTCAGATCCCTATTATCATGGCCTAACGAGTTCACTATTATTGACATCGGCTTCCAAAATGATTTTTAGAAACAAAAATGTTGTGAATCAAAATACAAACGTGCTACAGGCGAAAACGACCAATTTGTACCATTCATCGTAAAACGACTCTTCTGATTACCAGTAGGTGAGTGAGAATTTGAATTTCATACTCTTCGCTTTCTTCTTCATGTGACAGTGACACGATTAAATACTTAACCCCGTTACTTTCATATAATTTTGTAATTACTGTATAGGACGTGGAGAAACAACAATGACCACATTTCTAGTGCTAGCCCACCACCATATGCGGTGGCGCCTTTCTAGTCGACACCATTTTCCGCGTGAACTAAAAAAGAATCGCGAGTCCATTTTTTGTGTGTGCGCGCCCGCGCAGATGCCATCTGTAGGTTTGCTTAAAATGAATATGCTTGTGATATTCACCAGATGCCGAACATCTTTTTCAGTGTTGTTTTCTCATGAATAGTAGACCATGATTACACCCTTGATACATTCTTTTATTTGGTCTATATAAAGAAAACTAAAACTGCAGTCTCCAACACAGATCATTACTACCAAGCTATCATTCTATAAAACACCAACCTAGCTCTAGAGAAGGAATCATGGCTGCTAAAATTTCCAACGGAGGAAACCATGCTGCCACAAACTCATCCTCAATGTTCGTCAGAATCCGCCTAGGCAACATTTCAGACGTTCCTCATATACACAAGTTAATCTACCAAATGGCTGTTTTTGAACGTTTCCCCCACTTATTTGAAGCAACCGAGGAATCACTAGCAGCCACCCTGTTCAATTCTCCACCCTTTCAGTCCGTTACTTGTTTCATGCTGGAAGTTTCTCAGCACCCGTTTCCACAAGACAAACATTCTTTGAACCCGAACTACAAACCTATCACTAAGACACTAGATCTCGAGGAACCGATCAAGGATCCAGAATCGAAAGTTTTTAAGACAGGTGATTTGAATGATTTTGATGGTCATGATATTGTTGTGGCTGGTTGGGTCATATTTTTCCCAAACTACCCAACATTTTTAGCGAAACAAGGTTTTTATGTAGAGGATTTATTTGTGAGAGAATTTTATAGAGGGAAGGGATTTGGAAAGATGTTGTTGTCTGCGGTTGCAACTCAGGCAGTGAAGATGGGATTTTGTCGTGTCGATTGGATTTGTTTGAAATGGAATGAGAAGGCTATCAAATTTTATGAAGACGTTATTGGTGCTGAGGTTATGAAGGAATGGGGTGTTTGTAGGTTGGCTGGTAAATCCCTTGAGGCTTATGGAGAAAACTAATATTGCCATATACATTGGGTTTTGAATAAACTTACTTCACCGTGATTATTGCTTGTTCCTTTTTTTTTTTTTTTTTTTTTTTTTTTTTTTTTTTCTGTTGAAATGTACTTTGCCTGCTGCTACACGCATTTCTTGCATGCTATTTTACTGGTTTGATTTGACTCTGATCGTCCGGGGAAACTATCTCAGGGACTAATAAAACTAAAGTGTCAAATTCTGATAAATTTTCACATTTTTCCTTATCCGCATTTAGTTAGTAATTTGTTTTTCACCGCTCTGCCTCATAGTTTATCTTGTTTGAAGTGTGGACCGGCCTCGTAATTATCAACATTGTTAACGGGGTATGGTTGTTGCAGTGGAACAAATGTCTTTACCACCACATATTGATGCATAATATTTTGGGGGCAAGGAATAATATACGAAGTAAAAAAATTACCTTTACCGAAAAAGCAAAAAATCTATTGCTTTATCCACACCAACAAATATCCCGCTTATATGTCACTCCCAAACTGATGCACGCATTCAGCCGAGGACCCATCGCAGGTCAACGGAGAAAATGATATATATCCCCCACTTTTTTTTTCCATTAGGTGACACTGTTTTTAATCCATGGATTCAATAATAATGGGACTTCCTGCTAATCTCAATTTAGGGATCAAGGGTTAAGAACAGTGCCACCTAATGGGGAAGGCAATGGGGGTAAAGAGCGGGGAAAATGTAGCAGTTTCGGTCTCAACTGGTAGATAGGTTCTGTTACTATGTCGTGTGTCGGTGACTCGACCGAAATGCAGATAAATATTTGTGACGTGTATATCACAAACAAAAAAGAAATGACATTGTATCCGGGCGTTGAATGACCGGGTAAGATTCAGGGTTCCATAAGGTCACTTAATGACCGGATGGCTATTTTCTTTTTTTCTTTTTCATCCGGTAACAACTTCATATTTTTTATTTTTTGATTAAAAACAAATCCGGTTGCTTTTTACCCAGATGATAACCATTTTAATTTTTATTATATATATCAAAAATATTAAAAGTTATGTAAGTCTAGGTTTGTGTATATCTAGATTCTCCATAGTGAAAAAAATGTCCGCAAGTCTCCGATCCTCCTTATTTATAAGAATTATCATTGAGATGCGGTGAATGTTTATCCATCCATACCATAAAAGTTTAAGTTGATACTAATGTAATGCTGGTGTCATCTCACATTGTCAGTGTCTTCGCTTCAAGTTTTGCTTTTTATTTGACTTGCACCAGTTGAAGAAGAATTACATGCTCTTTTAAGATGCATGGAAATCGACCTTTCTTAACCAAAATCATTCTCTTCTCTCAACGAGGGGAGCGTCGTGGAATTGAATTTAACAACTTTGATCTACAAGGTACACTTCATAGTTTTAACTTCTCATCTTTCTCTGGAACTTTTTTACTTAACTTGAGTGAGAAGAATTTCATTGGCTCAATCGCCACTTCCATAACCGGTTTGATTAGTTGGACACCACTTACCTATATGATTGCATCTTCTTTGGCGAGCTCATGTGATATACTTTACCACTTTTTTCTCAAATATAAAAAGAAAAAAGAAAATCTTAAATGTTTGATATATCCACAAATAATTTTATTGGTTTAATTGATACATCAGTAGGTGATTTAACAAAATTTAATCCATTTTTTACGTAAATGATTTAACTGGTTCATCATCGGTAGGCATTGACAATGTAACACGGTCAATAGATTTTCTAAAAGAAAAGAGTTGATCCGACTTGTCTGGGGAGAACGATGAAATTTATTCACAAAATTCTTGAAAAAATTAATAGATCTCCTCCGAGAGTTAGCCAGGACTGTATAATACGTACAAACTTATCAAATGGCACCTTGGAGAAATCAGAGAGAAAAAATTTGAAGAGAAGGAAATAATTTCAGATAAGAACATGGAAGAACTATGGAATCAGGGAGAAAAACCATAGACAAGCCATGATCTATAAAATTAACATCACTGAAAAAATGAGGGTCTAACAATCTCACCCAATATTTCGCTTAACAATCTGTATGGACTAACTCCAATATACTTTGGAGAGAATCAACTAGACAGACTCAATCTTAAAAAAACGTATATCAAGGAGTCATATCTCAATTTCTCGATTCAATACTTATTCAAGCACAATTCGACACTAACACACTTTCTCTCTCCATCTCTGAAATAGTGTTTTTTCTCCCTTTCCCTTTCTCTTTCACTTTCCTCTACGCAGTAATACCCCATTACTGGATTCTCTTGGTAAAGTAAGGAGGAGATAGCAGAGATGTAGATCGATCATCAATAAGGGAGGTAGGGGATTCAACCAGTGGGGGTAATCCCTCGTTGATGTAGTTGTTACTAGTATAGTGGTATTTATTTTCCTTATCTTTTATTTGCTGTTGTGATGATCCTTAAATTTGTTTGCTATTTGTTAGTACGTGATATATTTCCTATTAATTAACACTTTAAGTCTTCCCAAAGACTCTCAAAAACTCTAGTCCATAGGCTACAAACTAGGACTTTAAAGAGGTTTTGAACTCTTCTTTGTTTGTTAGGATATATTCAAAATATGTAACAAATCCAATGTTTTCCTAATATAAATAAGAATCAAATCTCCACAAGTATTTTGTGGAAGATATTCACCAAAACCTTTCCTAAGTTGGTATCAGCCTTCGATCCAACATCGTTTCCGCATTTATCAATCACCCAAAACTCTTCCTTCAACACAAGCAACGCAGCAACAACCATCAACAAAAAAAAAAAAAAAACAATGGCAGCTAACACAAATAGCATGCGCAATATCCAGATTCATCACCTTGTTACCTTAAAACTTACAGAAACAAATCACTCTCTTTGGAAAACCCAGTTCCAACCCATCTTAAAAGGCTACAGTCTCACTAGTTTCATAGATGGAACCAAAGAAATACCACCTAGAACTCTGCCAGATTCAGATGAAATAAATCCTCTCTTTGCTGAATATGAAATACAGGATTCTCTACTTGTTGGTTGGCTCAATTCGACACTAACACCAGAAGTTCTGTGTCATGTCAGTGGAATTAGCACTGCCAAAGGAGTCTGGGATAAAATTGAAAGCTACTTTGCTCCTAAAACAAGAGCTCACATGATGAGCCTTAAGAAACAACTCCACTCTTTGAACAAAGGTAACAAGTCTCTCAAAACGTTTTTGAATGATGCTAAGAATCTGTTTGAACAACTTGCAGCTACTGGATATGATGTATCCAATGATGAAAAGATGTAGTCCATTAGCAATGGCCTGAATCAATCCTATGATCCAATTGTCACGGCACTGAGTACGAAAGATGACATGGATATGGAGTCCTTTTACTCTCATCTCCTGACGTTTGATATGCGCATTGAGCAGCAACTGTCTTCCATCCAGCAACCCGCTGTCAATGTTGCAGCCTCCCGATCATCATACAGGTCACCTCCCAGCATGAACCAGCAAGGTCGTGGTTCACAGCCTCAACAAAGTTTCAATTCTGTGCGCAACCAGTTCCCAAATACACAACGACGTCTTAACCAGCCAAACCGTGGTCAACAATCAGCAAAAACATCTGAGGAGCCCTATCAAATATGTAAAAAAGATGGCCACCAGGCACCACGCTGCTGGTTTAGGTACGAAAAATCCTCCACAACCAAAACGAGGAATCCGTCTGCTTATATTGCGCTTCCAAGTTCAGATCAACATGCTAACTGGGTGACTGACACCGGCGCTACACATCATATGACTTCGGATTTCAGAAATTTGTCTATCCCTCATGAGTATGAGGGGACATAACAAGTCCAAGTTGGTAATGGTAATACTGTTTCTATTTCTCATGTTGGTAATGCAACATTCAATCTACATTCCAGGCAATATTTGTTGAATAATATCTTTCATGTTCCCTGTATCAAAAGAGACTTGTTGTCTGTTTCTCAGTTTTGTAAAGACAATAATGTGTTTTTTGAGTTTCACACATCTCACTTCTTTGTGAAGGACAATTTGACGGGGGAGCTGTTGTTGCGCGGCCTGAATAGGAATGGTCTTTACATCTTAGATGACTTGGAAAAGTTTGATCATATCATCAAACCTCAAGTACATGTTGCTTCATCTCTGCCAGTGTGGCATCAACGTCTAGGTCACCCAATGATAAGAACTGTCTCAAACATTTGTCGTCGATTTTCTTTACCTGTTTCGAATAAATCTTTTGATTACTGCAATTCGTGTCATGTAAGCAAGAGTAAGAGATTACCCTTTTCTCTTAGTAGTACTTCTTATGATACTCCATTGAGTTTAGTTGTTTCTGACATTTGGACTTCACCAAAATTGTCTAGAACTGGTTTTAAATATTACATGTTAATTATGGATGTCTATTCCCATTTCACTTGGATATTTCCTTTGGTTCAACGTTCTTCAGCTTTATCTACATTTATTCTCTTTCGAAAGCAAATTGAAAATCTGACAAATCATAGGATCAAAATTTTTCAGTCTGACAATGCTTTAGAATACAAAAAATTCACTGCTTATTTGAATGAGTCCGGCATTCAGCACAGACTCACTTGTCTGCATACTTCTGTGCAAAATGGTATTGCGGAGAGGCGTATTCGTCATGTCACTGAGTCTGGCTTAGCACTTCTTTTCCAAGCGTCAATGCCCTACTCCTATTGGTCAGATGCTTTTTCAACTGCTTGCTTCCTAATAAATCGTCTACCAAAATCAAAAAATGTCTCTACAACTCCTTTAGAATTGTTGTTCAAAAAGAAACCTGATTACTCTTTTCTTAGGCTCTTTGGTTGTATAGCATATCCTTGTTTGCGCCCTTACAATTCCAATAAATTAGAACCTCGCTCTTTGCCATGTGTGTTTATAGGGTATAATAATGCACATAAGGGATATCTTTGTCTCCACCGGGAATCAGGAAGAATATATGTTTCTCGTCATGTTCGATTTGTTGAACAGACATTCCCCTTCCAGGCCAAGCAGCAGCAAGGAACTCCGTCATCCCAAGGTATGTCACCCTATGACACCAGTGTCTTTCTTCAGCCTCCTTTTCATAATGTGTCCATTGGAGATGAACAGGCACAATTGCCTGTGACTGCTGCTCTCGTTTCTACTGAGGACCCCCCATGTGTTGTCCCCACTGTTGATGAAAACTCACGAATCACTTCTCCTGTGACTTCAACTGCTGACGCTGCTACTAGTGCTCACTTAATTTCACGTGCTGTCCCCACTGCTGCTGATAACTCACGCTCCAGTTCTCCTGAGACGTCAAGTGCTGACGCTGCTGCTAGTGACCAACTAGGAGGTACTGTGAGTGCTCCAGTTCATGATTCTGTAGCTGCCACACGGACTGCTGCTGCTTCTGTGTCGTCATCAGCTATTCAGGAGCTTACTGCATCGGACCCAACAACAGGCGTCAATTCCAGTGTAGCTGTACCTACACATTCAATGTAGACAAGATCAAAATCAGGGATCGTAAAGCCTGCACGAAAGTTATGCCTAGTGACTACCAAACATCCGCTGTTGGAATCTGTGTTCATGGAGCCATCTTGTTATACAGAGGCTAGTAAACTACCTCAGTGGCGAGCCGCAATGGGTGATCAAATTAATGCTCTCATCAAAAATGGTACGTACTCTCTTGTCCAGTATGTGCCAGGCATGAATGTAGTGGGCTCCAAGTGGGTTTTCCGCGTAAAACAACACTCCGATGGCAGCATTGAACGTTATAAAGCTCGGCTTGTTGCGAAGGGATTTAATCAGCAGGAGGGTGTTGATTACAGTGAGACTTTCAGCCCGGTTGTAAAACCTTGCACTATTCGACTGGTTTTATCTATTGCCGTAATGAATAATTGGCCTTTGAAGCAACTAGATGTTGAAAATGCATTTCTGCATGGTCGTTTGGAGGAAGACGTCTATATGAAGCAACCCCCTGGTTTTGTTGATCCAAATCGTCCTACTCATGTGTGTAAATTGCACAAGTCCTTGTACGGCCTTAAACAAGCTCCCCGGGCATGGTTCTCGAGGTTGAGCACATATTTAATTGCATTGGGCTTCAAAGGTTCTGTGGCAGATACATCACTGTTTGTTTTACGCACATCATCTTCGATAACTTATTTGCTTGTTTACGTTGATGACATTATAGTCACAGGATCCGACCCACAGTCCATTCATCAACTTATACAGGATCTGGGTAATGAATTCGCTATTAAAGATATGGGGGATTTGCACTTTTTTCTGGGAATAGAAGTGATGAGAAAAAATGGTGAGCTAGCTCTCACGCAGAGGAAATATGTCTTGGATTTGCTAAAGCGAACGAAGATGGATGGCGTTAAACCGGTTGCTACCCCATTATCATCTACTGCTAGATTAAGGCAACAAGGTACGGAAAAAATGTCTGATCCTACTTTATATCGAAGTGTTGTTGGTGCTTTACAATATCTTCATCTTACTCGGCCTGATATCTCTGTTGTTGTGAATAAAGTGTGTCAATATATGCATAATCCTTATGTTGAACATTGGGAGAGTGTCAAACGTATTCTACGCTATCTGAAGAGCACTATAGACTATGGTTTACATCTTCGACCATCAAGGGATTTTTCTCTTCAGGCGTATTCAGATGCTGACTGGGCTGGTAGCTTAGATGATCGACGATCTACTAGTGGTTATTGTGTATTTTTTGGTGGTAATCTAGTTTCTTGGAGTGCCAGAAAACAAAAAACCGTTTCCAGATCAAGCACAGAGGCAGAATGTAGGGGGTAGCGATAGCGACGTCGGAATTGGTTTGGATTCAATCGTTATTGAAAGAGTTAGGAATTTCGGTTTCGGCACCGATTTTATGGTGTGATAATTTGGGAGCCACTTATTTGACAACAAATCCGATTTTTCATGCACATACTAAACATATTGAAATCGATTATCATTTTGTTCGCGAACGTGTGGCATGCAAGAAGTTATGTGTTCGTTTCATTAGTTCTCGTGATCAGTTGGCGGATATCTTTACAAAGGGTCTCTCGTCACCAAGATTTCAGATTCTACGGTCCAAGTTGCACATCCGTCAACTCCAGAACAACTTGAGGGGCGGTGTTAGTACGTGATATATTTCCTATTAATTAACACTTTAAGTCTTCCCAAAGACTCTCAAAAACTCTAGTCCATAGGCTACAAAGTAGGACTTTAAAGAGGTTTTGAACTCTTCTTTGTTTGTTAGGATATATTCAAAATATGTAACAAATCCAATGTTTTCCTAATATAAATAAGAATCAAATCTCCACAAGTATTTTGTGGAAGATATTCACCAAAACCTTTCCTAAGTCTATTGAGCAACTTTAAGTTCCTGGCTTTTTTCCTTTCGTTTGTCTTGTGCCCTTTCCTTTGTGTTGCTTGTCTCTCCTTTTAGATTGAAATGGTCGTGAATCATCACTACGCTTTGAGATCCTGTTGCACAATGGATAGAAAGCCCGCGATCATTTCTTTTGGATTCGAGAAAGAACACCTTAGCGTTGACCTTGATTTCTTATTCTCCCTCTCTGAATTCCCTTGGTGGGTTTTTTTCTTAATTTGTTATATAACTGTCGTGTTTCCTTTCACTCCTCTTAGATTGAAATCGGTCGACATCCATTATAGCTTTGAGACCCTGTTTCATTATGGGTAGAAAGTGGTTGACTATTTCTTTTGAGTTTGAGTTCACTCTTAGAATGTTTTATCTTATACTTGAATCTGCATCTTGTTTTCTCTGCTTTATTATTTTCAATTTAACTTAAGATTGCATCCAACTGTATCGATCCTGAGGAGTTAATAGTAGATCTTAAAATAGGAAAAATCAAAAAATCGAAATCAAATTTTGGATCGATAAATCCTATTCTTAAGGGGTTTTTAGATGTGGTGGTCAATTAGGTAATTACTTCTTTTTGGGTTTCAGTTTCTGCTGTTTCTTGGGAGATCTTCGTTGATTTATAGTTTTAAAATTTGGTATTGTTCATTTTCTTCTCGTCTGTGTTCCTTCAATTTCTTCAGGAATTTTGATTCCGATTTTCGGTGGACCCGGTGTCTCGATTCGGGTTCTTAGGTGTGCTAGAATGTTAGTGTCCTAATGAAGTTACAAAGGAATGCTCATCAAGGTCGTTGGACCTTGTTTTAAAATCAATTGTTAAAAATGATTTCAAAATGTTAAGTTAAAAAGGAAACTTCAAACCAAGGTCGTTGGACCTTGTTTTAAAACCAATTTGTTAAAATGATCTCAAAATGTTAATTTAAAAAGAAAAAATTCAAATCAAGATTGGTGGGTCTTGTATATCTATTCGTTAAAATGGTGTGAAAATGTTTAAGTTATCAAAATGAAAAAAAAAAAAAAAGAAAAAAAAAAAAAAAAAAAGCAAGGTCGCTGGTTGTTTTAATGCAACTGTATGGTGGTGTTTTAATCTTGTCGAGTTTAATATGGTTTTTATCAAACACATTTCTTTAAAAAGTGAGGGCTTTGTTTTGAAAGTTGAAACCTCGTGTCCTTTGTTGTATTCTTAGTGTTAGGACCACCAATCTGCTGTAATCTCTTGCGTCCGTTCGATTTGTTCCTGGTCAATGAGTGTCTTGACCAAACTCTATTTTGTCCGTTTTTCTTGTATTTTTTCGCTGAGTCCCTTTAATAAGGGCCTGATTTAATAAGGGTCTGATTTCGCCAAACTTCTAATTTGTAGACCTAAATCCCAATTATGGAAAACATGTCTTACCCGTTCCTCCTTAAGAATTTGAAGAAAATTTAAAGTGGGTTATCTCAATCTGGTCTTCCTTGACCCACTTTTGAAGACCGGTTGTGTTTCCTCTTCCTCTAACTCTCTTGATCGATATGCTATCTACTGCTTCTCCAACTGAAAATAAATCAAAGGAATCCAGGTAAACGAAATTCTGAAATCTCCCAAATTCTTTCCTTGTTTCTCTGATTGCAAATCGCAATCTTTATCAGAACTAAAATTTTAGTGATTTATTCTTATAAACACATGAACTTTATATTTCCTGCACATTAACAAACTGCCACACTTGCAAATCCCGATTCAAGAAACTGCCACCGTTTTTTTCAGAGTTTATTTAATGCCACAACCGTTAGCACTAACGCCTTGGACCCACATGATTGGTCAAATTTTTTTGACTTTGTCCAGATTACTTACACGTGTCTTATGTGGACGGCTCAAGATGTCGTGCACGAGATTATTACACGTAGCACAGGCTAAATGACTACTTTATCCTTCGTGGGATTGAAAACAGTTTGTAACTTTGTATCGTTTCATTTTTCTTCTAGGGTTTGCTCTTTCTCTCTGTCCGCTCAGTTCTCTAGTGGAAGAAATTAGGGTTTGGGTCAGTTTTCAGCGGGATTTTGCTTAGGTTTAGTGGCTGAGTAAAGGGTTTTAGTAAAGATCGAGATTCAGAAAAAGAAGGGGAAGGACAAGCAGCAGATATGGTATGATTGCAAATCCTAATTTCGTTTTTCTGAGTTGAATTAGGGGGTTTCTCTTAGGGTTGGGGAGCTGAAGATGAAGAAGAATAACGGGAAGAACAAGCAGCAGATATGGTACGATTTCAAACCCTAATTTCGTGTGTTTGATGAATTTTATTTTAGGAGTTTTCTGTGTGAAGTGTGGAATTTTTAAAACCCTAATTTCGTGTGTTTGATGAATTTTATTTTAGGGGTTTTCTGTGTGAAGTGTGGAATTTGATGAATTTTATTTTGTTTGTTCATTTACAGTGATCATACATATTATCCATATAGAGATATCAGTGTGTTTGTTGTGAATAGTAAACTTAATTTGCTATTCCCTCACATGGATAGAGATAGAATTGACCTTAAGGAATTTGAGCAGATGTTGCGTGTTAAGTTGCATCTTGATGAAACAGAAATTCCAAATTTATATTGGACCATAGACCCATGTCTGCCTGAGTATTTGGTTACAAATGAAGACTTGTTTAAGTTTTGGGAGCATGCTGTACCTGATGATAAAGGCTTCGTATGTTTACAAATGAGTGTAATTAATTCAGAATTTAGGAATGATAATGACTTCATTAAGACTGCAATGGAACAACCAGTAGTAACAATTGATGAGACTCCTAAGAAGGCACCTAAGAGGATTGCTAAGAAGCCAGTTTCTGGGGTAGTTTGTTGTCTAAATTTGCTGCTGCTGCTGCTCTTGCTACTACTACTGCAACTGTCACTACCTGGAGAGTTTATAACCTTTTGGCTCATTTTTATGTGTTGTACTTCTGAAGAAATTGACTAATGAAGAGTTTGGGATCTTCATTAGTATATATAGAGCTTCAAGATGATGAATAAGACCGTTATAAATCCAGGTAAAATATGGATCGTCGATTTTTTCTCTTAGATTGATCCCACGTGTATTCCGACCGTTAGCAAATCTTGCACGTTTTTCTCACGTGCACCGAGTCGCTAGTTAACTCACTACTCTATAGCCAGTTAACTCAATCCCAGTGAATTGATTAACTCAATCCTTGTTAACTGATTCAGGGGATTCTATGTAATTTTGTACGGATTATTTAATGCCACGTATGCACTAACAGAGACTAACAGCCGTTAACCGTTACCTCAAAAAAACGGGATGAAAAAAGTCAAGAGTATGGCATTTAATAAACTCTGAAAAAAATGGTGGCATTTTCAGAAACTGCATATTAGAAATGTGGCACTTTATTAAAATCCCCTATGTATTTTTGTCTGCTTTTTCTGGCCATAAAAATCTTAGCATGGAACACACAAGGGTGTGGGCATAAAAAAACACAACAACATTTACATTCTCTGCTAAATTTGAAAAAACCAGACATTTCGGTTTTATCAGAAACCAAGTCTCAAAGGAGCTTGATGAAAAAAATCCTGAACTATTTCCCAAACACCCATATTGTAGACCCAGATGGAATAGATGGTGGTCTAGCAATTGCTTGGGTGGATGGTTTTCATTTTGAAGTGGTTCAATGGAACCTTAACATGATTAACATCATTGTTAAAAACAATTTCAATGCTAAAAAATGGCTTTTAACTTGCTTTATGGAGCACCAAAACATGATTGCAAGTTAGAAATAATGAGTTACCTAGAAGATATAGCACAAAGAGTAAACTTGAACACAATGCCATGGATGGTAATAGGTGACCTAAATGTAATCTTCAACAGTGAAGAAAAACAAGGGGGTCTTCCCTTTGATAGGAAAAAGATAGAACCTTTACTCAATCTAATACAGAGAACATGGTTAGAATATTTAGGATACAATGAGAATACCTTCACTTGGAGTAACAAAAGAGAAAGAATATCAAATATTAATCAAAGGCTAGATAGAGCCTTGGAAAATGCAGAATGGAACAATGAATTTCAACATGCATCTTTACAAAACTTAGTTGTTATTGGCTCAGATCATGGGCCAATCTGCCTCACTTTGAACCCTTCTCAGGCATCCTTAGTCCCTACTTTCAAATTCTACGACACATGACTTAAAGAAGCATCATGTATAGAGGTTATTAAGAAGTCCTGGGTTACTGATACTAACATACCAGCTTCAAACCTTATTGAAAACATAGCTAATGCAGGTTTCAACCTTAACAAATGGAAGAAAGATATCTTCGGGAAACCAAACAAAAAGATTAGAGGGCTATTGAAAAACATAGAAAATTTAGAAGCTAGACCAGCTACAAACAGCACAAAACTCATAATTAGTTCTAAGATGCTAGAACTATAAGCCTTATATGATACCCAAGAAGATATTGCAAAACAACAATCTAGAAATAATATCATAGCTCTAGGAGAAAGGAATACTAAGTTTTTCCACATCCAAACTCTAAAAAGGAGGAAAAGAAACCACATAGACTGCATACAGGATAAAAACAACAAGGTAGTATTTTTAGGATAGAAATGGAAGAAATTCTAACTTCACACTTTTCAGAAATTTTTACTGAATCCAATACTGACTATGAAGAACATATCTTTGCTAACATAAAGACAGCCATCTCTCGGGAAGAAAACATAGCTCTCACTGAAATTCTTTCTTATGAAGAAATTTGGTTAGTGGTCAAAAACTTAAAATCCAATAAGACGCCGGGGCCAAATGGATTTCCTGTAATTTTCTTTAAACAAAATTAGAACATTGTAGGTTCTCAACTTGTAGCAGTAGTCCAGGATTTTTTTCAAAAACAAAAACTTAGATACAAATTTAAACAAAACTTTCTTATTTCTTATACCTAAAATAAAAAACCCAAAGTCACCTGTTGATTACAGACCCATAGGATCGTGTAATACTCCCTATAAAATAATAGCAAAACTTTGAACTAACAGATTAAAGAAGTCATTAGAGAACATCATATCCACTCTTCAATCGGCTTTTCTTTCTTCTCGACAAATTTCAGACAACATCATTGTTGCACATGAAATTGTCCATTCTATGAAAAAAAGTAAAAAGAAAGTAGGTAACATAGGACTTAAGATAGTCATTGGAACTTTCTTATAAAAACTATGAGAAATTTTGGTTACTCTGAGGATTGGTGAAAATTAATTTACCAATGCATATCAACAACATCAATAGATGTCCTTCTTAATGGAAACCCTTGCGCTGAGTTTAAACCAAGGGGACCCTCTGTCCCCTTATCTGTTCATTCTTTGCATGGAGTGTTTTCCAGGCTCTTGACAGACTTAGAAACTCAAAAAAAAGTTCAGGATATCAAACTAACACCTAAAGCCACTCCCATTTCGCATCTTTTCTTTGATGATGACCTATTATTATTTACAAAAGCAGACCTAAATAGTTGTAATAACCTGCTAATGGCTATACAAATGTTCAGTAAGGCTTCGGGTCAAGTGATTAACTTCACTAAATCTGGTCTTTTCTCCAGTAAGAAAGTTCACAATAAACATCAGGGAATCATTTGTAGACTGATGAAAATAAAGAAAATCAATATCAAAGACACTCATTTAGGAATGCCATTATTCATCGACGGATCAAAATTAAAAGCTTTTGATACTATCATTGAGAAAATGGAGCAGAGAATAAAGATTTGGCTAGGAAAAATTCTCTCTCAACCTAGTAAAATAGTTCTAAATAAATCTGTGCTTTCTAGCATGTCCATTTTTAGTATGGGATGTTTTGTATTACCAAAAAAGATTACAAAAGGATTAATGATATCCAGAGGGATTTCTGGTGGGGGAAACACACAAACTCAAAAGGGATATATATAAAAGCTTTTGATTTCCTTTGTAAACCTATAGATCAGGGAGGACTAGGGTTTAAGGAACCAAACAAAGTTAATCAGGCAATGATAAGTAGAATAGCATGGAGACTTGTAAGTCATCCAAATGACTTATGGGCTCAGATCCTAAAAGGAAAATATTTCAACAAAAAACAGGTGCACTCTTATCCAAAAAGAAATCAAACTCTTCTTGGATTTTGAACTGCATTTTACAAGGCATAGCTCACATTAAGAAATACAACATTTGGGAGGTAGGAGATGGCTCTGCCATCAACATTTGGGAAGATAGATGTCTTCCAACCAGAAATGAAACTCTGGGAACTACTCTCCATGGGACAAACCCACACATAACACTTGTGTCTGAGCTTATAAACCCAGACACAAAAAAGTGGAACATTCAGCTACTTCACTCTATATTTGCTAACTCTATAGTTCAAGAAATTCTTAACATAAATCTGTTCACTACCTCTTCTGGCCAACTGAGGAAAGAAAAATTACGATGGACATTAACCAGAAATGGGTAATTCATTGTCAAGTCTTTATATGCCAAGCTCATAAACCCATCCTTAGTGGTCTCTCATGAATCTAAGAAATTCTGGAAAGGGTTATGGAGCATGGATACATCTCAGAGAATCAATCTTTTTATTTGGAAATGTCTCCAAGATGCATTGCCAACAAAAATGAAGATGAAATCAACTATAGATGAAGACAACAACTGTGTCTTCTGTCAAACAGCAAAGGAGTCCACTTATCATCTGTTTTTTGAATGTGCATATGCAACAACTATTTGGAACTTACCTCCAATGCAATCTCAGGGAGTCCCTCTAAACTCTACTTCTGCTAATACTTCTGCAAATAATTCTGCTCATAAAACTTTCTTATATCAGTATAATGAATGGAAAACAGGGAACATACACTCTATTTCCATGGCCTTGGCAGCAACCAAGTGCTAGTTTATATGGAAAGATAGGTGTCTCAGAATTTTTAAAAATAAAAAAAGAACCCCAGAACAATTAGCTATGGATATAACTAGAAATTTTGCTTATTGACATCCTGATTGCAGAAATCATAATACAACAATCAGAAGAATTGTAAAAATCACAAAGGTAATATGGATTCTACCTGCTATTAATACATATAAAATAAACTGTGATGCATCATGGATATCTGAATTAGCTAACTCTGGTTTTGGTTTCATCTTACGCAACTGGACAGGGACATTCAAAGCAGCAGCAATGGGATGCGGAAGGACCTTCTCACCAGAAGAGGAAGAAGATGTAGCTCTCCTAAATGCAACTCAATGGGCTGTCACAACCAATATACAACAGTTGGTTATTGAAGGAGACAACCAGGCAACAATCAAGTATCTTCAAGGCAGAGAATCAACAGTCCAACGACAATGTATATCCATCTTATAAGAAATAAAGATATTAGCTAAGAATTTAGTCTCTTTTCTAGGGTTTCAGTGTGTAGATAGGAGAGCTAACAAGGTGGCAGACTTGTTAGCAAAGAAGAGAAGAAGTTCTGGTATTACAACTTCCTGGAATGAAGAACCTCCTAGTTTTTTAATTCCTTAAATTGCTTTTGAAACTGTCAAAGCATATGCTTCCTGTAATTTAAACAAAAATCTCCCTGTAACTGCTATTGCTGATGTTAATCTTAGAAATTCAGCCATTGGAAGAGTCATTCCTCAAGGAACGGTCTCTGAAGAGCCTGAATCCGCTGATTAATGGATGCCTTTCAATATAAGTCTTATTTTCAAAAAAAAAAAAACTTATTCAAGCAAATAGCAATCTGCAAGTCTAATTGAATACAAGAGAAATCACTTGAACGGTACCAAAGACCAATGTTCAAGGATCAATCAATTTAAATCAACAACCAAAAGGTCGGATATTCTAATTGATTGAACAACGCACAACCTGTGATATTTCAATTATATAAACAAATATATTGCAGAATAGTAATAACACAGACACCAGAATTTTGTTGACGAGGAAATCGCAAATGCAGAAAAACCCCGGGACCTAGTCCAGATTGAACACACACTGTATTAAGCCGCTACAGACACTAGCCTACTACAAACTAACTTCGGTCTGGACTGTAGTTGAACCCCAATCAATCTCACACTGATCCAAGGTACAGTTGCGCTCCTTACGTCTCAGATCCCAGCAGGATACTACGCACTTGATTCCCTTTATTGATCTCACCCACAACTAAGAGTTGCTACGACCCAAAGTCGAAGACTTTAATAAAAAAATATGTATCATACTGAAAAGTATACAGTAATAGATAAATCTGTCTCCCACAGAAATACCTACGAGTTTTGTTATGTCTTTTGATAAATCAAGGTGAACAGGAACCAATTGATTTACCAGACTTATATTCCCGAAGAAAAGCCTATAAATGTCAATCACCTCACAATAATCTTAATCAACTAGCGAAACAAGATATTGTGGAATCACAAATGATGAGACGAAGATGTTTGTGACTACTTTTCTATCTTACCTATCGGAGAAATTAATCTCGAGCCAATTTTACAATTGTACTCAATACAATAGAAACAACAAGATCAGATCACGCAACTACATAGAAAATAGTTGGGTCCGGATTCACAATCCCAATAAAGTCTTCAAGTCGTTAACCTACATGGTCTCGGTAGAAACCTAAGGTTAAAGGAGAATCGACTCTAGATTATACAACTAGTATCACACATGAGGTGTGGGGATTAGGTTTCCCAGTTTCCAGAGTTCTCCTTTATATAGTCTTCAAATCAGGGTTTGCAATCAATGCTACCTTAGTAACAAAGCATTCAATATTCACCGTTAGATGAAAACCTGATTAGATTCAAGCTAATATCTTTCAACCGTTAGATAGAATCTTATCTTGTTACACACAAATGAAATGCACGTTCATTTAGGTTTGTGAAACCGTACCTAAACGTGTACACCTAGTTGGTTCAACAGTAGTTAACCAAATGGTTAGCCATATTAGCACTTTCATATCAACCTTATTCATCTTCACCATAACTAGTCCAAAATGACTCAAATGAACTAGTTCGAGAGTTGTTCAATTGCTTAGATCTTATAGAAGTATACAAGACACAATCGAAGCAAAATTGGTATTGATTCACTCGAATCGATTCATGAACATTATAGCCACGGTTTGCAAATTGCATTCCTTATTATATAAATGTTTTATTTCATGAACAAACCAATTTTAGAAAGTAACACACTTAAGTATGCATACAGGTATGCGTACTTAAGTAACCAGATTTGAGTTTGTTTAGGTTTTCAAACTCAGCAGAAATTCACGGACGTGAACTTTTCGCCAGTATGCATACGGGTACACATACTTAGGTAACCAGATTGAGTT
Organism: Papaver somniferum; assembly: GCF_003573695.1. Classification (NCBI taxonomy): domain Eukaryota; kingdom Viridiplantae; phylum Streptophyta; class Magnoliopsida; order Ranunculales; family Papaveraceae; genus Papaver; species Papaver somniferum. The sequence goes on from NC_039359.1 coordinate 143,661,643, forward strand.
GGTTTTGATTTCCAAACTCAGCAGAAATTCATGGTCGTGAACTTCCTCCAGTATACGTATGGGTACGCATACTTACCCATTCTCCATCAACCATTTAGTACGCACACAAGTATGCATACATTTGGTTCCCGGTTTGGACTTGTACACTAATGTGAAAACACACTATATACTTATATCCAAATATGGTTACATATTCTAAATTCGATCTTTATTTCAATCATTGAAACATTTTATATAGCGGTTATTCACACAATATTTTTCATCAAAGCGATTTTCAAGAGATTGAAACAATCAACATGACTTTCGTCACTTGTAAAGATGAACTTGGCCAAAGCGAAAGCTTACCAAAACATATTTCGAGAAATACATAAGAGAGATAAACTCGGCTCGAATTAGCAAATGTGTATAATCGAAGTCTATATAGCAATACGACTTTTGTCTCAAGATAGGAGTTGTTAGAACATAGCTCGGTTGAACCCACCAAGCGTTGGTATGTCAAGTTTGATTGTCATATTTTAGTGGACCAAACTCATTTAAAGAGTCGCTTGATTATGTACTAGAGTCAACTTCATGTAGGTTAGCTTGAAAGTATTAGGATATGAGACGTTATAAGTATTACGAAGACTTGAAGAAGTGAAGAAGTAAGGAGCTACAACGAAAACATCATCCTTCCACTTGAGGTTAGTGATATTTAACTTGAACTGTTTCATTCCCTAACTTATCTTTCAAGTCGTGCATATTGAAAACATAACTGCGAATCATGAATGATTATACTCTAGTTAGACGTAGTATTAAGGAATATAATACGAAGTATGACGCCTATCTTTTGAACTTCGTATATAAGACATCGACATAATCATTTGAATGCTATTTTAATTATGTATGGGCATGATGTGAAGATTTCATCCTATGAAATAATGTTTTACATTCGTTTAAAGGAAGTAAATTCATGAACTTGTTTCATAAATCGAAAGGAAAATCGCTAGGCTTATTGGTATTGTTATTCATTGCATATATTTTGAACTACCAATATGTGTGATCAGTATAACCTCTCATGAATTTTTTATGTTCTTGGTAAAAATATTCACAAGGCCTGACTTTTGTATTGATAGGAGTTTTATTAGTGAAACCGATATTAAGTAATCACCTGAGATAGTATGATTGAGTTGTTGTAATTGGTATGACCAACTCTACGCAAAGGGGAACCTATCCTAGTAAGAGGTGCAACGAATCACAAATGGGGGATCGATCTTTGTATGAGGTGCAACAAGTTTCTGATATTGGGAACCGATCCAATGAACATGTGTAACACGTTTTTAGATATTGGGAACCGATCCTATGGACATGTGCAACAAATACAAGTTAGATACCATATATATGTGGGAACCGATCCTAGTACCTAATCAAACGAATTGTGGAAAGCTAGTGTGACTAGTTCTAGTACCCACATAGAGGTAGAACCGAAACTTGTTTTGGTAGAACCGTGAAACCCATGTTTGGTGATTGAGTGTTCTTAATCAATCACATAGTTCTTGAAAGTCAAATGAACCAATTCTAAACTTGTTGGAAGTGTGGAAAATCGGTTTCAAGATTATAAGTATGAAAGAGGACTTACAAAGTTAAGATGTCGACATACTTTGAACATGTGCAGTAACGCTTATCTTTTATTGTTCAAAGATATTCCTTAATATCTAAAGGAAAAAATCCCGGGTATATTTCAGAATCCCGAAAAGATATTCGTAAGAATCCGCCTCGGCAACATTTCATACGTTCCTCATATACACAAGTTAATTTACCAAATGGCTGTTTTTGAACGTTTCCCACACTAATTTGAAGCAACCGAGGAATCACTAGCAGCCACCCTCTTTAATTCTCCACCATTTCCGTATGTTACTTGTTTCATGCTCGAAGTTTCTCAGCACCCGTTTCCAAAAGACAAACATTTTTTGAACCCGAACTATAAACCCATCACAAAGACACTAGAACTCGAGGAACCGATCAACGATTCGGATTCAAAAGTTTTTAAGACGGTTGGTTCGGATTTTGATGGTCATGATATTGTTGTGGCTGGTTGGGTCATATTTTTCCCAAACTATCCAACTTTTTTAGCCAAACAAGGTTTTTATGTAGAGGATTTATTTGTGAGGTAATTTTACAGAGGGATGGGATTTGGAAAGATGTTGTTGTCGGTGGTGGCCACTCAGGTAATGAAGATGGGATTTTCTCGTGTCAATTGAATTTGTTTGAAATGGAATGACAAGGCTATCAAATTTTATGAGGATGTTATCGGTGCTGAGGTTATGAAGGAATGGGGTGTTTATAGGTTGGCTGGTAAAGCCTTAAAGGCTTATGGAGAAAACTAAAATTGCAATTTGACCTTAGGTGATTATTGCTTGTTTGGGGTTTTTGCTCGAGTTGTATTTCAGTTGCTATGTGCATTTTATTTTTCTCCTTTAGCATTGTAATTGTTGTTGTAATGGAAAAAATGTCTTTACCACCACATATTTGTGCAAAATGTCTTTGTGTAATTGTTTTTGTTGTAATAGAAAAATTGTTTTTACCACCACATATTTCTGCATATTTTGTACGACTTTTATTGTGTGATTAAGATTCAAGCAAAAAGGTACTAGAACATTTGGATACACATCCAGAAGTAGTTTTTCGACTTCTAGAAGTCAAAACGCAAGAAATCAGTTTAGGTGTAAAATTACATAACAACTTTTATAAACAGAAAAGTCAATTTGTTGCCATACAAAATGTTTGTGCTCCTAATCTCTGCTTCTGACATTTATTTATTGGGATGCTTCTAGCATCCAAACACGCTATACAATACTGTACGTAGAACTCTAATGCACTGTAATTTAAGGCTTAATCATTGATTTAAGAACTCATGTCTAGCTTCTGCTTTCTGTTGATTTTATTTTTATAATTTGAAGACTTGTTTGCTTTTTGAAGCTGATGGATAATAATGGCTTCCTTTCTGCTTTCTAGGTCTGCCTTAATATAATCTCATCATATCTATCAATATATATATATATATATATATATATATATATATATATATATATATATATAATCTCACCATCTAATAAGTCGTATACATAAAAATTCTGCGCACTCCAACTTAATTCTTGTGATAAGCGTAAAGAAAGAAAAAGCAATGACATTATACATCACCTCATGTGACTTATTGGTTGTTACAAGTAAACACTGCCTCTGGTACTTTCTTACTTTTGGTAGTATTGTTGGTTTCATGGGAGTTTCATTGTAGGATGTTGTTGTCTTAATTTGCTTCAAGTTCTTCTTTTAATTTGACATACAAAAAACAACTGCAATGTAAATAGGAGAATGAAGTAGCTGCTCTTCTGAAATGGAAATCACTGTAACGGCGGACTGACTATTCTTCTTGTTCCCGACTTAAATCTAAATTTTAGACATGTTATTTAATCCAAAAAAATGTGGGCTTTATGGGAGCGCAAAGCCAGTGTAAGCAAGGCCATTGCTCCGCCGTGTGTCCATGTAACTTGTACAAAATCACTTGTAACGGTGAGGAGCGTGCAAAGTTGAAATTAATTTCTTATCTTTTTGAAACTTTGATAGTAAACTTGAGCGAAGATAATCTCACTGGTTCAATCATCACTTTTATAAATGGTTTGACTATTCTGGACACCACTTACCCAACTCTCTGGAGAGCATTTTCAAACCTCTTGTAAATTTTCCACTTACCCAACTCTCTGAAGAGCATTTTCAAACCTCTTGTAAATTTTTCATAGAATATTTAAACCCGAAAATGGGTCATATGTTATACATATAATTCCTAAATACAAATGTGAAAACTATAGGGAGATCCATTTTCCCAGCATTTTTCACTGAGAAACCCACGGGCGCAAAACTTCATGCGCGTCCCCATTTTCATCAACAAAATTATTCCAAAACTCATAATTTAAAAAAAATCGTTTTTCTCTTTTATAAAGGAAAAACTACTTCTCAATTCGTTTTCTTCTTTTTTCGAACTGTAAATCTTCTTCAACACCTGAAGATGATGTTAATGGTTTTTTGTGTTTGAGTCTGGGTTGTTTTTGGGTTTGCTTTGACAGTTTGGTATCACCGTTTCTTCCTAGTGGTGGGGATAGACGGTGGCGGCTTATTGTTTGAGAATCAGATGTGAATTTGGGTAAGAAAATCAGATGTGAATTTGGGTAAAATCAGGATAGAAGAATCCAAATGTCAGTAAAATCAAGATCATGATTTGGGTTTTTCTATTTTGAAATTAGGGTTCTTCAATTTTGGGAAGAACATGATGAATATTTTTTTTTGTACAGGATTTTGGGTTTTTCAATTTTGTGGTTAGGAGGAAAATACTTTGGGTTCTTTTTAGAGAATTTTCAATTTATGCAGATCTTCCTTCCCATCTCTAAAACACACTCTTAGTTTTCTTCTGCAAGTTTTGAACTCCATGGATGTATTTGATAAATAATTAATTCTGTTTCATACGTGTTGTTGTTGAAAGATTATTCACTAGAATTCTTAGGGAGAGCAGCAATATGTCTTTGACTTGCATTAGCTTTGAAATCAATCATCGGTATTCAACTTGGAGATGTTATGAAGGGGAACATCGGTGTCAAAAATCGCCAATCATGTGTGATCCGGTAACCTCAACTCCTTATAGTTGTTTCCCTATTGAGTTGAGTTGTTTTTTTTTTTTGTTGATGCTTGAATTGCAGAAGAACAATGAGTGGAAATCGGGGTTTGCCACTGTTGAATAGTGCTGGTCATGGTTGAAGACAAAATATGGGGAGAGATTGGAGTTTAATGGTGAGGTTAAGCTGCAAGTTAGCTGAAGAGATGATGATGATATAGCAGAAAACTATGAATAGAAGTGATGAAATAGATGTATGATTAGGTTTTTACAGGGACTAACCGGCCGGAAATCGGCCTGGAAATGTCGGAGAAACAGAGGAGACTCTATCGTATTTTTTACTCCGACGAGCAATTCATTACCGGGTATCAACTGATTTAGGTGAGCCAATATCAAGTCATGCAAATAGCGTGTTTGTAAAAATGCCTAAATCACTAGCTTTTCTCAAATGGTACAAAAGACGCTGCCAAGGAATGATAAATTCAATTTTCATTTCGTAAGTGTTTTCCTTGTTGTAGTGGCTGCATAATCTGTTATACATCTATAAAAGTTTTTGAATAATTTGTTATGCAGTTGTGAAAATGGATGCATAATCTGTTATGCGTCTACAAAAATTAATGCATAACTTGTTATGTAGTCCAGAAAACGATTGCATAACACGTTAAGCATCAACTTTTATGTCACTATTGAAACCAACAAAAACAAAGACTGCAAACTTGTCATGCACCTACAATAATATCTGCATAACATGTTATGCAGTCGCGAAAATGGATGCATAACCTTTTATACATCCGAAAATATGGCTGCATAAAGCATTATGCATCGAGAAAATTGATGCACAAGCTTTTATGCATCGAGAAAATAGATGCATAATGCATTATGCGTCAATTTTTTTATGTACGCACTAATACAATGGCTACATAACTTATTATAGAAGCATAACTTTGTTATGCAGATGCATAATTTGTCATGCAGTGGAGAAAATGGTTGCATAATTCGTTATGCGTCTGCATAATGCGTTATGCATCCTTTTTGGTGACTGCAAAATGGTTATGTATCAAGTTTTCGAAAATTTTGCCTAAAACGATGATCACCTCCGATTTTTCATGAAAAACAAAAATTTGATATTGTTGTTTGTACTCTTTGCGTAGCTCTCTTTAAAACATTTTCAACGATATAAAATTTGTAAATTTCCAAGGCACGGATTTTTAGATATGTTATGTCCAAGTTGCGTTGCCAATTATACCCCTGATGCATAACCTGTCATGCAGATGCATAATCCGTCATGCAGACATTTTTAATAATTTCATATAATTATGGGTGTCACGGAAATAATTATGGGTGTCACGGTACCCAAAACTGATTGTGGACTTGACAATGAGAATATTATTTTTTTTTGGGTCTCCCCCTAATTTTCCCAATACAAATCCAAGGTCTAATTAACCGCAAAATGTGCCCTTGTAAAATTTTCAAATCGGAAAATGGGCCCTTGTAAATTTTATACAAATAGTTCCACTGGTTTAGTTCATAGATTAGTCGGGAATGCGATAAATTTAGTCTATTCTATTATATAGATGATTTAACGTATTCATGGTAGGCATTAACAATCGACCACAGTTAATGAATTTTTGAAAGGATTTAACTTGTTAGAGTACTTATCCGAGGAGGAAAATGAGATTTATTCTCAAAAATCTAGAAACAACAAATGGATCTCTTCTGAGAATTAGTTACGACTTCTAGTGTTGTGTTATGTGCAAGCTTATCAAATAACACCTTGGTGAAATCAGAGTGAAACGGTTGGAAGAGAATGGATGAATTTCCAAGAAGAATATCAAAGCACAATAGAATCTGAGAGAAAAGCCAGAGCGAGACTTCTAGTTGTTACATATTGTATATAATTATCAAACCTATAACTTCTCACATGAACTACCCAAACCACATATGCATATAATGCTGGTACTAATTGATTTACTATGATAGCCAAGTTTCCACCATATTTAAGATTATCAAGATTATCAAACGTTGTTGGGATTTAGCATGTTTCTAAAATGAAAAAGGCTGACCCGAAATAAGGGATCTATTTGAAATCTCTCGAACCTAGTGGTCTTTGAGTAGAATACTATATGTGAGTTTGAAGATGTATTCTTTCTCTCTTAGTATTTTCTTTTTAATTTTCTTCTGCGTGTCTTTCTTTGGGAGGTTTTAGTTTTATGTTAATCTCTAGTTTATGTTTTACTTTTCGGAAAATGGGTCATTTGTCCAAATATTTTTAAATCACAGTTTAAATGGACGAGTAAAAAATAGTTTGGGTGAAATGGCCAAAAAAAAATAGTAAGATGAAACTGGTTTCATCCTAACTTAAATTTAAAAAATAGCAAGGATGAAACTGGATACATCCCGTGTAAATTAAAAATAAGAAAAAATATTTGAAAATGGGCACGATGAAACTGGTTACATCCTGCCTATTTTTACATTTTTGTTCATTTAAACAGTATCAAAATCTAACTGTCCATTTCACCCAGAAATTGTTGATTTTGGTCTTTTTAACCAATTTTGTGTTTACTTTTCTTCTATGAGCAAATTCTCTTAGTTACTTTAGCCTGAACAAACATTGTTTAAAATATCGTATTCGGCAATACTTTGAGAAGTATTCTTCAATTCTTGCCTAGTTTCTTGTTGAAAGCTCATGTGGTTCTTTGATAGCATTATGAGATTTTCCTCTAAGGCAGAGATGTTTTTCTCGGAAATGTTCTGAAACTGAGTTTGACCCGAAGAGTTCTTAAAACCAAATCCTGGGGGAGGCTGAGAATTACTAGACTGTCCTTGATTCTGACCCTTAGACCAAGAAAAATTAGGATGGTTTCTCCAACCAGGATTGTAGGTCTCTGAGTATGGGTCAATCTTCTGACGGTTCTCAAACCTAGCATTGTTATAGACAGCATGAGCTTGCTCTTCACTAACCTGACCTTCCCAAAATGAATTATCGGGCTCTATTCCACAACTAGAGACTTGAGAGGCTCTATTAGGTTCAACAAGGGACCTATTTTTAGACTGACCCATTTCCAAAGCTTCTAACCTTCTAGACAAAGCAGCAAACTTAGCATCAGACGCAAAACTCGTATCTACCACATTGGTGCTACTTCTATTGACCAAGAGTCTTTTAGGGGGTTCAACACAAGATTCCCACTGTTGGGATTTTTCAGCGATAACTTCTAAGAAGGTAAAAGCATCATCAGCACTTTTACTAGTGAATTCACCAGCGCACATAGACTCAACCATGGCTTTGGTCGAATAGTCTAAACCATCATAAATAATTTGTACGAGTTTCATCTTATCAAATCCATGGTGGGGACACTGAGATAGGAGATCATTGAATCTCTCTAAAAATCTATAAAGAGACTCTCCCTCTTGTTGCACACTAGCACTAATTGTTTGCCTAACAGCTGCAGTTTTATGCTTAGGGTAGAATTTCATATAGAAAGCGGCAATAAGTTCCTGCCATGTTTCAATGGATTCAGATGGTAGGTTGTTCAGCCAGGTCTTGGCTTTATCTCTCAAGGAAAAGGGAAACATCTTAAGTTTCAAGACTTCATCAGTAAGGTCTTTTATTCTAATTGTCCCACAAATTTCCTCAAAGTCCCTAATATGGAAATAAGGGTTCTCATCATCCTTTCCTAAGAATATAGGTATCATTTGGAGAGTACTAGGTTTTATCTCGAAATTAGCCGTAGTGGCTGGCAATTTAATGCACGAAGCTCGGTTGGTCCTAGTTGGGAACATGTAATCTTTCAAAGTTGCCATCTTAGGCACAATTGGAGTACTAGGGGTACTCCTCTCACTCAGAGATAAATTCTCAAAACTGAAGTTTCCAAAAACAGGGCTCTCAAAAGAACAATCTTCGAGCTCCCTGCTTAAATCAGAAGAACTACTAGGTTTTTCGCTAATCAATCGACCTAGAGTATCTCTTTTCCAAGCCCTATTAACAAAATCGGGCATACACTAAAAAAAATCAAAAAGAAATAAAAATCCTAACAGGAAGGTTCTAGCAATCACACAGCAGGCTGACTCGACTTTACCACAGCAAACCTAGAGAGTTCTAGCAAACAACAAGCATGATGGCTCACTTAGATTGTTTCTAGACCAGCTTCTATCTCTCGAAGGGGAATTCGTTACAATTTAAGCAAACCCCTCTGGAATCAATCCGAGTCAAAGTAAGTTGAATCGAGGCGAGGGAAGCTTAGTGGAGCTTTGATACCCAAGGCCTCACCGCAGTACAAGGCGGCGCAGTCACGCATTCAACTCACAGAAACCGTCATGAACTTCGAAGTATGCTAAAAGAATAACCAATATCCTTCGAAAAATTTTCCTAACAAGCTCGATACCCTATAGGCCTCTTTCTAATCAGATTTTAAAGCTTGGGTTCGCGTTAGGTTTTGTTCTCCTAAAGCGGGCAAGAAGGGAGCGGTGATGAAATCCGAACCCTTATCTTGTTTAGGCCAGGCCTTGCCCTTTACTAGGAAAATAAAGACAGTCCAAATTCGTCCTCAATCAATGATCACCTTAAGGAATACAGTAACTCGCTTGCAGGGGATTCGCGAGTGTTTCGATTGGACTTACCTCCCGTACCAGACGGGGGATGAACCGTTGTCGTCGACTCGGGCCACGACTCCTATGCCGTGTGCGAACCCGAGGGGCCGAGGTGATATTGTAATCACCGTCCTTCCCTGCACACAGTTTGTATTTAACTACCCTTCCGTAGGGTTTAAAAAAATAATAATAATAAAGTCCAAGAGTCCAGTCCAAAGTCCAAATAAAGTAAAGTGCAAAAGAAAAAGAAAAATAACCTAAAAAAAATATTAAAAAAAAATCTCTCTCTTTTTTTTTCTCTTCTATATATAAAACAAAAAAAAGAAAATTCCTCTTTCGCTCCTTCCGCTTTAAGCTTTTCCTTCCAAGGTCCTTAGTACTCCACTTCGAACCTGCAAATCAAAGACAAAAAGAAACGTAAAAAGGAAAAAAAAATAATAAACCTAAAAAAAGAAATTCTACCTAAGCACAGGTCCGCGTCGGCGGCGCCAAAAACTTGATGTATTTTCAAATGTTGTTGTAGATAGTGGTAAAAACTAGGTTCTTTCGAACTTGTGAAGGTAACTTTTTTTTTAGATTTAATTAAATTGTAAAGAAAATAACAAAGTGATTGAAATATTTTTGGAGGAAACGGGGGCTAAGGATTTCACTTTTCTACCATTTAAATTGATATTTCTAATATTTATTATGCAAATTTTTCCTTTAAAATAATTTTAATTATTGCTAAAACTGATTTTTTAAAATAATAACTGTAAGTTAAAAGCATGGAATATCAAAAACTCTAAGTCAAGCATAATCCATCAATCAAGATAACAATTATTTAATAAAAATCTTTGGAAAAATCCTATAACTCAAGGCAAATAATTAAATAAATTTAATTGCATAAATAATAAAAATAGAAATTACCAATTTTTTATTGGTGGAATTGCTTCCTCCGTCGCCCCAGAGAATAAGTTTAGCTCATCATGGTGTAATACATCTCAAAATATTTTATTAATGCTCACAAGTTGATTACAAATGATGAAATAACAAGAAAATCAATTTATGACCGTCCTTTGCAACACACAAGAAACGTCTGAAAAGAACGGCACATGAGAAGTGCAGTTGACGCTGTTGTGAAATCACGGGAAAGGAATAGGGAATTGTCGCAGTTCAGCGACACTCCTCTACGACTTTCCTGGTTGGTCTTTGTTCTTCGTGTTCTTAGCTGAGCAGCAGCAGAACTCTTCTTGCTGTCGACCCTTTCCTTCGATTCTCTCGGCTCTAACTCTCTCCCTATGACTTGCTAACCCTTCCAAACTCTTTTGCCTTGTATTTATAGTGTTTTAGGACCAAAATATCCGACCATTACTTGCGTATATTCTCCATTTAATCCGTCATTGCTCGCTTCCCTTAGTTAACGATAATTTCCAATTATAACTTTGTCACACGTAAACTTTGATCCTGCACGCTCTAGTAAGCCTTATACATGCCTCATAAGTCATCCAACTCCTCCAAAACACTTCCATGCACAACCAAAACACACACAACACCGTGTACAGGCCGTGTTCACTCCGTGTAGCTCTGTTTTGAGCTCGAGAATCAAATCGATATTTCCAGACAATTCCGATCAAATTCGACACCCAAACTATCTTCCTTAGGCTAAATCACATCTTTCTACCAAAATTCAGCCATTGAATCGACCTACCACTACTTCATTTCTTCGATCGAAAATTCTCCTGTGTGTGAACATTTTTCCCGCCAATTTTGAGAATTTGAATTGTTGAAGAAGGTGCCCCTTATCCTGGACTGGGGTGCGAATAGCAGATGCCTTGGGGTGACCTGGGGGTGCCCCTTAGTAATTAGGTTACCCCTTATCCAAACTTGGGAGTCCGAATAACACGTGCCCTCCGGGTGCCAAAATCAACTTTTCGAGCCGAATTTTCTTAAAATATTTATTTCCAAAAAATACCTACAAATACATAAAATAACAAAATTAGTACAAAATCGAGTGCCAACAATATATAGTATTGAGATCAAATTAGACACAAAAATGTGTCTATCATGATGTCTTGGTATCATGAACTTCAACAACTTAAATCGTTTGCTCTTATAACTTTTTGTAACTAAGTCTTCAACTTTGATTTTTGAATTATTCTCTTTTATTGTTGCTTCTAAACCTTAAACGTGAACGTCTTCAACTTTTTTCATTGATTTTGATGTCGCCCTGCTTGTTGATGATGATAAGTTTCTACTGAGAGCGAGCCGCAATCCAGTAACTAAGATTACATTGTGAGGTTGCTTTGTCTTTCTGGCATTTCCTGACCTACTTGCCTTTCCATCATGGATAGTTAGGTCCATCACGGTTACCCTCTAAATGGAACAAGTTCTCTCCTAAATTTCAAAGATATCAATGTCTTTTTCTCTAATGTCTCAATAGAATGTTATCCCTAGCAATTCCAATTTCCATCTTTTCGGTGAGAAACAGTATGTAAACTTAGCTAACCGGATACTATGTGACGCTAGAAGTTTCTCCCTTACCCCCAAACTTAAATCTAACATTGTCCTCAATGTTCTAAAGATAAAATTAAAAACATGAAAAAGGAGAAACTATTACCACTTGAGGGAAAAGAAATAAGGAAGAATATTACCGTATCGCATGAAAATGGGTTACCTCCCAAGAAGTGTTAAGTTTAAAGTCTTCAGCCAGACATTGGAAGAATTAATCACCTCGTAGAATCGTATAGCAGTAGCCTAAATAATTGTGGGTCATCTGGATCAAAAAGTGTTACCCACAACAAGAGGAAACTGCAACAGACCAAGAATATACCGAACATACCCTTGCTTAAGACAACTACATCTAGTTGTGGTTCAGGTTCAGGCTCTATAAAAGGGTCTAAATAAAAAGTTTTCCTGGAATGGATTTCCTCAAAGGCATTCTGAATATCAGGCTGAAGAGTCTGGAAATACTCAAGTAAGAACTTATAAGCACATAACAACAACCTGAATAATTGGGGATCCTCTAAGTCAATTAAATTTGACTCACACAACTGACCACAATGAAAGAGGTGGTCTTCCTTAAGAAAATGTGTCGACCCTAATATCCTAAAGTGATTAGGTTTAGTCTCAAAACTTAATAAACGACACATCTTAAAATCACATCAACCAGAGGAAAAGTTTTTGGTGGGAAAACAAAGTCAATCTTGGTATCATAGCCTGGGTTAACCACATCAACCAGAGGATGGATTTCTAACAACTGAGCTTCTTTCTGGACATCATTAGGTTCGGGAAAACGTGTATGAAGATAATCTTGTAAGATGGTTGAGGCACAAATGTCAAGTCCTACAGGAGGGTACTTTCTAAGAGTTAAAGCACATGGAGAATGATAATCACCCCCAAACTTAGAGTTTTCTGTGTCTCTATAAAGACTAGTCACAACTTCCCTAATTTCTAGGTCATCAGATTCCTGGAAATGGTCAATAAATTCTTCTAAGTTGGGTTCATCCTCACTCATTTCTACGAGTTTATCATCTTCTAAGACTAGTGTTTCTAAATCGCTAGATTCTAAAACAGTATTCTCAGGGTAAACTCTTTCCTCTAAACCATCATCACAATCATATAAAGGATTATCAGCGGAATTTTCTAGTAAAGGTTCATTAACTAAGGTGTTAATCATAATAACTTCATCTGATTCACTGATAGGCACATCAAATAATGGATTATCCAACACACATCAGGCTAAAGGATCATGTACTGCATCGTCTAAAACGGTGGTATCTCTAGTCAAATCCTCATCCTTTTGAATAGGTGAATAATTATTAAAATTATTTGGATTTGAACTAGAAACAACACTATCATTATAAAGATCAATTGGAGTAACAAATTCCTGATCACTATGCCTACATATTTCATGTTCTTTATCAATACGATCCTCATCATAGTCATCATTATTATAACATGAAAATAATTGAACCCCATCTAAACAAGTTGTGTCACCAATTCTAACCTCTTCATATTCATTATTATAAAAATTATCCTCATTTTCACGGGTGAGATAGGAAAGAATATATTGGCAATCACGAGTAATTCGAGAAGTTCTTTCTTCCGTCTCTAATTTATGCATACATGTTAACTCAGCAAGCTCACGTGTTGAATCAGTTAACTTACATGTTGACTCAGCTAACTTCATGAGGTTATCTTCTAAAGAAGGTTCACTCACCGTTAAAGTTCTTTCTTCCATAACTAAGTCATTTGTGTCCGCTAACTTATGTGTCGACTCAAGTAACTTACGCGTTGACTCAAGTATCTTACGTGCTTAATCTAGAGGAGAGGAATTATAAGAATCTTGCTCGCATGACTGGTATGCATGTGGATAGTAATTTGGCTCACCATGGTATGACCCATATCCTTCAAAAGGATGGCGTTCCCAACCACTATTCACACTCTGGTCATAATAAGAATAATGTTCATGCTGCTCAGTCGGATACTCATTGTATTGGCTATTATAATACCAGTTCGACATCCTAACTGCAAGGGAATTCTAAACAAACACAAAGAAGACTAACTCGACCACAAAAATCTTAATTTATATAGCAAACAAAAAGCATGATGGCTCCACTTAGATTGTTTCTAGACTAGCTTCTATTCCTTCGAAAGAGAATTCATTACAATTTAAGCAAACCCCTCTGGAATCAATCCGAGTCAAAGTAAGTTGAATAGAGGCGAGGGAAGCTGCGTGGAGATTTGATACCCAAGGCCTCACCACATTACAAGGTGGCGCAATCACGCATTCAACTCACAGAAACCATCATGAACTTTGAAGTATGCTTAAAAGAGTAACCAATATTTTTGGAATGACTTTCCAATTAAGCTCGTTACCCTATCGGTCTCGTTCTAGTCAGTATTTTAAGCTCAGGTTCGCGTAGGTTACATGTTCCTAAGACGGACAAGAAGGAAACGGTGATGAAATCTGAGTCCTTATCTTGATTTGGCCAGGCCTTGCCCTTTACTAGAAAATTAAATCCGATTTCAGGTTCTCAACATATATGCATACAAAATCATCCAGTAAACCCGCTGACAGGGGATTCACAGGTGTTTAGAATTCTTACCTCCCGTTCCATACGGGGGATGAACCGTTGAAGTCGACTCGAGCCACAACTCCAATTTCGTGTACGAACCCGATGGGCCGAGACGATAGCGTAATCGTCGTCCTTCTCTGCACACAGTTTATATTTAAAACTACCCTTCCGTAGGGTTTAAAAAAAAAGTCCCAAAGTTCAATGTCCGAAAATAAAAAAAAATGTCCAAAAATAAAAGATTACAAAAATAAAAACCTTAATTACAGTTTCTAAAAAATAAAATAGAATATCTATATACAAAAATTTTCTTCTTCACTTCTTTTGGATTCCTCCTTTCTTTTCTTCTTTGACTTCGCTTTTGTTTTCATCACTTTCTCCCCTTTTCTTTAGCTCAGTTCCAAATCTGAAAGCAAACAAGAAATCCAAAAGGCGTAAAAAGGAACAAATAAAAAAAAAACTTAAAACAAATTTATAAACAAATCCGCGTCGGCGGCGCCAAAAATTGGTGGTATTTTTCAATTGAGTTGTAGTAAGATGATTCGTTCACTCAGACTTGTCGAAATTGTTTTTAGGATTAATAAAGGAAAAACACTAAAAAATAATACAAATTATGTCACAAGATGAAGAGACGCTGAGGCGCGAGATTCCATTACTTTTCATATTGTTATGGTTCAGTCTTTAACTCTAGACAATACAGTTCAAACAAAAGAAGTTGTGACTCTAGTTCTTCGCCAAAAATAGATTTCGTAAAATATTATTTGTAAGTTCAAAGCATGACGCATCTAAAGTATTTAGAACTAAGCATGCGGCATCTAACAAAATAAAAAATAATTAACAGAAATCATAAAGAAATTAAATCTATGCAAAAAGTCAATAAAAGAATTAATTCATTTATCACAATCATGAAAAGTTGTTTCCCACGTTGTACCAGTGATGGGGTCTAGCTCATCATGTTGTTGGAAACACGCTCAAAAATCATTATTATTGGTCAAAGGGTGTTTACAAATGATGAAAAGGGAGAAATAATTCAAAACCGGGTTTGTAACAATTATATTTGTTACAAACCAGAGAACTACGACCCTCGACTGTGGGTCGTTACCACTGTATCATATAATACTGTCTCGCGACTGTCGTATTCACTGTAGCATAAACGACTGCTTGTGTGGGTCAATGTTCTTCGTCTTCTAGGGTTTCTGCAGCAGCAGAACCAACTCTGCAACTCGATCAAACTCTTCTCTTTTCTTCCCCTAACTCTCCATCCTCAACTCTAACCCCCAAGCACCCTTTAAATACATAACAGTCCCATAAAATCTCGGCCATAACTCGAGAATCACCTTCATTACTCAAGAATAATATTCAGCCACATTTCTGGTGTTATTTCCTTATTTCTCTCTTTCACACGTCAACTGGTAGCTGAAATTCTCCCAAAGCGACGCCAGCACGTTCTCAACAGAGTTTAAACACGCTGAAAACACAATCCGACGTCCCAGAAATCAACAGAAAACTCGGGTAAGAAAATAAAACCCCGAGATACTCTCATGGCTGATTGTGTGTATCCAAATCCTGACAACTAGCTTCCGTGTTTTATCGTGAAATCTTCCTTATTGACGTGACAGGATCAACTAACTTCACTGTTTGGATTTACCGGACAAATACCAATTCATATCCAATAAGAACTCCACAAAAATCTCGTCCACGTCAATCCAGGGACACTCGCCGTCACTGCCATGAAAGTAAATCCCGAGCATCCATGTTTTGCAAGACCCAGACCTTCCAAACAAGCCCAAACGAAAATAAACCTCAAAGAAATCCGAGAAGAACTCCATGCAAATCAACAGAGAACCCGTAGATTTCTCTCCTTGAATTCCGGGTTATCCATCCCAAGTTTCTTGACTTAATCAAATATACCATGCCTGTTACTCCATTCAAGTACGAACCAACGAATTTCTCCGATCGAATCTCCTCAAAATTTGCCCAGAAATTGAACCCTAAAACTTGTTCGCTGCAACTTTCTTTCCCGCCAAAATTCCATTTCAAACCGTGAAGAAGAAGGGTGTCCCCCTAATCCAGCACTGGACTCCCTTTAGCAATGAGCTGCCCCTTAGCAATTTGGTTACCCCTTATCCAAACTGAGAGTCCGAATAGTAGATATACTTCGGGTGCTTTTATCACTTTTCGAGCCGAATTTCCCAAAAATATTTATTTCCAAAAAATACCTACAAACACACAAAACACCATAATAAGGACGAAAACAAATACTAACAATACGAAACATTAAGGACAAATTAGACACATAAATGCGTCTATCAGTAGTTTTGCGACTTCTAGAAGTCAAAAAGAAAGATGTTAGTTTAGGTGTGAAACTAACGAACAACTTCTATAAACAGAAAAGTCAACTTTTTGTGAAACAAAATGTTTTTTCTTCTAACTTCTATTTCTAGGCATGCTTCTAGCATCCAAAAACGATATACAATTGTACATAGAACTCTGATGCACTGTAATTTACGGGTTAATCATTGATTTAAGAACTCATGGAGAGCTTCTGCTTTCTGGTGATTTCATTTTTACAATTTGAAGACTTGTTAGACTTTTTGAAGCTGATGGATAATAATGGCTTCCATTCTGCTTTCTAGGTCTTCCTTATTTAATATAATCTCTTCATATCTATTAAAAATATATATATAATCTCAACATTTAATAAGTCGTATACATAAAACTTCTGCCTACTCGAACTTAAATCTTTTGATAAGCGTAAAGAAAGAAAAAGAAATGACGTTATACATCAACTAATGGGATTTATTGGTTGTTATGAGTAAACACTGCCTCTGGTACTTTCTTACTGTTGGTAGTACGGTTGGTTTCATGGGAGTTTCATCGTAGGATGTTGTTGTCTTAATTTTCTTCCAGTTCTTCTTTTAATTTGACGCACAAAAAACAGTTGCAATGTAAATAGGAGAATGAAGTAGATGCTCTTCAGAAATGGAAATCAATGCAACGGCGGACTAGCTATGTTAGAGCATAGCTCGGTCAACCTCGCATGCGTTGCTATATCAAGCATGTTTGTCAATGTTAGTGATTAAAACTATCAAGTCTTGATTTCTAGCCTATTATCTAAGTCTCGGACTAGGATAGGAAAAGTGTAGTTAAGCTCAAGGAATTCATGTTGATTCAACGACAACGACGAAGATCTACACCAAAGAACCATGGAAATTCATCAACAAAAAGGTATGTGAAGACTTGAACTTATATATCACTCGAAAGTATATATATTCTTCTCCTACTTCTTATGAGACAAAAGTCGTATGCTATATAGACTAGATCATATACACTTAATATTTCAAGATGAGTATTCATTGCGCAACTTTTACTCGTAATCATGTGTTGGTAAAGCGTTTTGCTTTGATCAAGTTTATCTTCACCTTGTGAGGAAAGTCATGAAAGTTTCAATCACTTTCGAAATTGCTCTGACTAGAAAGGTTTGTTGTTCTTAACGACTGAATATCGCCCTCTGAGAATGTTTCAATGATTGAAATGAGAGTTTAGATTATATAACTATGTATTCCTTGAACCGAAGTTTTCGAACTTTGTTGATCAAGAGAAATCGGTAGGATTGTGGAATTGGCTTGCCAAGTCCACGAACCCAGTCCGCAGACTCAGTCCGCGAACTGGCGGAAGTTCTCGACCGAAAATTTCTGCTGGGATTTCCAAAACTCGTTTATGTGCTAAGTCCGCGAACTGGCGGAAGTTCTCGACCCGAGAATTTCTGCTGAGTTTGGAAAACTCAACCGATTAACTTAAGTCCGCGAACTTGTTTATGAGCTTAAGAGGTTATGATCTAAAGATGTGCTCTGAACATGAAACATTAATTATTAAGGAATGCTTTATGCAAACCGTGGCTTTAATGTTCATGAGTCGATTCTAATCGAATCGAATCATCTTTGTTTCAATTGTGTCTTGTGTAGTTACATAAGATCTCATAGAAATTGAACAACTCTTAACTAGTTCATTTGAGTCAATTGAACTAGTTATGGTGAAGAAGAACATGATTAATATGAGATGCTCATATGGTTGACCTTTTGGGTTATCATGTTGAACCAACATACGTGTACTCGTTTGGGCATGGTTTTATCAAACCCAATAAACGTGTACCCAAGTGTGTGTGTGACAAGCTATGTCTTTTGATCTAACGGTTTAGAGATATTGGCTTGAATCTAAATCAGGTTTTCATCTAACGGTGGATAGAGTTTTCTTTGTACCCAAAGAAAAACCCTGATTTGAAAGGCTATATATAGGAGACATCTAGCAAGATAAAAACTTAATCCCCACACGTCTGTGTGCTACTAGTGCGCTCTCTAGAGTCGATCTCCATTAACTCTTGAGTTTCTTCTCTAAACTCGAGTTAACGACTTCATTGGGATTGTGAGGCCAGACCGATACCACTTTTATCGTAGTTGTGTGATCTTATATTGCATCTTCTATCGTACGAGTACAATCGATTGATTTTCTTGAGATCGTGAGAGTTCTCCGATAGGCAAGATAAAGAAGTCACAAACATCTTCGTCTCACTGTTTGTGATTCCTCGACAATCCGCTTGTGTAGTCATGAAGGATTGTAGAGAGGTGATTGATTAATCTAGACTGTTCTTCGGGAATATAAGTCCGGATTGTCAATTGGTTCCAGTTACCTTGATTTTATATCTAAAGACGGAACAAAACCTAGGGTTTATCTGTGGGAGACAGATCTATCCTTTCGATAGACTTTTCTGTGTGAGACAGATTTCGGTTATTATCAAGTCTGTGATTTTGGGTTGCGGCAACTCTTAGTTGTGGGTGAGATCAGCTAAGGGAATCTCGTACGCAGTGTCTTGCTGGGATCAGAGGCGTAGGAGTACAACTGTACCTTGTATTAGTGGGAGATTGGTAGGGGTTCAACTATAGATCAGTCCGAAGTTAGTTTGCAGTAGGCTAGTGTCTGTAGCGGCTTAATACAGTGTGTATTCAATCTGGACTAGGTCCCGGGGGTTTTCTGCATTTGCGGTTTCCTCGTTAAAAAAATTTCTGGTGTCTATGTTATTTATTTTCCGCATTATATTTTATATAATATAAATAATACAGGTTGTGCGTTCGTGATCATCAATTGGAAATCCAACCTTTGGTTGTTGATTGATATTGATTAATCCTTGGACATTATTCTTTGGTACCGTCCAATTTATTCCTTGTATTTGATAAAGACTCGCTATTGATTTTAGCTTGAGTAGAAATCAAATCAAGAGAGAGATATTAACTCCTTGAGATACTTTTCTCTAGATTGAGTCTGACTGTCTAGTTGATTCTCTAGCAAAGTATTTCGGAGTTAGTCCATACAGATTGCTAATCGAAATATTGGGTGGTGTTGTTAGACCCCCGCTTTTTCAATTGGTATCAGAGAAGGAAAACACGTTAAAAACCTTATAAGTCTGTGTTTGTAGCGATCTGATTATGGACGAGTTTATCTCTGATAACGTACCAATTCAGAAAATACCAGATAATTCTGAAAGCTTCGTTTCACCTGAGAAAACTGTCACATCTAAATCAATATCTAAACATTCTCTTGATGTAAAAACTGTTAATTGGGAAACACTCCTAGAAGAACAGTTGGATGAACTTTCTGATGAAGGTGATTCAGATATTAATAGAGATGTTGATGAGGAAGTCTCAGAGTATGTTAAGTATTTGGATTCGTGGAAAACGATGAAGATTACAACTTCTCATGTCACACCTCTTCTGACTCCTCTCTGTCGAGAAAACAAGAAATTAAGAAGATGTTACGCAGGTGTTTATTTTTCGAATCGTTCTACCGAATCGATCCTCAAAGATTCTGAGGAAAACCTACGTATGAAGTTACTTGAATGTGATAATCTTTTTCAAAAGTACTTTTTGTTGGAAGAGAAACTTGCAGAATCTGAATCAAGGTTTAACTCCCAGCAAACAAGTTTTGATGACAGAGAAAGCGCTTATCTCACTCGAGAAAAACGCCTTGACGTTGATTTGACTGCTGCTCTTGATAAAATCAAGATGTTGGAAGATGACTTGAAAAAGTTCAATACTAGTTCAAGCAAATTAACCACTATGCTAGAAGCAAGTAAAAATCATCGTGATACACGAGGATTGAGCTATAAGGGAATAAATGCTTCAAGTACTAGAAAAAAGGTAAAAATTTTCAAGGCTAGTGATGCTTCTCAACAAAAGGTTTCTATTGATGGAAAAAGTGAAATACCTTCACCGGCAGTTAAGGTTCGAAAGAGCAAAGTATATCAACCTTCAAATTCAACACACACGGATTGAGGTAAGAACATTCCTTATGTTTTCCACTATTATGGAAATAAAGGTCACCTGGAAAGGAGATGTCGTTTCCGTATAAGGAACGAAAAACTTCATGATGTTCTTGTTTTTGCATCACAAGAAGTTGTGAAACCAAGATCATACGTTAAGACTGATCCTCTTAACATTATAGGTTGTAATTGTCCAACATTTAGGCAAAGGAATCAATATTGTGATAAACCTAGATTTGCCTATAAACGTCGTACGAATCCTTTTCACAATCGTAATGGTTATCAAAAGGATAATTTTGTAAATACGAAGACAAGATATGATGCTCCCAATTGGAGAAAGACTAACTTGCAAAAGAATAGTCAATCCAATTCTCTTCCGAGAAATCCTGAAGAGAGTAATGGGAAGAAGGTTCCGTTTGTTCATAAATGCACTCAGAAGTGGGTACCAAAGAAATTCAATGATGTTTTGAGTGTGAAAAGGAATGATCTTCCAGAAAATTGCATGACTATGGAGAAGGCAGTTTCCATGATGTTGGAACTTAACCAATTTTTTAGAAAAATGGAATTGGATGTGAAAGGTTCTAAAAGCGATCTCTTTCATGATAATCCATAGGTCACTTGTAGTGAGCAAGACATTGTTCACTCCAACACAACTTTATTGTGTTGTAAGTGCATCCTCACCAAGGAACTCCCTGCTATGTATACGGTGAGAGAAGCACGAGAATTGGGGGCACAGATTATGTTCCGTAAGGCTGTAGAACTCAATCGTGCTCTTCCAAAAAAGTATGTATGTAAACTTGAGCAAGGTTGTTTTTTTATTTGATTAGAGTACTTATAATGATTCATGTACCTTGTTTATTGTTCATTTCTACCTAACTTGATTTGTGTTTAAGGTTCTTATATGTGTAGGTTTGAAAATAGTGGTTTGGGATGTCTGGATTTCATGGTACACATTCCAGGGATGCATAACATCTTTTAAAATAAAATTCCAGGGGTTTAAGTTCGCGGACTTTAAAAATTCGTTTGCAAACCCGTATGTATATTTGCCTGTAAACGTCGATATTCAGCCGACTTGTTTTGGCCGTAACTTCTTCGTCCGAACTCGGAATGACCTCATTCTTTTTGCATTCTCTTATTATTTGAATTATCTTAAAAATGGAGATGAGAAAACTTGAATGTGGATGAGTTAAGATTGGTATTTGTCCTGTCTCTTGTGAAAATATTTTTATACGCCTTTGGTAGCTATTTTTGGTATAAATCCGGGCGAAAAAAATTGGTTCTACTCTCTAAGGACAAATCATCTTATATGTGCATTAGGAGCTTGTCTTGATGCCTAGGAAACTTCTTATGAGATTTTATTCTTGCTTTTGAGAAGGATTACTAAAGTTTGGAAGATGATTTTTGCAATATTTAATCTTGTGGCTTGTTATATTGCAATATTTTTATGGGATATGTATTGTTTGCGTCCGTGAAATTGAAGGTCCCATATGTTGTCAAAAGTAAAGTCGTTCATGAATTGATATTCTTGTTGATGAAAGAACGAATGGACTTTTGACATATACAAAAGATATGCCTATGCAATCATGTATTTGATGGAAAATAGGATTAAATCTTTTGTGACAAGGATAAAGTCTATTATGTTGTTATGCATATAATGATGCAAAGATAGAATAGATCCTTGTATGTTATCCACGGTATTGATCTTCATTGATCCATCTTGCTATGTTTTACCGTGAAGGCTCCATTGTGTGTCTTATGTTGAGCACCTTACAACTAAGTCGATTAACCTTGGCTTTGTTGGTTGTTCCATAAGATGCTATATGTTGAGCATTATGAACTAAATTAATCATCCTTGGTTATTTAGTTTTTTAATACATAAGTTTTTCTTTCTCTCTTTCTTATATTGAGTACATGTGCGATTAAGCTTGTCACCTTCCTTGATGAACTTAATCGGGGTTCCATAATCTCTTATGTTGATCCCAAAATAATTAAATTGATTACTTCGGTGATTAGTTTGGTTGTTTGTGTTCCAATTGGATTAATTATAGGTTCTCTTGTAATTAATCTAGTTGAGTTTTCATATATTCCACAAATTCTTGTGTTGAGTATATGATAGTACACTATGATGTTCTATTGGTTAATGTAGTCACGTATTCCGTAAGGTTTTCCTTATGTTGAGTACTTGATATGATTAACTTAGTCGTAGCCTGTTGCTCCGTGAGGTTACTTATGTTGAGCACTTTCAATTAAATTGATCACTTTTGTGGTTTTGATTTAATTGCGCATTCCAATTAGAATATTCATGGGTTTACTTGTGAGTATTTTGATTGAGTTTTGGATATAAGAAATCATTCACATGGTTTTTGGTGTCCAAATAAAAATCCTTATTTTCTGTCGAAATTAAGGTCGCTCTTGTTGTTCCTTTGGGAATGACATCAAATGGGGGAGAGTTCTTTTGAACTTGTGCTTAATGGTAATATCTTGCGGGGAGTGCAGCTGTGGAATTTTATAGGGGTTATCTTGCGTCTTAAAACTCCTTGATGAATGCTGTTCGCTTCGGCTATAAGATTGCATCTAAATTAAGATGATATGTTGTCTTTCTTTTGGTCATGAAATGTCTCTTGTGGAAATTTCATTATGAACCCGTTCTTGTACCTTTGCCAATTTATTGACAAAAAGGGGGAGAAATATTGTAGGTCACACTACAAATACATATGGTTTTCGGATCATTGTGTAAGGGGGAGTGGTTTCCATGATCGAGATGGAGTATTGACTAATGGGGAGTGATACATATCACCATAGTATTATTGTTAAAGTCGTGATGCAATTAGACTTTGATGTTCATAATAATACTATGACACTGTACAATAATGATCGAGAATCTCGATTTCTCTCATTGTTATAGCTACGGATCTTCAACAAAGGTGATACTAAACTTACAACCTTTGGGATAATTGGAGTACTTTGAAGGACGAAGATTTCAAGGAACGTTGAAGATTGGACTATGGAATAGGAGCCACTAAAGTTTATCTTTATTGTATTCTATATGTATTAATAGTTTTGTCACTAAAATTGACAAAGGGGGAGATTATTAGAGCATAGCTCGCTCAACCTCGCATGCGTTGTTATATCAAGCATGTTTGTCAATGTTAGTGATCAAAACTAAAAAGTCTTGATTTCTAGCCTATTAGATAAGTCTCGGACTAGGATAGGAAAAGTGTAGTTGAGCTCAAGGACTTCATGGTGATTCAACGACAACGACGAAGATCTACACCAAGGAACCGTGGAACTTCATCAACAAAAAGGTATGTGAAGACTTGAACTTAAATATCACTCGAAAGTCTATCTATTCTTCTCCTACTTCTTATGAGACAAAAGTCGTATGCTATATAGACTAGATCATATACACTTGATATTCGAGCTGAGTATTCATTGCTTATCTTTTACTCGAAATCATGTGTTGGTAAAGCGTTTTGCTTTGATCAGGTTTATCTTCACCTAGTGACGAAATCACTTTGGAAATTGCTCTGATGAGAAAGGTTTGTTGTTCTTCACGACTGAATATTGTCCTCTGAGAATGTTTCAATGATTGAAATTAGAATTTAGATTATATAACCATGTATTATTTGAACCGAAGTTTTCGAACTTTGTTGATCAAGAGAAATCGGTAGGATTGTGGAATTGGCTTGCCAAGTCCGCGAACCCAGTCCGCAGACTCGGTCTGCGAACTGACGGAAGTTCTCGACCGAGAATTTCTGCTGGGATTTCCAAAACTCATTTGTGTGTTAAGTCCGCGAACTGAGGGAAGTTCTCGACCCGAGAATTTCTGCTGAGTTTGGAAAACTCAACCGATTAACTTAAGTCCGCGAACTTGTTTGTGAGCTTAAGAGGTTATGATCTAAAGATGTCCTCTGAACATGAAACATTAATTATTAAGGAATGCTTTATGCAAACTGTGGCTATAATGCTCATGAGCCGATTCTAATCGAATCGAATCATCTTGTTTCAATTGTGTCTTGTGTAGTTACATAAGATCTCATAACAATTGAACAACTCTTAACTAGTTCATTTGAGTCAATTGAACTAGTTATGGTGAAGAGGAACATGATTAATATGAGATGATCATATGGTTGACCTTTTGGGTTATCATGTTGAACCAACATACGTTTACTCGTTTGTGCATGGTTTTCTCAAAACAAGTAAACGTGTACCCAAGTGTGTGTGACAATCTATGTCTTTCGATCTAACGGTTTAGATATGTTGGCTTGAATCTAAATCAGGTTTTCATCTAACGGTGGATAGAGTTTGCTTTGTACCTAAGGAAAAGCCTTGATTTGAAAGGCTATATATAGGTTACATCTAGCAAGAGCAAAACTTAATCCCCACACGTCGGTGTGCTACTAGTGCGCTCGCTAGAGTCCATCTCCATTAACTCTTGAGTTTCTTCTTTAAACTCGAGTTAACGACTTCATTGGGATTGTGAAGCCAGACCGATACTACTTTTATCGTAGTTGTGTGATCTGATCTTGCATCTTCTATCGTACGAGTACAATCGATTGATTGGCTTGAGATCATAAGAGTTCTCCGATAGGCAAGATAAAGAAGTCACAAACATCTTCGTCTCACTGTTTGTGATTCCTCGACAATCCGCTTGTGTAGTCATGAAGGATTGTAGAGAGATGATTGATTAATCTAGGTTGTTCTTCGGGAATATAAGACCGGATTATCAATTGGTTCCTGTTACCTTGATTTTATATCTAAAGACAGAACAAAACCTAGGGTTTATCTGTGGGAGACAGATTTATCCTTTCGATAGACTTTTCAGTGTGAGACAGATTCGTTTATTATCAAGTCTGTGATTTTGGGTTGCAACAACTCTTAGTTGTGGGTGAGATCAGCTAAGGGAATCAAGTACGCAGTGTCCTGCTGGGATCAGCGGCGTAGGAGTACAACTGTACCTTGTATCAGTGGGAGATTGGTAGGGGTTCAACTATAGAAAAGTCCGAAGTTAGTTTACAGTAGGCTAGTGTTTGTAGCGGCTTAATATAGTGTGTATTCAATCTGGACTAGGTCCCGGGATTTTTATGCATTTGCGGTTTCTTCGTTAACAAAATATCCGGTGTCTATGTTATTTCTTTTCCGCATTATATTTTATATAATAGAAATAATACAGGTTGTGCGTTCGTGATCATCAATTGGAAATCCAACCTTTGGTTGTTGATTGATATTGATTGATCCTTGGACATTGGTCTTTGGTACCGTCCAAGTTATTCCTTGTATTTGATAAAGACTCGCTATTGATTTTAGCTTGAGTAGAAATCAAATCAAGAGGGAGATATTAACTCCTTGAGATACTTTTCTTTAGATTGAGTCTGACTGTCTAGTTGATTCTCTAGCAAAGTATTTCGGAATTAGTCCACACAGATTGCTAATTGAAATATTGGGTGGTGTTGTTAGACCCCGCTTTTTCAAACTATTCTTCTTGTTCCCGACTTAATCTCAATTTTAGACTTGTTATGTAATTCAAAAAATATGTGGGCTTTATAGGCGGGCAAAGCCGGTGTAAGCTAGGCCATGGTTCCGCCATGTGTCCATGTAACTAGTACAAAATCACTTGTAACACTGAGGAGCGTGCAAAGTTGAAATTAATTTCTGATCTTTTTGAGACTTTGATAGTAAACTTGAGTGAAGATAATCTCTTTGGTTCAATCGTCACTTTTATAAATGGTTTGACTATTCAGGACACCATTTACCCAACTCTCTAGAGAGCACTTTGAAACCTCTTGTAAAGTTTTCATAGAATGCTTAAATGCGTTGATTTTATACAAATAATTCCACTGGTTTAGTTCATAGATTAGTGGGGAATGTGATAAATTTAGTCTATTCTATTATATAGATGATTTAACATATTCATGGTAGGCATTAACAATCGACCACAATTAATGAATTTTTTAAAGGCATTAACTTGTTAAACTTATCTGAGGAGGAAAATGAGATTTATTCTCAAAAATCTCGAAACAACTAATGGATCTTTTCTGAGAATAACACCTTGGTGAAATAACACCTTGGTGAAATCAGAGTTAAATGATTAGAAGATAATGGAAGAATTTCCAAGAAGGAAATCAAAGCACAATAGAAGCTGAGGAAAAACCAGAGCGAGACCGCTAGTTGTTACATATTGTATATAATAACCAAACCTATAACTTCTCAAATGAACTACCCAAACCGCCTGTACATATCATGCTGGTACTAACTGATTCATCATGATATTTAAGATTACTAAGATTATCAAACGTTGTTGGGACGATTTTCAGCATGTTCCGCATGTTTCTAAAATGAAAGAGGTCGATGATCGCTGTCGTATGCGTCAGAAATAATACTACTTTCTCACAACAAAAATATATAATATAATAAGGATAAGAAAGGATCGTTCCCATAGAGAGACTTTTGTTGTTATAAAATTTCAGTTTCTTAGTAATCAAGGGGGGATTTTTGTTTATCAAAGCAACAAAAATAAATGAAAGCAAAGTAAATAATTGGAATAATCAATAGAAGAAGATATTGGTCACGTGATAGTATCATTCACAAACATGTATTTTCATCAATGACTAGAATTGATATTTTAATCTCTCATTTATTAAAAGTCTTAGGATATCTTGATCGCAAGAGTATACCGTTTATTTCCCGATTTTATCACAAACAACATTAAAAGATGCTATTGTGAAATCTACCTAGAAAACAACCTAAAGTGTAAAAGAACAATTAAGTTTAACTCCCTAAGAGCAATAAGTTCTATGAAATAAGACTAATCAATGCAAACAAACGTTTAAAAGCACTAATTCGTTTTAACAAAGGTTATGATTCATATGTGACAAGTAGGATATATCAGTACAAGCACTACTTACATTTATGCTACTTGTAATCAGGAATTTATCACTTTTTCGTATAATAAAACCTAATCTAGTAATAGATATGAAGACCAATCTAATTGATTCCGGACTCAATCAAACTAGCACTCAAATCATATGACAATATAAGAATGAATCAAAAACAATAAAGTTGAGACAAAACTAATCCATTGATTTAAATACCATGCTCGAGAAATCAACTTTTATCCCATAACCAATAATTGTGTTTAGCTACTCATAGCTTTTAAGTTCATCATAATCATAATCAATAATAAATGAAGAAGATGAAAACTAAACGAAAGCAAACCCTAGTCGCCGCTCTCCAAAATTCCAAGTAGAAATTACGTGATACCAAGGAAGTAGAAAACTTTGTTTTTGTAGCTTTTCTTGTTTCCAAAACTAGGTCTTCAAAGCCCAAAGTCCAATAGCAAGAAGTCCACCAAGCCCATATTGTAGAAAATGGCCCAGTAAAATTCTTAGTCAAAAGATAGTCGCCGGAAAACTGGATCATCGGCCGGAACTTGGACGAAAAAGTGACCGTAAAAGTGTATCAGGTTACCGGCAAAGTCCACCCGGTCACCGGTCAACGAGTCAACGAGTCAACTCGGTCAAGCTCAGTGATTCAGGCAAGTCAACTCAGGTCAGACCAGTCAAGACCGAGTCAGGTCTGAATCATTCAAGCTAACTCAGCTGAATTAGTTTTAAGCCAAAGCTGTCAAGGCATGTGCCTTTGCAACATTGCACATGCCATAACCTGTTGTTGCACCATCATTGTGCTTCATCATCAGTAATACCACCATTCTGAAACTCCATTCTCCACCAGCAGCTTCGTCTCTTGCCATACTTCTGCCACACTCCCTGCTGCTCCGTTGCAGCCAACACTTCAAAGCCATCAGCTACCAGAACCATTGCACCATCACAGGCCACCTGCAACATGGTTTAGCTGCTTTAGGACTTCAACTTAGCTTCAGTGACCGCAACCACCAATTACCACCCGCAACTATCTCTTTTAAAATCCAACAACAACAACAGTTCCCATATCTCAGCATCAGTTCTATGCCATAATTGCAAACCACCTGAACTGTAACTTCAATCACCCCTTGTTTTCCTGTATCAAGCCATCACCACAATCATCCCTGAAGTTTAACATCACAGCAACCTGCAATGCCCTGCTACACTGCTGCCATATTAGTCACTGCAATCCAGCAATTCAGCTCCATTTCTCACAGTTCAGTCTCCGACCCGGCAGCTCATTACCTGTATCAATGCATCACTAACAAAACTACACCTGCAATCCTAGGCATACATCTAGGTTACATGCCATCCACCAGAACCATTCCATTGCTACCATATTGCAGCTGCAATTACTACCTCAGACACCACTTGCATCAGATCAACAACCAGTTACAGACCCATAAATCTCAAGGCAACAACTTCTCAATTCCACTTTCTATTCAACAGATACCACCACCAACACCATCACTTCCTTGTCTTATGCACCAACAACAACATCTCAACCCCATTACTCACTTCACAACTCAACCACCATTTGTAGCTCCCTCCTAAGTTTCATTACCACCTGCATCTAACCTTCACCAATGGCACCAGGTCTAACTCAGCATCAGTTTCTTTTCTCCCATTAGCTGCAACATCACCTGCAACAATCTCAGAACCAGTATCATTAGCAGCTCAGCCTTCAGCTACTTCATAACACATCAGCACCAGTATAATCCCAACCGCCATCTCCACACAAATCATTGCAGTAGCTACGGCTCATACCAACAAACCATTACTGCCTACAATCTCAGCTCTTTATCAGAATTTACATCTGAGCTGCAACTGCAATTCAGTTCCTTGGACCAACAGCAACACCACCTATAACAACAACAAGCCATCTAAAATTCAGATCTTCTCAAGCAGCATAACTCAGCAGCAGCTCAACCTTTTTCTTTCTCAGTTCAAATTCACCAGCATCAGCACTCCAACTGTGGATTACAGCTGCAACCAACACCAGCTCATCCTTGCAAACTCCCATGGATTCTCAATCCTTCCAGCCAACCCATCTTCAGTCTCTGCCATGCATAGTGAAAGCATACTACATTCAACCATGTAACTGCAACTCTTGATTGCAACAGCATAACCACAGCAAACCCAAGCCCTTGTTCTCTCTTGGCTTATAACTGCAGCAATTCCAATTCCAATTTATTCTCTTCATTCTCAGTCAAAAACAACATAAACTCAAGCTTTAGCTTAAGAACCCATCACTACCTGCAACTGCAAAACCCAGAATTACTGCACTCATTACCTCAATCAACAACAACAGTAACAACTCCACTTCTTTCTTGTAATTTGTTCTTCTCATCTTAAGCTCAGATTCAACTCAAACCCTACAGATACATCAACCTCCATCAATGACGGCATCACCAGATCTCAATCCCAGTTCAGGATACACCAAACTGCTTCAAGAATTGAACCCATTTTTCGCATCATCAAATCACCAATTTCCTCTCATCTGTTTGATTTCAAAAATCTCACAGATCCCCTTTTGTTCTTCTCTCATTTCAACAACAAACTCTCGAATCCAGCTTAATCTTCCATGAGCAGCAGCTACATCTATTTCTTCTTCTCAATCTCCAACTGTCACACAACATCACCGTCGTCTTCATCTGAATAGTTAAGAACATCAAATACAACCCAGATCGATCCCCTGAATTCTAACCTGTCATAACATGCATCTAATTACCCTAAAATCCAATTAACTCAGCAAACCCATCTAAATTGAGCTCCCCCAACAGCAAACGCAATTTCCCTTGAGTTTGAGCATCAATTCTTCCCTCTTTCCTCTTGGATTCGAGTTCAGATGCATCCGCCATGGCTTCTCTCGGTTTCAGATAGAACAAAATATTGAGAGATGAATACTCTCAATTTTAGGGTCTTGTAGGAGTGGCAGTTGGACTTAGGTGCCCAAAATGGATAAGGGCCACCAACCAGAGGTTCCCCAGTTTCTAAACTTGTATTGGTGATGTTGACTGGCTCATATCCTTGACCGGCTCCGAATATCACTCCCCATTGAAATAGCTAAATTGTCATTTTCGCTCTAAATGAACGGTTTCTCCTTCTTTTGCTCCAAGGACTCCATTGCACCTAATAACTCATAACTAAATATAAGAGATGCAATTCACAAGGATAATAACAAAGAAAGCATAAATACTAGATATAAAATTAGGTGTTTTACAACACCTATCAGATTCCCCCACACTTAGACTTTGCTAGTCCTCGAGCAATCAAACGAAACTTATTCTAAAGGATACATACAACTCCATCTCATGAGGGTTTACTGGAGATATACCCACAAAACCTACATTTCCAACTTACTAGTTCTCCGTAATGATAGCATCCAACGCGCTAAGAAGAGAAATTCTGCACACTAGTCATAAGAAGTTAAACACATAAATGAACACAATCTCATCCTTAAAAGTTGAGAGAGAAATAACCATCCCTTATCGAAAGAAATTCGGGTTCGGAGTGA
Source organism: Papaver somniferum (assembly GCF_003573695.1). Taxonomy (NCBI): domain Eukaryota; kingdom Viridiplantae; phylum Streptophyta; class Magnoliopsida; order Ranunculales; family Papaveraceae; genus Papaver; species Papaver somniferum. The sequence goes on from NC_039359.1 coordinate 143,692,673, forward strand.
TCGAAAGTCTCGACTCTGCCTCACAATAAAGGGTTTAATGAAGTTGCTCTCAATAATAAATAGCTTTTTATGGGTCACACATGTGTCCAGGGAAGAGTGAAGAGAGAATCCTGCGACACCTTGAATGGTAGGAAGGCAAAATACCCTCCGAATTGTTTTGAAAACCCACATCTTTTAATCATTTTGAAAATCCTTTTTTATGACGATCTCTAAGAAAGGAAATCAACCACTTAACGAAGGTGGGAATATGCTTACTTACCTCGTTATCCGTTCGGCGTGCAGTTAGCACCACTCTCACAGCATCCATAGAAACGCCTTCGGTCTTCAATCCTTGTCTTCGTCTTCGGTCTTCAACTCTTGATGATGAAATCTTGAACTTCGTAGAATCTTGACAATGTGATTCTTTCCTCTAATTCCTTGTTGCTTGAAACTTCATTATGAATATTTCTACTTCCATTGGCTTTATTGAATGAATACAAAACCAAAAACGAACTAAACAAACCAAAATATGATGCAACGATTTTTTTTTCTTTTATTCAAATATGCAAAATAAATAAAGTAAATACAAAATGAAAATAAACAAAATATAAAAACTAATGATGAACCTAATAAGAATTTTCTCTTTTTTTTTTTTACAAGGGACCTAGCATAATGATGACCATGTCCAATTTTTTTTTGTGTGTGACAAGAGAAAATAATACAAATACAAAATAAAGATAAAATAAAAATGCAAGTAAAAAGGCCATGGTGTAATACTTTATCACTCGATTCTTCACAACTTATATGTCTCGATCTCATAAACTTCTTGAATTCTCATCTTGATAATATTCGCTCTTGTACAATAGTCTTCAACTTGTAAAAATTCTGCTCCTTGTCTTGTTGCTATACTTAAATATGAAATCTGCTCATTTCTGTACTGTTGCTTGTAAACCTTGAATGTCTTCAACTTTCCTTCGAATTTGTGATGCTCCTCTTGTTGATGATGATGGTGTTTCTATGGACCTGTTGGTGTAGAGAGAGAGAGAGAGAGAGTGGATGGTGCTAACTGCGAACAAGATTACAAGTGGTATGTAAGTTAGCAATTCAATGTCACCATTCATGATTGATAAAATAGCACTCAAGAGATCAAAATAGTGCTTTTATTGGTGGGAGGTTGGGTAGCTCACCATTCTACCCGGAGTTTACGTACGGTGGCACACACTCTAAAAGCAAAAATTTAGACAGGTTCAAAGAATTGAAGGTCGGTGCCTCTCATGATGTAACATGGGTAGTCTCCACTATAGGGGAGCACTACTCTAATACCGAATTCAGTCTGCACCTTATTTGCCACTGAGATGGTTAAATCCAACTTTAACTCTTATACAAGTAAGAAACCTGATCATGTTCTCTGTCATCTCTAAGTTTAGTCACTCTTATGAGAATCTCTATGTAATCTTAGCAACATGTATACTATGTGACTCTAAGCTAACTACAAGTTGGAGTTTTCTTATTCACTATTTTACACAAGAGTTGAAAATTCATGAAAAAATTACAATGCAAATGCTTAACCAATCCCCCACACTTAAACTTTACATTGTCCTCAATGTAAATTGATCGTCCAAAGAAAGTCAAGGCGGGAAATCATATATGAAAATGTGACAAGAAATCAGAAAAAGTAAATGCAAGACAAGAAAAATCTAAAAACAAAACAAGAATATAAAAATAAGACAAGAAATACTCATCATATGGGTTGCCTCCCATTTAGCGCTTCCTTTAAATTCGTCAGCCCGACTATCTCCTTGCTTTCTATGGCTCCTCCATAGGGAGTGCATCCACAAAATTAGCTCCTTCCACCACTTCGGAAGTGAAATTCTCATAATATGGTTTCAACCGGTTCCCATTAACTTTAAGTTCCTTTCCTATAGCTATGATACGGATTTCTACTACACCATGAGAAAACACATTAGTAACAATAAAAGGTCCAATCCAACGTGACCTTAATTTACTAGGAAATAAATGCAAGCGAGAATTAAACAAAAGCACTTTCTTCCCGATGCAAAATTGTTTCCTAGAAATCATGTTATCATGAAATGCTTTCGTCTTTTCCTTATAAATGCGCGAGCTTTCAAATGCATCATTGCGAAGCTCCTCTAGCTCTTGGAGTTGTAACTTCCTTTGCTTTCCAGCCCCATCCAGCGAAAACATACACCTTTGAAAGGTAGCTGGAGCATTGCATAAGCCAAAAGGAATACTTCTATAAGCAAAAGTACCGAAAGGACAAGTGAAAGTGGTTTTCTATTTATCCTCCAGCGCTATCACAATCTGATTATAACTTGAATAGTCATCAAGGAAGCAATAGTAAGAGTGTCCAGCTAAACGTTCAAGCATTTGATCAATAAAAGGCAATGAAAAATGATCCTTCCTGGTGGTGGCATTCAATTTCCTGTAATCAATACAAACCCTCCAACAGGTTTGCACACGAGTTGGGAAAAGTTCGTTCTTATCATTCTCCACCACTATCACACCTGATTTCTTTGGTACTACTTGTACCGGGATCACCCACTTGCTATCGGATATGGGGTAGATAACACCCACGTCCAAAACTTTAGTATCTCCTTTTTCACAACTTCCATCATGGGAGGGTTCAAACGACGTTGCGCTTCCCTTGTAGGCTTTGCATCGTTCTCAACACGAATCTTATGCATATACACGGCAGGGCTTATACCCTTGATATCAACAATTGTCCATCCTATAGCCGTCTTGTACTTCCTTAGCACCCTTAGAAGTTTTTGCTCCTGTAATTCACTAAGCTTGTTAGAAACAATCACAGGTAAATATTCCTTGTCACCAAAGTACAAGTACTTTAGGTGATCGGGAAGAGGTTTTAATTCTAATTTTGGAGATTTAACAATGGAAGGTACAAGCTTTTCATCACTGCATGGTAAAGAAATAAAAAAGATACTATGATTTTCCGGGCATCCTTGTAGTGAATTAAGATCACCAAGGGCTTCCTTGACTTCATTAGCACACTCTACACCATTATCTATGGATGTAGTTAAAACAGTTTCCAAAGCATCATCACCATTCAATTCGAATACTTGTTGTGCCAATGTACGCATAACATCAATGGAGAAACAAGAGTGGACATCACTAGGATATCTCATCGTCTCGAAAATGTTGAAACGTATTGTTTCTCCATAAAACTCCATAGTTAGCGTTCCCCTGTCCACATCAATAATGGTTTTCGTCATTTTCATGAAGGGACGCCCAAGTAGCAATGGAAGAGACGAGTCCGGTGACCCTTCATTCATCTCTAACACGCAAAAGTCAGCTGGAAATACTAATTGATTAACCTGCACAAGAACATCCGCAACAATACCCATTGGGTAAACATTAGAGTGATCGGCTAATTGCAATACAATTCCAACCTTTTTAAGAGGACCTAACTCAAGTGAATTGTACATAGATGCAGGCATAACATTAACGGATGCACCTAAATCCAACATAGCTTTGTTAAATGTGGTGTTACCAATTGTGACTGGGATGTCAAAGCTACCGGGATCCTTACATTTCAGTGGAAGTTTGTGTTGTAAGATTTCCGAAGAATTCTCCCCCACACTTAGCACTCCATTACCTTTGAGCCTTTGCTTATTGGTACACAAGTCGTTCAACACTTTCGCATACTTGAGAACTTGCTTGATAGCATCAATGAGTGGTATGTTCAGATGAATCTTCTTTAGAACGTCTAAAATCTCCTTTTCTAGTTCCTCCTTCTTGGAACTTGCAAATCTGCGAGGAAAAGGTAAAGGAGGAACATAAGTAAAAACCGGAGTTTTAGAGTTAGGAATAGGTACCTCGGGTGTTTGGGGAATTTCATCCCTCTTTTTCTCCAAAACGGGCTCCATGGTGACTTCTTCTTTACCCAAATCAGTAACTTCGGGTTGCACAAGTTGTGTACCGCTTCTCAATGTAATAACATTGACACCCTATTTTGGGTTGATAGTTTGAGAAGGGAGTTTCCCATTATTTTGTGCCTTCAACTTGTTTATATCAATTGCCATGGAGCCCATTTGTGTCTGCAACTCCTTGATAGCACTCTTAGTTTCTTGTTGACTTTCTTTAAACATGGTAGAAATGCCTTGCATCATTGTTTGAAGCTTTGCATCGATATCGGAACCTTGATTTTGCATCGATTGTTGTGGTTGATGAAATTGTTGATGTTGCGGCTGGAATTGTTGTTGTTGTGGTTGAAATCCACCCGAATGGTTGAAAGTAGGTTGTTGAACCGCGCCTTGCTTGTTTGCATATCTAAAGTTGGGGTGATCTCTCCATCCTGGATTGTAAGTGTTGGAATAGGGATCATACCTTCTTTGTTGATTTGGAAAGGCCACACTAGCTTGCTCCAACTCTTCACCATATGAAGGTAAAATAACCGCAGCCATCTTTTGCATCATTTGCTCCATGTTATCCATCTTTTGATCACGGAGTGATGATGACTCCGTAACTTCATGCACTCGCCTAACCATTGGTTCACCTCTTGTGTAGAATTGTTGCGAGTTTGCAGCCATGCTTTAAATCAACTCGGTAGCTTCGGCCACCGTCTTGTTCACTAGTGCACCACCACCCGCTGTATCAAGAAGATATCGCTTGATTGGAGACCTTTGTAGAAGTAGTGGATTATCATAGCGTTACTGAATTCATGGTGTGGACAGCTTGCCACTAATCTCTTGTATCGCTCCCAACATTCATACAAAATTCTCCCACATTTTGCTTTATCCCACATATCTCTTTGCGAATTTGAGTAGCCTTTAACGCAGGAAAATACCTCTCTAGAAAGAGTTTCTTCAACCCATTCCATGTAGTGACGCTTCCACATGGCAAAGAGTACAACCAATCCTTAGCGCTGTCCACCATAGAAAATGGAAAAACTTTCAACATTGCACCATCGGCATCAGTCTCCGCTGGAAGCATGACCTTGACAATGGTATGGAGTTCCATAAGATGCTTGTTTGGGTCTTCATTCACCATGCCATGGAACTTTGGTAACTCTCTAAGCAATCCCGGCTTGATCTCGAAGGTTGAGTTTGTCTGAATACACCACCGTTGTGCATCAAGCCTATGATAATCCAAGTCCTTGAGTGTACGATTTGCATCACCCATTGCTTATTCTTCTTATTCTTCAACTAGTGGTTCTTCTACAAATGGAACCTCTTGTTATTCTTCTAGTTGTAACTCTTCTTCCACTTCTAACTCTTGTTCTTCTGTCGTGTCTTGACTTGGTTGGAGTATTGTGCCTCTTCGAGTAGCTATCCCGCACCTTGGATAGTTCCAATCTTTAGAAGCGAGGGATTAGGTACCTGAAAACAATTCTCGCAAACAAGTGAGAAACAAGACAAGAAACAAAAAGCAAATATGAAAGCAGAAATGATGATAACAAACTAAAAACTTAATAACAAGCCGTATGCCTCCCCGGCAGCCGCGCCATAATTTGATCGTTGTCGTATGCTTCAAAAATAATATTAGTTTCTCACAACTTAAAATATATAATACAGTAAGGGTAAGAAAGGATCGTTCCCACATAGAGGATTTTTGTTATAAAAATTCAGTTTCTTAGTAACCAAGGGGGAGGATTTTTGTTTATCAAAGCAATAAAAATAAATGAAAGCAAAGTAAATAATTGGAATAATCAATAGAAGAAGATATTAGTCACGGGATAGTATCATTTACAAACATGTATTTTCATCAATGACTAGAATTGATATTTTAATCTCTCATTTATTTAAAGTCCTAGGATATCTTGATCGCAAGAGTATCCCGTCTATTTCCCGATTTTATCACAAACAACATTAAAAGATGCTATTGTGAAATATACCTAGAAAGCAACCGAAAGTGTAAAAGCACAATTAAATTTAACTCCCTAAGAGCAATAAGTTATATGAAATAAGACTAATCAATGCAAACAAACGTGTGACAAGTAGGATATATCATTACAGGCACTAGTCACATTTATGCTACTTGTAATCAGGAATTTATCACTTTTTTCGTATAATAAAACCTAATCTAGCAATAGATATGAGACCAATCTAATTGATTCCAGACTCAATAAAACTAGCACTCAAATCATATGACAATATAGCAATGAATCAAAAATAATAAAGTTGAAACAAATCTAATCCATTGATTTAAATACCATGCTTGAGAAATCAACTTTTATCCCATAACCAATAATTGTGTTAGCTACTCATAGCTTTTAAGTTCATCATAATCATAATCAATAATAAATGAAGAAGATGAATACTAAACGAAAGAAAACCCTAGTCGCCGCTCTCCAAAGTTCCAAATAGAAATTACGTGATACCAAGGAAGTAGAAAACTTTGTTTTTGTAGCTTTTCTTGTTTCCAAAACTAGGTCTTCAAAGCCCAAAGTCCAATAGCAAGAAGTCCACCAAGCCCATAAGTCCACCAAGCCCATATTGTAGAAAATAGCCAAGTAGAAAATGGCCCAGTAAAATTCTTAGTCAAAAGATAGTCGCCGGAAAACTGGGTCATCGGCCGGAACTTGGATGAAAAAGTTACCGGAAAAGTGTCTCAGGTGATTCAGGCAAGTTACTTGGATGAAAAAGTTACCGGTCAACGAGTCAACTCGGTCAAGCTCAGTGATTCAGGCGAGTCAACTCAGGTCAGACCAGTCAGAACCGAGTCAGGTCTGAATCATTCAAGCTAACTCAGCTGAATTAGTTTTAAGCCAAAGCTGTCAAGGCATGTGCCTTTGCAACATTGCACATGCCATAACCTGCTGTTGCACCATCATTGTGCTTCATCATCAGTAATACCACCATTATGTCACTCCATACTCCACCAGCAGCTTCGTCTCTTGCCATACTTCTGCCACACTCCCAGCTGCTCCTTTGCAGCCAACACTTCAAAGCCATCAGCTACCAGAACCATTGCACCATCACAGGCCACCTGCAACATGGTTTAGCTGCTTTAGGACTTCAACTCAGCTTCAGTGACCGCAACCACCAATTACCACCCGCAACTATCTCTTTTAAAATCCAACAACAACAACAGTTCCCTTATCTAAGCATCAGTTCTATGCCATAATTGCAAACCACCTGAATTGTAACTTCAATCACCCCTTGTTTTCCTGTAACAAGCCATCACCACAATCATCCCTGAAGTTTAACATCACAGCAACCTGCAATGCCCTGCTACACTGCTGCCATATTAGTCACTGCAATCCAGCAATTCAGCTCAATTTCTCACAGTTCAGTCTCCGACCCGGCATCTCATTACCTGTATCAATGCATCACTAACAAAACTACACCTACAATCCTAGGCATACATCTAGGTTACATGCCATCCACCAGAACCATTCCATTGCTACCATATTGCAGCTGCAATTACTAACTCAGACATCGCTTGCATCAGATCAACAACCAGTTACAGACCCATAAATCTCAAGGCAACAACTTCTCAATTCCACTTTCTATTCAACAGATACCACCACCAACACCATCACTTCCTTGTCTTATGCACCAACAACATCTCAACCCCATTACTCACTTCACAACTCAACCACCATTTGTAGATCCCTCTTCATTTTCATTACCACCTGCATCTAACCTTCACCAATGGCACCAGGTCTAACTCAACATCAGTTTCTTTTCTCCCATTGGCTGCAACATCACCTGCAACAATCTCAGAACCACTATCATTAGCAGCTCAGCCTTCAGCTGCTTCATAACACAGCAGCACCAGCACAATCCCAACTGCCATCTCCACACAAATCATTGCAGTAGCTATGGCTCATACCAACAAACCATTACTGCCTACAATCTCATCTCTTTATCATAATTTCCATCTGAGCTGCAACTGCAATTCACTTCCTTGGACCAACAACAAAAACACCTGTAACAACAACAAGCCATCTAAAATTCAGACCTTCTCAAGCAGCTTAACTCAGCAGCAGCTCAACCTTTTTCTTTCTCAGCTCAAATTCACCAGCATCAGCACTCCAACTGTGGATTACAGCTGCAACCAACACCAGCTCATCCTTGCAAACTCCCATGGATTCTCAATCCTTCCAGCCAACCCATCTTCAGTCTCTGCCATGCACATTTAAAGCATACTGCATTCAACCATGTAACTGCAACTCTTGATTGCAACAGCATAACCACAGCAAACCCAAGCCCTTGTTCTCTCTTGGCTTATAACTGCAACAATTCCAATTCCAATTTATTCTCTTCATTCTCAGTCAAGAACAACATAAACTCAAGATGTACCTTAAGAACCCATCACTACCTGCAACTGCAAAACCCAGAATTACTGCACTCATTAGCTCAATCAACAACAACAGTAACAACTCCACTTCTTTCTTGTAATTTGTTCTTCTCATCTTAAGCTCAGATTCAACTCAAACCCTACAGATACATCAACCTCCATCAATGACGGCATCACCAGATCTCAATCCCAGTTCAGGATACACCAAACTGCTTCAAGAATTGAACCCATTTTTCGCATCATCAAATCACCAATTTCCTCTCATCTGTTTGATTTCAAAAATCTCACAGATCCCCTTTTGTTCTTCTCTCATTTCAACAACAAACTCTCGAATCCAGCTTAATCTTCCATGAGCAGCAGCTACATCTATTTCTTCTTCTCAATCTCCAACTGTCACACAACAGCACCGTCGTCTTCATCTGAATAGTTAAGAACATCAAATACAACCCAGATCGATCCCCTGAATTCTAACCTGTCATAACATGCATCTAATTACCCTAAAATCCAATTAACTCAGCAAACCCATCTAAATTGAGCTCCCCCAACAGCAAACGCAATTTCCCTTGAGTTTGAGCATCAATTCTTCCCTCTTTCCTCTTGGATTCGAGTTCAGATGCATCCGCCATGGCTTCTCTCGGTTTCAGATAGAACAAAATATTGAGAGATGAATACTCTCAATTTTAGGGTCTTGCAGGAGTGGCAGCTGGACTTAGGTGCCCAAAATGGATAAGGGCCACCAACCAGAGGTGCCCCAGTTTCTAAACTTGTATTGGTGATGTTGACTGGCTCATATCCTTGACCGGCTCCGAATATCACTCCCCGTTGAAATAGCTAAATTGTCCTTTTCGCTCTAAATGAACGGTTTCTCCTTCTTTTGCTCCCAAGGACTCCTCCATTGCACCTAATAACTCACAACTAAACATAAGAGATGCAATTCACAAGGATAATAACAAAGAAAGCATAAATACTAGAGATGCAATTCTCGACCTTATATAGGGTTAATGAAAAATAAATTAGTGGATAATATAACCGAAAGTAACAAGGTCATCATTGTTGATGATTCACAACTGAAGAGATGATCACTTAGTTTCATGATACCATAATAGAATTATCTATAACCTAAAATTGAATCTCTCATATTAAACCACTCAAAGTTATTTTTAAATACAACTAAAGAACGATATTTATATACAGATAATAAAGAGATTAACAAATTTTAAGGATTTAACTAACACCATTAATTATTGACACACATACCAAGCATCTTAAGTACAAAACACAGTTTGACTAAGTTAGCCTGTGTTAGTGGTGGTCCAGATTTGTCCTCAAAAAGATAAATCTACAGATGTAGTTCTTCTGACCACATCCTCATCTCGCACGTGTAAGTTATGGCCAAGATTTCATCTCCAAATTGATAAATTAATGGATGTAATTTCTCCCATGAAACTAAAATATAATGACCCATTAATGGAAATTTAATATAATAAATACAGTAAATGATTAATATAATAAATACCTAATTAACTAATTAGTGTGCCACACTAATTGATGATATTAAATGATTTATTAATAGCTCATAATAATGTTTGTTCACTAATTGCTCATAATAAATAATCTATTATTTTTTTCATTATAAATTTTTTCTTAATTAAATTAATAAATTTGTATTTATATTAATAAATAATTTTGATAAAAATAGAAACAATATCAATGGATATTAATTGCGATAGTAGGTTGGGGAAGTGGTGGCGGAGGTCAAATGAATCACTAATCTAATAATATCAGTAAATATTAGTTACGGCACGGGTTAAGCCCTATAAATACATAAATAACCACTAATCTATTAGTTACGACGGGTTAAGCCCTATAAACACATAAATAACCACAAATCTAAGAAACAAGTACAAGAGACCTGAATCTTCCGGTAACTCATTTAATGGAACAATATATGTTTTGTTTATGCAACCCCATTAAGCAAATCAATACTAATACTTTGTTACTTCATTTTCTTATTATTATCATCAAGAATATAAAGCACAGTTTGGATAACTTTGCCTTTGTAATTGGCGATTTAGATTTGTCATCATAAGAGATAAATATACGGATGTAATCGTTTGTCATAAGTGATGGTTGTGATTGAGATTAGAAATGCATCTAATGGACAAAAGTTATCATGTCATTAAGGTTCCGTAATTCTTCATAATAAATAGTCTATTAATTAGCCATGATAATATTTTGTTAAATATCAAATTAAAAATGATAACATATAAATTATTCTACTAATGATGATAATAAATATATTTTTATTAGATAATACTTAGAATTAGTTTGGTATTGTTGCAAGCTTTACAAAAGTGCTTTTCCAATGTACGTTATTGTGCGGACCTATGTAAAAAAAGCAATTGGTTGCCGATGTACATTACTGTGCCGAGCTTTGTAAAAAAAACAATTGAATGGTTGCAAATTATAAACTAAAGCTCAAACTATTTTAAAAAGCAGACATATCTCTGGAAATATCAGGTTCGACTATAGTTAGTGAGAAAATGACAAAAGCAGATATATCTCTAAAAATTATTTATTCTATTTTATTGTGCATAAAATAAATAAATTTTCTACTATTAGAGTACATACAATGTAATATTAAATTTATTAATTAGTATTATTACTAAAAAGTATTATTTTTCCTAACCACTTTTTAAAAATAAATAATTTCTTAATATTTATTTTTGAAAATAAAAATATATTTCAGTGATACGATATAACATAAAATGTAGTTTGAAAATAAAAAAATAATTATCTTGAAATAATAGAATATAACGAATAAAAATTGGTGATCATGTATAGATTCAAGGATAATTGTTGTCAGTTATAAAAAAGATGAGATAGAATTTGAAAATAAAATATGAAACTAGGGTGACTATAACATTTTCTTTTGAAGATTTTAAAAGCTTATTCTCTCCCATTTTTGAAATTAATAGATTTTGGAAGTGTACACTTTATGAAATCTTTACCAAACACTACGATGAAAAAATATTGCTATAAATATGTTTTCAAAGTCTTTTTTTTTTGAATGAAAAAAAGTAGCACCAAACTTAGTTAAATTGGCTAACAATTATATAAGTGGACCATAGTGACGGTGGCAAGTATTGGTGCCTAGTGAGTAATTTCGCATCGCTTCACGTATTTCTTGATAAGGTTTAGCGTTATTTTTACTCATTGATGATGGATAGCAGAGTTTGTTGTTAGTAGAGCTTACTATTACTAGGTTAATTACTTAATGATTTGACTTACTAACTAATCATGGTTTTATTATTTTTATGCAACGAATAAGCTCACATTTGGAAGCATAATGTCGTAGAATGTAATGTCCTGACCCTCTACCGATAATGTCCTCACTAAGCCATTGCGGTCATCTGACAGTACTGTTTTTTCAATGGTCATAGATACGGTCATCTAGCAGCAGCTTCTTAGGAGGTCACCCATCCCAAGATTACTCAATACCGAGCATGCTTAACAATAGAGATTTTTCGCCAACTACGAAACCTATTATGCTGAAAAGTTCTCGGTGTTAGGAAAGGACAAATCATTACCTATATTACAACTTAATTTGGAGCCGTCCTAGGGTGCGGAATATGTTCAATCCTAGACTCTGGCATTTTTCTCACTCATGAGACCCTTTCCCGACACAATCAGTCAAGCATACTCTTTCGCTCTCAACATGTAACCCGTGGTCGACTCCAATACCATTTGTAAGGACCTGATCTTCCGGAAATACTGTCTCCACTTAGTCACTGTGGTTATCCGACAGTGTGGTATTTTCAACTAAAACTGATGTGGTCATCCATCAACAGTTTTCTGGGAGATAGCCCATCCCTAGATTACTCTCGCCCGGGATAACATATATTCAGTGATTTTTACCAACTCTGGATCCAACTATGTTTAAAAGGCCACAATGATACAAAGGACAAGCCATTACCTATATTCCAATCGGTGAACTCTTCCGGACGAATTGAATTACGTACATAATATATATGGGAATTTTGAAAAACTAGAACTACATTGTATGTGAGTAAAATGGTTACCATTGGAAATGACTTAACATTTTAAAATATAATATCTTAAGTGGATGAATTAGCTTTTAATTATGTCATTGAAATAGTAAGTACTTAAAATAATCTTGGGCATCTCCATACATAGCACCGAGGCTTTTTATTTAAAAACCCCACACCTCTTATCCCAAGGTGGTCAAGTGGGGTTTGGCGTTATGTGGTCGGGCCCCTGAGTAGTGTCTGATGGTCCATGAAGATCCTAATAATTGGTATCAGAGCCCGTGGTTGGGGCTACTGTCCGAACGTAGAAGTGGTTGTGGATGTCACCCGGTTTAGGGCACAAGTGGAATCAGACTCAAGGTGAAGAAGCCAAGGCCCAATTTGAACTGGTGCTCAAGGTGGAGTTAGTGTCTCACCTATTAACTCAGATGGAGCAGGGGTCTAGATCGAAAAGGAAATGCTCAAGGTTGAAATGGCGCTCAAGGTGGAGTTAGTGTCTCACACATTAACTCTCAAGTAGCAGGGTTCTATGTGGGAAAGGAAATGCTCAAGATGGAGTTGGTGCTTTCCTTCTCATTAACTGAAGGTGGAGTAGGATTGTAGGGAACATAATGACAATAATCATGATCAATGGGTAGCATATACAGATGGTAATCATATGGTGAAGTCTTATTGGACTGGTAAAGTGGTTTAATATCGCCAAGGTGGAAATTGTTGGAGTATGTGGCTCGATAAACCACTTAAGTATATCTAGGGATAGTCCCACACAGAAGAACGAGGAGTACATGTGGAGCTTAATAATCTTGGGCATCTCCTTACGTAACACCGATGCGTTTTAGATTAAAATTGCATACCTCTTATCCCAAGGTGGCCAAGCAGGGACATCATCGGTGCTTTGTTGTCGGGACCATAGTAGGTTCCTATTGTCCATGAACATCCTAACATCCTTCACTAAAATAAGGAAGATGCAGAAAGGTAATATCATTTCAAAAGATCGATAAGATATCTTTTTAAACTAAAAAATATATCAAATAATATTATTTTTTTGGGACAAAATATGTAAGAATTAATTTCGATATAATTTCATTGCTGGCTTGAGGATACAACTCGAAAAAGGAGAGACACGTTATGGGAGGATGTTAATGCGGAAAATGCTGGAAAGGATTTGTGAAGTGAAAAATAGAAGTATCTATTGGGTTTCCCTTTACTTTTGCAACGATAAGAAGGGTAAACTTAATATTAATACATATTTTATTTAATATTGATATGTCGGAAAATGCATAGCTAAGTAAAAATTATTCCCGTGTCGTTATGGCACGGGTTAAGCCCTAGTATATACATAAAGTGTATGTATGGGTTAAATACCGCACCCATAGGCATCATGCCAAGCGGTACTATTATAAGGGGGCGAACGTGTTCACACGTATTATATCCTAGATGACGGAATCAATGACGTCATAAGGTCACGAGTAAAGTGTGAAGCCAGTGCGAAGTTCAAGAGCACGTGCGAGAAGATACAATACACGGGTGCGAACACATCGCACGTCAGATCCGAAAATAGGGGCTTTATTAGCTGTGCTCCACTATGTAAAAATCCTATATATAAGACCAACCACCCTTGTGTTGAAGAGAGACTTTTTTGAGAGTTGAGGTAGAACTATAGGAGAGAGAAAATTATTTACTCCCCAAGTTAGGGTTTTATCTTCTTCTTTCTTATATTGATTTCTAAACTTAATGAGATCCTTATAAGTATTCTTCATGATGATTTCTTAGTTTGATATATAGATTATCTAAGGGGTGTAGTGTGAGATTTTTCACTACTACATTTTGGCGCTAGAATACAGCTTGGGGAAGAGATTACACCTGTTTGTGAAAGTTTCAAACTGATTTTTCGAAAATCTTTTATATTCTTGTTTTGGTGAAAGATTTTTGATTGTTTTTGTTGAGTTTAGGTTTACAAAACAAATGAGTTCGTAGGTTTGTTCTTGAGTATTCACTGATTTTGAACCTATGGAGTAACCCTAAGGGTTATATTTTTCAAAGATTTCTTATTATTTTTGTTTTCGTGAAGGATTTCGATTGTTTTCTTGGAATTCCAACATTTGGATTCCCTCATTCAAAACACAGTTTTCATTTAGGAAGGAAGTTTTGGTTTGCATAAACAGGCGAGAAAAACACTATTTCAGGAACACAAAATGGTGAGACAAGGATCTGTAGGAGAAAATCCAACACCGATTAGGATGAGTAGACGAATTGCAGGTAGAAGAAGAGGCGAAATCGCAGAGACATCAAGAAGGAGAGAGGAACAACAGATCTCGACCGGTCAGATCTCAGATCCATCAGGAACCAAGGGAGAACGATCAAAGAAACTATGATGAAGTAAGTGTTCACACTACAGATACATATACTGCAAAAGAAAACGAGGAAAGAACGCAGGAGGAAGGAATGGTAGGAGAAAACGAGGAGAACATGACCATTGCAGAGTTGAGACAAAGACTGAACGATGAAAGAAGGAGAGAGGAGGAAACACATGCGAACTTGATACGCCAGAATGATGAACTAAGACAAGAGAACCACAGACTGCAGGAACAAAGGTCAGAAACTAGATCCAGAAAAACACGTGCGAGCTCAAGATCAAGGACAAGTAGAAGTACCTCCAGACGAAGAAGATCTGATCACAAAAACGATGAACATAGGCAATTTATAGATAATAATTTGGCTAATAATCTTCAGGTAGGTGACAACATACAGGAGGAGCTTGAACGTAATCAAATAGAAGATCGATACATACAGGAAGGAGAGAATGAACCCAGGCGAGGACGTCGTAGAGAAGATAGACCGGAGAGAAACGGAGAATATAACCGCATCCAAGACGATTCAGAACAGGAAAATGACCCAGAACAAGCAAGGATGATACTCCATGGAAGACAGATGTTGAGGCGACAAAACGAGAGAGATAGAGCTGCACAAGATAACGAAAGGGACGAAAGAGACAAGCGAAAAAGGAGGAGATAAGAAGATGATCAACGAGAATTAGAGGAGGTCGTGCGTCAAAACAGGCATGAAAAAAGACTAAGACAGGTACGCTTGAAAAGGCCAGTGCAGCAACAAGAGAACCCATTCTTTAACGATGAAATCCTAAGATAAATAGCAGAACTAAGAGAGCTAATGGCTATGGGGAAAGATGGAGGAAGAAGGCAGCTAGAAGAGGCAATAGCAGAAGCAAAAAAGACGCCCTTCGCACGACGGATATAATTAGTAACAATACCCACGAAGTGTACACTACCCACATTTCCTAGTATCTTCGATGGATCTACATGCGCAATCCAACACATAAAGGCGTACAACTTAGCTTTATTACAATATGAAGATAAGGATGCGGTCTTATGCAAATATTTCCCAGCAAGCATCGTAGGAGAATCTTTAAAGTGGTTTGAAGGATTGCCATTAGAATCAATAATATCATTCCAGCACCTGCAAATTTTGTTCTTAAGACAATACATCAGCAACAATATGCTAAGGCCAGGAATCGAGAAAGTATTCAGTCTAAGGAGAAGAATGAATGAAAGCCTGCGAGCTGTGACAACCAGATGGATGACAATGTGTAGCGAAATGGCAGGACGAGTGGATGAAAGAAATCTCATTTTAGCATTCATCAATGCCCTATTTCCTACTGACTTGTTGTACACACAACGAATTTTGTGTTTATCATCGTTTCCATGGACACACAACGAATAACTGCAAGAACATACAACGGATCATATTCAAAATGATTGGACAATTAAAGCTTAACCACTTCCTAGATACACCACTACCTCCTCCACCCCCATCGCAACCAACAACAGATGGACAGACATCAGGAGCAGACAAAGGCAAAAACACCTTTCTCATAGAAGTGGAGCAAATGCCAAGAATTTACATTGTAACTCAATAATACACTCATCAAAAAGTACAGAAGACTTCCATGACAATGTGCTGAGTCGAGGATATGCGAGGGATGCTGAAGGAAAGGAAATACTGAATCTAGCAAAGATACCAAAGATCAAGGAATGGCAGAAGCATCCAATCACATTTAGCGCAGAATAAGTACCTGGAGGAGGCGAACTTCACGAGAGTCCGCTGGTGGTTAAACTGAAGATAATACCAAAAGAAAAGTTGGACAAAGGAGAAGGGGAAGAGGATGTCACATGGGCGATAAATAAGATACTAATTGACTCTGGGAGCTCGGCGGACATTCTGTTCTACCATACATACAAGAAGATGGGAGGAAAAGATGAAGACTTGATTCCTTCAACTTATAAAATATATGGCTTTAATGGATCAACCAACAAGACAAAATGGGAAGTTACCATGCGAATCCCTCTCAAGACAATCTCTACAGAAATAACATTTTGTGTCGTAGACGTCGAATCTCCATACAATGCATTAATTGGAAGACCGTGGTTACATAGCATTCTGGGTGTGGCTTCCACATATCATCAGTGTATCAAGTTTCCATTAACAAAGGCGTTGGAGTCATCAGAGGAGATGTTAATGAAGTGAAAACATGCAATGAAATTGATGTTGAGAAAAGTGAAGTTCGTGCGAGTAAGAGAAGAAATTGGAAGCGTGACGCATAAGAAAGTAAGCGATGAGAAAGATTTATGGTGAACTTCATATAAAAAGAAGGAGAAGTCGATGATCATCATAAAGGTGAGGAATCATCAAAGGAAGAAGATGATGGGATTGAAAAAGAGAACAAGGAAGGATCTAGTACAGGACAAATTCAGGTGAGGATGGTCAACATAGCAAAAAGGCATGAATACGCGAAGAAAAATGAAAGGGCGGAATTCCAACCAGGAGAGTTAGTCATGAGCCAAGTACCACCATATCGCAAGCAGGGGAGTAAGAAGAACTAAAAAGTAACATGGGCCGGACCTCATGTGGTGTAGAAATATGTTGGTAATGGAATGTACAAGTTAATGGAAAGAGATGGAAGAAATATGGAGAAAATGGAGAGTCTGCTCTATAACAAGAAATATCTAAAACAATATTACGGTTAATACGCGCGACAATATCAATTCAAATGTACTACCTATATGCGAAGTGGATGGAGAAGTAAAAGGGGCGAAGTAGTTAATAAATTATTATAAGTTATTAGTAAGATATTTTTATTTATGCGAATAAAGAAGAGAAAGGAAAATCAGAATTGTACAAGCAAAGATTATTAATAGAAAAGTTATGTTCCTTCTACAACACATACTCCTAACATGCAAGCAGAGAAACGACGAAAAAATAAGACCTCCAAAATAAGACCTCACTACGGGGCAACAAAATTAAAAACCTCTAACTAGGGAGGCTAGGTATCCAATTGTGGCGTGCATCCTAGTTCACACTTGTGCAAGAGGCAATATAAATAAGCCCTAACGCGTGTCATAATTGGGGAAAACCTAATAATGCATGGCTCGGGAGAAAGCCATACCAACCCTGGAACCTGAGTCATGGATATTAGAGGCGAAATAAAAGCCTATTTGGTAGAGACTCCTTAGTTGAAAGACTAAGGTACTAAGTTCTCTATCATGAAGTGTAGAAACTCGACCAGGGCTCCACGGAACACGGTCGAGTCAAGGGTGTCGGGGCATCTAGAGCGTACCTCACTGTTCTTGGTAAGTCCTGGCTATGATACACTCGGTCCTCAAGATACCCCACTTAATAAAAACACAAAGTAAATGAAAAGAACTAGAAATGAGTGAATTATAAGGAGAAATTTGTGAATCTAACTTATTAAATTCTAATAAGAAAGAACACCAAAATAAGACAAGTAACTACCAGATTAATCTTGCTAGGTTTCTTTTGATTTAATTTTGGAATAATTTGACTCTGGGTTCCAATTTTGTGACCAGTGTTGGGTTGGATCCTAGGAAATTCAATATTAGAGTTTGGGTCTTAGGACCGTTATTTACCGTCTTGATAGTTAAGAAAACAAAGACGAAAAAACAAACAAAACGATCTCTGAATTAACAAATACAAACAAAATAACAGAGACGAGATTTGAAATGATCACTTGTTTTTATCAAATTTCCATTAAAAAAAAGTCCAAGATAAGGTGAAAATATATTCATAAAAGTAAGGGATATTTTGACTTTGGGTCACAACAAAGCGATCAGAGTTGCGTCTGGGTTACCAAATAATTTTAATTAGAGTTTGGGTTACGAGACTGGTGTTGACCGTCTTGACCGTTAGTTAATCATTTAAAACAAAAAAAAAGTTAAATTTTCCAACTCTGTTAGGTGCCGTTAACATAGCTGTCACCACCACCACCTCCGGCTCAACCAGTACCACCTCCGCATCCTCAGTTCAAGCAACACCTCCATCGCCTCCGGCACCACATGCACCAATACCCAACACCCTTGCGGATTCAAATGAAATTAGTTAAACCAAAACAATAACAAGCAAAATCAACAAATAAATACTAAAACATATGAAATATTTCCCTCAGAACTTTCTACAAACATATGATGTGCAAGAACATGTGGTGAAGAGATTGAACAGGGGTATTTTTACGCAAGAATCCATAGCTTTCTTTACTGCAAACACAAATTTGATAAACACCGAACATTTCTAAACCCACATAAACACGAAATCTTTATTAATTTACAATCATTCATCATAAGAAAAATATTACGGACCACCACCACCCCTTCTATTCCATCCCATAACCTTTTGTTTTTTCATTTCAACACAACCCATAATTCAAAATATATCATTTCTTCGATTGAACTAGTTGATTTCACAGTATCATGGATAATTTATGAATCCCCAAGTGCCAATTTTCAGGGAGATAAAACCTTCAAAATCGCACAAACTAAACTCCCTCAAATCAAAAAATTGTGATTCACTAATTGAAATTGATAAGTAATTTACGTAAGAATCATAAACAAACAAGATCAGCAAGAACTTGTTTTGTTAGAAAAATTTTGGGAACTGAGATATGGTTGAGGTAGAAGGAAAGCGTTTGGTTTCCATTAGTAAAACTTAGGATTTTAGTGATGAATATAGTAGTCATCATGAAAGTGGAAGTTCTAGCGGAGGATGTTTAAGGTTTTGATGGAGGCGGTGAAACTGTAAAGAAGAGGTCGTGGAAGAGTTTTATATTTGGATTCACAAGTGTTATCTTCACCGGACTACGTTTAATGGTAAAGTTAGTAAATAATTTTAAATCCATGTTATAGTTAGTCATTTTACACATTTAACAGATTCTACTATTGTCAAGACGGTCCATGACCCAAATTCTAATTTAAATTTTCTGGTAACCTAAACGCAAATTTGGTCACTTTGTTGTGACCCAAAATCAAAATATCTCTCAAAATAAAGATTATACCACGTGTCTAGATAAAAAGATCCTGGCGAGGGTTTGTTCGCTGTTAGAGAAATGAGTATGAACTGTTCAAAGAGGTGTATAGAAATCTTAACATTCTCTCGACTTTTTACTATCTCCCTCTTTTCTCTCTCTAGAAATTCTCTCAAAAAATCACACAAATGAGTATAAAATTTTAGTGGGATGAAGCGAGATCAAATTCCCGCTAAAATAAAAAGCAGACAAATAATTCCCTGACTTTTATAGGTTGAACCGGAAATGTTCAATCAGGTGCGCCATTAGTGTCTTGGGTTAGTGCTAGCTGCTCGGTGGTATGGTACCTTTGTTATTGTACAGTATATGGATGAAGCTTCTTTATTTAAGTTAATTCAAAGAAGGTACAATAAGTACTGAGATAAGTATGAAGTTCTTATTCCTTAGTTTCAAAACGCGCACTAGTAATGGACCAGTACGAGTACAAATATATATATATATATAGACGAAGTACAAGCGTTGAGGAGAATTAGCCGACTATGATTAGGGATAAGTATTCCACTACTTGACACACGTCAATGTGTAGGTGTCTTTTCCTTGCTAATTTTGTGGGTCCCACAAGTAAATGTGTTGCCCGATGGATAGCCATCTAGCCAATCTTTATGTAACACTCCCCCTTGAATGATCCACCGTTCAGAAATATTGCCTCGTTAAAACTTTGCCAGAAAAATATGATATGACAAAAACTGACGGCTTTTAAAGTACTGGTGATGGTAGTCACGAGCTTTCTTCGTTGTTGAAACAACATCAGGAAAATCATTTAGGACAAAATCTGGGCGCCGCATCTCAAGAACCTCTATGGATATGCATCTCGTTAGATGGTGATCACCGTTCTAAGATTGTTATCTCATTAAAAACCTCGTCAGGAAAAACCCAGAGGGACAAAACCTGAACGTAGAAAAACATGAGTTCTCATAACAATGATAGATTTGCAGATATTGCCTCGTTAAAACCTTGCCCAAGAAAACCCAGAGGGATAAAAACCAGGACGAAGGAAAAAAGAGTACAACACGTCGAACTGCGGATAGTAGTGGACTCGCATGCCTCATTAAAACGTTGACAAGGAAAACCCAGTGGGATAAAACCTTGGCTAAGAAAAAAGAGTACACGGCGTAATGTCCAATATGCCCATATCCATAATCTTCCATGGCTTTACCCCTGATGAGTAGCCTCCAAATTTGATCATTGTGCCCAATTGTGCCTTGTTCATCTCCTTTGATGCATTTGTGGCCTGCTCATTTGTCCCTCAAATTACTTTGATCAGATCACCTTTTATCGCTGTTGATTATGTTGCTTGTTTTCTTGAAATAGTTTTACTGAGTTCGTTAAAGTACCTTATGCTGTTGATTTCTAGTGAATAGATATTTGCACCCTGCCGAAGTAAGAAATCTTAGTGTCAAAGTACATTTATGCTGAAAGTCAGAAATCTTAGTGAATAGATATTTGCACCCTGCTGAAGTAAGAAATCTTTGTCGAAGTACATTTATGTTGTTAATCTCTAGTGAACCTGAATGCTGGATAACGAAAGATGAAGAGACAAGTCGGATGTTTTTATATAATTGGTGTTAGAACACACGTTTTCTTACTGCAGTTATATAGGTTTTACAATAATTAGTTGATACTTTGTCTACTGCAAGGACTTCGTGGGAATAGCTGACTGTAGCAAGCTTATCTGATTTTTCCATAAAACAAACCAAAGTTGATGAGCTAACTAAACAATGTAGAGAGCTAACTTAACCTTGTGACTGGATATTGGTAGAAAAGTTCAAAGTCGGAAAGGAGAATATACATACCTTTCCAACTCAACTGTAAGAAAATGCATAAAATGCATATGATCAATCATATATTGGCAAAGTTGGATTAGGAAGAACATTTCTACTTATCTCATCAATGACTTCCCATATGTATTTTGATGTACGAATGATTACTCTAAACACTCTCTTAGTTTGTCTACATACAGTACCTAATCATTTTGATGTAAACTCAAACTAAATCAAGATAAAACGATTGTTATAAGGGAAGGTTTCTATTTTGTCATAAATAGATATGTTGAGACAGTGAACGTACATTGTAAAGCATACCCTTTCCAAACCACATTTTTTTCTTTTTCTTCTCTCGACTTGTCTATTATATTTCTTCCAGTCCAACCTTTAGTGATTCAGTTTGCCAACCATTTCTTTTAGATTTTCCGCCAGGATGCATCTCGTCTATCATCTTGCATCTTGTTTATCACAACATGCACCAAAAAATCAGATGGTAAGTCCACTCCACCAACTCAATATAAAAATTCACAATCACTAAGCAAAAACTACATTGACCATCAACCATAGCATATATTGTTCAGTTTACTTCAAAAGAAACTTTCGAGTGAAAATGTTATTTTTACTCTTTCATCCAATTTGACTTTAGTCTTTTTCTCAGTTTCAAATAACCTGCAACACAGATAAGTAGAAATGAGTGTCATTTTTGTCTTAACAAAAATAAATACTTCAAAATTTTCAGCACAAACCCTAAACTGATCAGCTAAGAAAAACTCCACCATGTTTGCAACAGCAAGCATGTCTCTTGGTTCGGTTAATTAGTGTCCAACTACAATGCATTAGAAATCAATTCAGATACGATTTTATGCTAAGACAAATTTAACCAAAAGACCATATCAATACATAACTGAGGAAACCTAGTTTCTTACCTGAGAATTAGAGCGACCACAATCAAATCAGAGGAAATAGGATATTTTAGTTTAGGGTTTATTTATCTCTTGGCAAACCCCAAGATTTTAGTTTCGCTTATGAAGCAAGTTTGCAACAACCAAATCTGTATGCACGACCCGAATTTCTAAACAGCGCCACCAACCTCATCTATATCTTGTAGCTTTATGTATAATCACCTGTTATAAGAAGAAGAAAAAGAAACCAGCTGAGAGAACGGAGAGGAAAGAATGAAAATAAGGAGATGAAAGAGGATATAATTAATAAATATCGATCAAAAAAATAAAGAACAAACACACCATAGATACAATAACTACTACGTGATGATCTGAAAATAAATTAAAATTGAAAGACAGGCAAAATAACTTCACTTGAATCGTTAATGATGATTTGTTTCGTAGAGAAGAAAACCTAGGCTCGTTCCTAGCGTTTTTTTTATTTTTTTTTTTCGGGATGATGAATATAAAATTGGTTATTTTTTGTGAGGGAATTCCTTTTTTTCCTCTCCTTTGAGGAAAAGTGAAACGAAACAGAACAATTTTATGAGTGGGTGAGGGTCACCGCTCAACGTGGAGCCTTATGAACTTAGAATTTTAAAGGAGTTGGATAACTTTTCTTTGTTAGGACCGGGGTTATAAATAGAACATATATTGGACTTGGCTTCTTCTGATCCCAGTGCTCCCTACACAGTTGTTGTTTTCCATGGACAAGCAATCAGCATCAGCTGTGAGAAGTGATGTCCACCGATTCCAATGGCAGCACCTTGGCTTGTTTTTCCACATGGGAAAGGTGGAAAATTTCAGAGTTTTAATAGAAATTGCATCAAGTCTATACCTGAGATGCAAGGAAAGGCTTATTTTCATAAAACTTGTCATCAAGGATGGCTTATTGTTATTGGTAATGTGGAAGATACTGCTGAGTATTCTGTGGCTAACTCAAATGTAGATGATTGTTTCTTGTGGAAGCGTATATCATCCGAAACTATTCAATTGTAATACAAACTACAATACTCAAATAAGATAAGTCCAAATCTCAGAAGCATTCTAAAGTTTCTTGTTTGCGATGAAATTGATAAACCTTAAACGTAACTAATAATACACATTATAATAGTTTTTGTTAAATCCATATCATATTACTTCTTCATTTTACTTGAGGATTTCAAACTTGGACTTGAGGTTAGAAATCATAACTGGGACTTGCCCCTTCTCGCAATATTCTGAAAACTCCCCGCTCGACAAGTCAATGCCTTCGTACTTGGTTCCATCCGTCTGTAACAAAACCATATTAAGATCAGAATGAGGTTTGATACATTTGGCCATGAATTCAATATAACAACTCTGCTAACAAACTCAAAGAGTCCAAATTGTATAAACAATGAGATGCAACTGAAAGTATACGAGGCACGAAAAAGGAGAATTTCCCAGCCAATTTCAAAGTGACAACTAGCTCTAGTTCTCATCTTGTTCATATTACATATTCAATATTGTAAGTCAAATTTCTAGTGACATTCAATATTATGTCACAAACGTGCATGAATATGTAAGAAGTTAAGAATAAGAGCACAGCCACAGGCAAATTAAAGAGACATCAATTCATTTTCACCGATTCTTATTCCTCAACATAATACTAACATGCTGTAGATATGGAGAAACAATATATACCCGAACACTCTACCCGCTAGCCTATTATCGCTGAATTCATTAAATGAAAATACCCTAACTGCATTATGATGCAGATTGCAGACCACAAACATCTAATGAGGTCTACATCATTCACTCAGTAACCCTTACTTGATAGTCAAACAATACAATAGGTACATATCAGCACAGATGTTATCATATTACCTGTTTTAACCATTCTAATCCCACACGCTAAAAAGGTAAATGATACTCAAACACACATCTTTAAGTTGGGAACTTCAACAAACTGATCCAGTGTTTCCTAACTGGATCAGCCTCGTAATTTATGATTTTTGGAATCCAATTTGATATCAGGAAAAATCCAGACTTCATAATCAACTCAAACGGTACAATGTCCATGTCTTATACTTGGTCAGGGTAGTGTTACTTCTATGATTTGAGTTCTCTCGTCTCAACACAAAACAAAGTTACAAAAAAAAAAAAAAATTATACCAATGTGGACCAAATAATTACAAATGAATCAAATACCTAAGTTCGAGCTTAAATAACACATAAAACAATACTGTTGCAGTTTCCCAGTTTCTAAGGAATTTTCAGACATTTTTTCCTATCATAAAAACAAAGAGACCCATGACATAAAACATCTACAGTGAAAAAGAAGAACACTTACAGACTGAACTTTCCACCCATCTCCAAAAGCAAGTTAAGAATAAGAGCACAGCCGCAGGTATGGAAATCAGAGAGAGGATATGTACCACTTACATCAATTCACTTTCACCTAATCTAATTCCTCAACAGAATACTACTAACAAGCTGTAAATACAGAGAAACAATAAATACCCAAACACTCTACCAGCTAGCCTATTGATAGCTAAATTCATTAAATGAAAACACCTCAACTGAACTATGATGCAGATTCAAGACCACATACATCTATTATGGCATCATTCACTCAATAACTCTTACTAGCCAAACCATACAATAGGTACATATCAGCACACATGTTATCATATTACCTATTTTAACCATTCTATTCCCACGCGTTAATAAAGTAAAAATATACTCAAATGCACACCTTTCTTCAGTTAGGAACTTCAAAGAACTGATTCAGTGTTTCCTAACTGGATCAGCCTTATAATTGATGATCTTTGGAATCCAATTTCATATCAGAAAAAGAACCAGACTTTTCACATGGTTCAGTTGGAGCTCAAATTCTCGACGTTTAGCTTCTCAGTGAGAACACTCAAATGGTACATTGTCAATGTCTTATACTTGGCTAGGGTAGTGAAACTTCTATGATTTGAGTTCTCTGGCAACACCGGTCTCAACACAAAACAAAGTTACTAAAAAAATAAATCATACCAATGTGGACCAATTGATTTCTTCTACAACACGGAAAACAGCAGTTACAAATGAATCAAATACCCAAGTTCAAGCTTAAATAGACATGTGAAACAGTACTATTGCAGTTCGCCAGTTTCTAAGGAATTCAGACACTTTTTTCTCTGAAAACTTGCAGCAAAACACTTACATTCATGAATTCTACGATCATAAAAACAAAGAGACAATGGCATAAAAAATCTATAGTGATAAGAAGAACACTTACTGACTGAACTTTCCACCCATCTCCAAAAGCAAATTCAACTGGTTCAATTCCCCTGCAGTCAAACAACATCAACGGCACGTATTCCTCCGTTTCACCAGCTTCAAGTGTCAATGGACGACCTTTTCCTGGTATCATTGTGATATTTCCTTCTCTCCCACAGAATTTACACTGCCAACATAAAAATCAACACAAACCCGATTTCAAAACCCTAACCAATTCAGTAATTCATTAGAAAAACATCAATTTCAACAATTTCAAGTGAAAACAATAATACCTTTTGGACAAGATTAGTAGTTCCTCTACTCTTAGGAATAGATACTGTATCAGACAATACTAAACATGTTTCTTTTGGGCTTACTTCTCCACAATTCCCACATTTAATCTACACAGGAAAATCAAGAAATCAGATATCACAAAGCTGATTCAAGAATAAGAGCCCCCAAACCCTAAATTTTGAGATGAGAAAGGAAAACAGACCTTGATGTAAAAGGGAAAGTTAGCATCATCACAACCGCCTTGTGGTTGAAGATCAGTTAAATTATCAAGTTCACCGGTGATCATCAAGACCAAGTTCACCATTTTTTTTCTTAAAGATTACAAAGAGAAAACCAGACACTTAAAAAGTTTAAGAACCAATTTGTGCGATGAGGGTGGTTTTCACTCGGTGAACCCCTATGGCCCTTGTGGGCGGCCCGAACCTAGAGTGGTTTTCACTCAGTGAATTCCTATGGCCCTTGTGTGTGGCCCGAACCAATAGAGATTAGGAAGAATGTCAAATTGGGGGATAAAAAAAGGAATTGGGGATATAAGAAAAGGACAAAAATTGGATCCAGATATCAATTCGGGGTCACCCCTTATCTAAGTATTTTACGTATTGCCTAATCTACCCCTCACTAATCAGGATTAGTGATTAATAATAATTAGTAAAATCATAAGATTTTTGATAAATGATTAGTGTGTGTTTTATTTGAATTTGGGTGAGTGAGGTGAGAGTAGAAGGAGGAAAAATATTTTTGAGTGGAATTTTTTTGTGAAAATGGAAGATGATTGTGAGGAGAGAATTGCAGCTGCTGAATCTTTAGCTCTACTACAACAAGAAGCTAACGACAACAACTCTCAATTGCAACTCTTTGTTAAGCCAACACCCTTGAATGATGATTTTGACGAGTATGGAAGGCTTTTCGAAGAAGCTACACAAGAAAGTAAACTTGCACAACATGCAAGCATCCCCAATACACAGGTAAAGCTGCTAGGAGGTTGAAAAATCGATTTTTTCTTTAAACCCGCCATTTTTTCAACTGTAAAACCTCGGTGCCGGCATGGTCATAGTATGAATATCATGCCGGCAGACGCGTTATCGGCATGGTATTCATACTACGACCATGCCGGTAAAGCGATATCCCCCATTTTGAATATTGATCTGGCATAATATTCTACCAAAAAACTATGCCGGTACGCAGTTAACTTTTTTACCTACCAAGGAATATACTACGGAATATTAAACCGGCATGGGTTCATTGATAGGTTACCATGCCGGAACTGCATGAAAAACATACATGAAACATTTCCATCTAAAATCAAAAACCGGCATGGAAAAATAAATAAACATCAACGCCGGAACTCGGTACCGGCGTGGTACCATCAATACCGAGAACGTCGGCAGCGGAACCGGCGTTGTTAAGTTTCAAATTTACAATGCCGGTACCTACCAAAAAACAAACAGGAATAAATGTTTTCCAAAGCTAAATGCCGGCATTACATATCAATTAATTTTAATGCCGGAAGCATGTACCGGCTTGGGAAAATAAATTACGAGAATACCAACACCTTTCCTTCCGGCGTTGCTGTCTAATGAATATTGTATACCGGAATATGTTTCAAATTTGGTCTTCAGTTTTGGCTAAGTTCGACTATGCCGGAACATTGGTCGAGCATGTCGGTACGGGTTTCCGGCATAGTGTTTTAATTTCGTTTGGAACTAATTTTCATTCGATCTTTAGGTGGTGACATATATTGAACCAACAAATGCAAAGCCGCTTTGTCGGAATACTATAAAATACCTCCGGTATGTGACCAAAGAATACTTTACTAATGGATTGGTAGTAATGAACCTTCTAATGAATGTGAAATTGATCTTATGTAGGGAATAATATATCGAAATGAAGCAATCGCTTGGGCTAAAGAGACGGCTCTTAAGAACATGTGTGTGTTGGTGAGGAATACCGAAGGTTCAAAGAGGCGTTTTGAGATGGATTGCGAGAGAAGTGGGAAATACAAAGAGAAGAATAGCCATAAAATAAAGGATTATGTATATCCAAAGAAGACTAATAGGGTATACAAGACTCGTACGAGGAAGAATAATTGCCCGTTTAAGCTTGTATTCCGTTTAAATGACATGAACAATTGGGATTGTGAGGTTTTGTGTGACTGTCATAACCACCGGGATCCGAAAGATTTTGTTGGCCACTCCCTAGTTGCGAAGCTAAAACCTCATGAGTTCGAGGATGTAAAGAGATTGACCAAAGCACTTATCAAACCGAGACAAATTCTCAGAGGCTTCAAGGAAAAGGATGAGTCCAATGTGTCTTTTTTACATACAATCTATAACGCACAAGCAACTATTAGAAGGGTAGAATGGGAAGGGAGGTCCGTTATGCAAGAATTTGAGAAGATGGCTTGGGATTACAACTACACGCGTATCATTAAAAGAGGACCGGACGAGAAGCCCCTTCAAATATTCATTTCACATCCTTTGCTTTCACAATTGGCAAATACATGTTGTGGTGCTCTTTTGATGGATTGTACCTACAAGACAAACAAATACAATATGTCGTTGTTCAACATCGTGGGGAAAACCTCGGACAAGGTAACATTCACATTGGCTTGGTGTTTAATGGAAAACGAGAGGGACTATAATTATCATTGGGCATTACGACAATTGAAATTATTCTTCCGGGAAAATCAACTTCCGAGGGTGATCGTAACCGATCAAGATGACGCATTAATGAAAGAAATATCCGACGTATTCCCGGACGCACAAAATTTCCTATGTACATATCATATACGTCAAAATATCATAAAAACTTGCCATGCCTTGTTTGAACCCACTAAGGCGGATATTAAGAATAAAATGATTGTTCATCTAGAGGAAGATGTTCGAAAGAACAAACTATCCCCCGAAGAAGAAGAAGATGAGAGAGGCAATATAAAGGAGAGAGTGGACAAAGAACATGCGGAAAATCATAAAAAGTGGTTGGAATTTCTAAGAGATTGGGAGAAAGTTTATTGGTCTCTTACCGAGGTTATGTACGAAAAGAGATTGGAGAAGTTTATTGCCGATTGGAACGAAGTTTATCCGACTGCCGTCTGGTATTGTCGGACTCAATGGTTGGATAAGTTCAAGAAAAAATTTGTACGTACATGGACAAACCGGTATAGACACTTCAAGACTGAAGCAACCAGTGCAGCGGAGTCCTCTCATGGGAGATTTAAAGATCTCATCCAATCCGGTCAAGGAAATGTGGTTATGGTCACCGAGGCAATGGTGCAATACTTTAAGGATGATATCAATAGGATCAAGGAAGCTTTTGAGAAAATCTCAATGGAAAGGATGACTCAATTTCTTCGTTATGGTAAGTTGTTCCAAGGAATAGAATTCAACGTCTCTCATTGGGAAATAAAACATATGATGAGACAAATGGAATATGAGAAAAATTACGGAAAACCGGGTGATGTGTGTATTTTCCCGACATGTCTTCATTGGGGCTTCCGTGTCGTCATATGCTTGTGAAGTATGAAGAAGTGCTACCTATTGAGGTTATTGATCCGTTTTGGAAGCAACTATCTTTCGACCCTCCACCTTCGGGAGATCCCGGGCAATCTCCACGGGGTACGAACGAAGCAAAGGAATTCTTCGAAGCTTACTCACGTGGCAGCTCGGTAAGCCGACAAGTTTTGTTGAGCCAACTAAGGCTAATTACTCGTCCATGGATCGCACAAAGCGAAGATCTTAAGAAAGGGAGATCCAATAGGTAGACCCCAAACTAAAACTTCAAGGAGAAAACAAACGGTAGAATTGAAAGAAATGACTCAACGTGAAGAATAACGCGCGACAAGTAAGAAACTAGATCTAACCGCAAATGAGATTTCGGAACAAAGGTTCGTGGAAGCTTAGGTTCCAAACAAAAGAGGTAGGCCGAGGAATGAACCGCTATCAAGTCAACAACAAACGAAGGATTCCGTATCCACACCAAAAGCCAACTCATCGGAGGTTTCAACGAAGAGGTGTAGGCCGCCAAAGGTATCAACATCAAATTACAAAGAACAACAAGGTGAGCATTCCGAAGCCATACCCATAGTCGATCTAGTGTAGGTTCCAAGGAAAAGGGGTAGGCCGCCAAAGGTATCAACATCAAATGACAAAGAACAACAAGGTGAGCATTCCGAAGCCATACCCATAGTCGATCTAGCGGAGGTTCCAATCAAAAGGGGTAGGACTCCAAAGGTATCAACATCAAGTGACATAGAACAACAACGTGAGCATTCCAAAGCCATACCCATAGTCGATCTAACGGAGGTTCCAAGGAAAAGGTGGTGACAAACCCAAGTGATATCAAAGTTGATCTAGTTTTAGTTCCAAGGCGAAGGGGTAGGCCAAGGAAGTACGGACTCCCATCACATATCGAAGACAGTGAAAGTGTAGAGATTGCAGAGGATGGTTTGGATATAATCAAGTTAGAAAAGGGTAATATGAAGATGTATAAGGATCCCAGAACATGTAGGACAATTAGAAGTTATCATACCAAGATACAGTCTTACATAGACCAATTTCCTGAGGTTATTCGCGAGTATATTGTATATACGGATGATGTCGATGGAGATGTAAATTGTGGCTATCATGTTGTGACAGAACAATTAGGAATATTTGACACGGCGGTTAGTAGGTATGACACCATGCCGATATGCTAGAACTAGGATGGCCGAACAACTTATGAACCAGAGGATCTTTTATGAGCAATTGCTTGGTGTAGGCGAGGGGTTTGATGAAACGCATGCTCAAGTATTAGGGCCCGGGCAAGAGATGAACTTTCTTCCTCCTCAATATTGGGTGAGAATGCCGCTTTGTGGGCATCTAGTGGCGGATAAATTTAGATGTGTTGTTCATTATTTTACCCCCACCGTAGAAGTAACATTCACCCCAAAGTGGCAAAAATGCGAAGGATCCCTTAAGAAGAGAAGAGTTGTTTTGGCGTTCGTGAACGGTAATCATTTCGTTATTCCAAAAATCAAGGACAATTGTCCATTGCCACCTGTTTGTGGGATGGTAAAAAACAAGGATCTAGATCCCAATATCTGGAAGGGATGGATGGCATTGTATGAGGAGAATCACCAATTTTGGAATGCGTTGGCCTTATCAAAGAAACCTCTTCAAGAGGAGGAGATTCAAGTTAATACGTGTGGAAGCGAGGATGAGTGATTTCGATATATGTGGTTCACTAATACGCAACCTTTTGTTTTTTTGGAAGTTTGAATTGTAAACATTAAATCATATTTTGATGCCTTTGCCGGCATAGTTGTGTTTTATACTGATTACGCCGGAACTCAGGTGCCGGCGTAGATTGTTGTTTTGAAAACATGCCGGAAATACATAAAAAAACATCCAGAGAAATCAGTACATTCACCGGCATAGAAGTCAACATCATAACAGTGCCGGTTTTCTGTCAAAAACATATTTGCCAATGAGATTGCAGCCCACCGGCATAGTATCCAAACACATTTTAATGCCGGAACTCTTTCATTTAGGAAATCGACATTGATTTTACTCTTTTCGAGCATACCGGTACTGGAGATAACTTAGAAATTTATGTGATCTTGCCACATTCAAACTCTGTAAAAGAGCTAATTTGACACAAGTTTATCAACATAATAAATATAATAACAATACTAGATTGTATACCAGAACAAACTCCAAAGTTATGTTGTTCCAAACCGAAAATAAATCAAACATAAACCAAGTCAAGCAAAGAGTTTAGCAAAACACACAAAAAAACACATTGTTCAAGACTCACAAACAAACATAAACCAGCACTAGATTGTTCAAACCAAACTAATATTATAGAAGAAACACACGAGCACTCGGTTCTTGGCTTCTTGTGTACCCTCTTCTTCCTTTCGCCCCACAAGTCTTTTGCCTCTGAATCTTCAAATTTGTTTATCTTTTGCTCGACGTTCTCCATTTCTTTCTTGGTAAGCACCTCTCCTTTCTTGTTCTTTTTCTTAAAGAACCTTGACAAATTTCCAATCCGCTGACGCTGTTGATAGGTGTTGTAAAACACCTAATTTCATATCTAGTATTTATGCTTTATTTGCTATTATCCTTGTGAATTGCATCTCTTATGTTTAGTTTTGAGTTATTAGGTGCAATGGAGTCCTTTGGAGCAAAAGAAGGAAGAAAGCACTCTTTTGGAGCATAAAGGGCAGAATCGTCAATTTCACAGGCGAGTGTAGCTGGAGCTAGCTGAGGTTATGCGCAAGGTAGTTAATATCGTGTATCGGCATCGTATCGGTCGGGTCTTATACACCTATACAAATTATAATATCTGTTTTTATAGGCGATACATCATTAGGATTTTTTTGAATATTTATTATTTATCAAACAAAAAAATATATTGATATAATCATAATAGAAAATAATGATTGTAGTAAACATACTTCAACCTTACAAAATAAGAGGTGGTTGATTAGAGCCTTATACTATCAACAACGAAACCAAGAATTGAATGTTTGTTAGCCCATCGACATCACATTTACGGTAATTACATCCACCATAATCATATATGAAGCTAGCAAAATTAGTGGAGTTACTTTCTTGAACTAAAAGTTCAAGAAACATAATCAAAAGACAAAATATATTAGTGATATATCAGTGTTCAAGTGAAACCTATATTATCAGTGTACAAGTGAAACCGATATATCGGTCCGTACAGACGATACACGCGTTTTTATCGTTTCTCCTTTGTATTGACGATATTTTCAGTATCGTAAAGGTTTTTTTCCGATATCCTATAAAAACCTTTAATATCGGCCTGTACAACCGATATTGACTACCTTGGTTATGCGGCGAAGAAGGATAAGAATGAACTGCCAGTGCTGCGCAACTGACAGTTGAGCAAGAGAAGGTATGAGCTATCAGTTTGCTGAAACTGACATGCCAAATGAACTAAGGTGGCCCCTATCCTATTCATGGATGTCTAGAGTCACTCTGGGTATTCCCTTATCTACCCTCTCTGGGATCTGGGTGGTTATACCCACTCCCATTCTTACACAACCCTAAAAATCAGAGCAAATGATTTCTCTATCATTATTCCCTAATCCAGAGAAACAGCAGCTGCTGCTGTGATTGCTGAGAGACTAAATCGAATTGAATCTCAGAAACAAGGAAGGAATTATGTTGTAAATTGAGAACTACAGTTAGGGTTTTGATTTGTTTCTGAAATTGAAGAACGAGCAGCAACAGTTGAGTCTGGATCGAGGACATGGCAAAAAAAAGACTGAAATTTCAATCTGTGTATAGAAGACATTGAGATCGAGAAGAGCTGATGGATTCTGTTGAACGATGAAAGGGGAAGATCCAGTTGAGCAATTGGGGGTTTTTTGTGAATCGATGCTTCTGAGCTACAAATCGAGATGAAGACGAACCGAGAAGATGGTTTCTCATTGTTAATTGTGGTACTCTGAAATGGGTTTGTGCTGAATTCATGTTTTAAGCAATTTAGAAGAGATTCGAGAGTATGGGTTCGAGCATCTACGGGTATTTGTTGTTGATTTATGGTGAGAAAAAGAAGTGTTGTGTGATGTTGTTGTTAGTCGAAATGTGCAGCTACAGATGCAGGTGCAATTGGTGGATTGTTGAATGAAGAAGACATGGAGGTTGTGAGTTCGCAGGAATTGAAGCAGGCAAGGGTTTGTTGCTGCTGGAATTGAAAGTTCAGGATGAGATGGATTGTTTGAGTTGCATCTCAAGAACCAAATGAAGAAGCAGGAGAGAGTTTGCTTGTTTGCAATTGCAGGTGTTGTTGGTGATTTTCAGCCGAGCAGCTGAACTGAGGATCAAGGACCGGTTGCAGCTGCAGTTGAAAGTGAAACTGAGCCTCAGATGTGATGCTTGAGCTGCAGTTCAAGTAGTTGCAGCTGGCATTGATGGTGTTACAGGCAGTTCAGATGTTGTGCAGTGGGTTTGGTGGACTGGAATTGCAGCTGGTTGAGAAATGCATTGCAGGAATTGCAGTTGCCTGTGAAACTGTAAATTGAAGTGGATGGTTAGATAGAGCTGGAGGTATTCGAAGTGATGCTCAGTCTTGCACCTGCAATGGACTGAGGCAATGACGAGTTGTGCAAGAATTGGATAGCCGCAGTGGTGAATATGAGATGTAGGATTTGGGGCTCGTTGCTGTAATTCAGAGTTGCAGTTGTTGCTAGTGGGTGGTACTTATGTTGAGTGACGAATATGAAACAATTGCAGATGCAGTTCAAGTTGTAATGGCTAGAAGATTGAGTCGATACTGAATTGCAGGCATGAACTGAAATGGGTATTTGTTGGTTGGCTAAGTAGATGGATCTGGTGCTGTTACCAAGAACAGAAAGTTGTCTGGTGTTTGTGTTTGAGATGATGGAAAACTATGAAGATGTTGGCTCAAGAATGGGTAGATGAATGTTAGGTTAACAGGTGACTTGAACTGAACAGGAAAGCAGTAGGAGTGCAACTAGACTGGAGATTGCAGGTGGAACTGTAGAAATGGATTTTAGTTGTGCACAAAGGGTCAGTGTGTGAGGAGTTTCTAAATGTATCGAGTCGGTGCATTGCAGTATTGCAGTCGTGTTAAACCAAGACAGAAGAGGAAATAAAACTGCAATGGTTATGAAGAAGTGAATCGAGTTATGTGTGTTGAGCTGATTGCAGTGTAAGTGGCATTTGAGTACTGGATGTGGCATGTGCAGTCGAGAGCAAGGATTGTGGTGCTGAGACAATGGGTTTCTGAAGTTGAGATTTTTTCCTGTGTTGGTTGTGTTGTGTTGCAGTGCAGCTGCAACGGAAGATGGTGGTGACTTAATTTGTTGTTGTTGTGAGTTTCATGGGGTCACATGCTTGTAGGAATGGAGAGGATGTTGCTTCTTGATTGCAGTCTGTGGGTTGCAAACTGATGTTGCACGTGGAGGATGATGCAGTGCCACAATGGCTGTGACTAAGGTGGTGAAGCACAATCATTGTGCAACACAATTTTGGCATGTGCAAGATAGCAACAGCTCAGGCTTTGGGCAAGACTAGTCAGATGCTGACTAGAACTGACTCACCCGACTAGACCATGACTCAGATCTGACTCACTAAGTTTGACCGTTAGTCAGCGGTTAACTTTAACGGTTGACTGTTAGGTTTGACCGGTAACCAGGCGGACTTTGCCGGTTACATGAGATGTTTTCCGGCCGATTTCTGACCAATTTCCGGCGACATTTTTTGGACATATTTTCTACATGGGTTCTTCACACATGGGCTTGGTGGACTTCTTGGTGATGGGCTTTTGAAGAATTGACCTAAGAAGAGCTACAAAAAGAAAAGTTTTCTACTTTCTTTGATCACGTATTTTTACTTGGAACTTTGGAGAGCGGCGATTCTATTAGGGTTTGCTTTTCGTCTATTTTTCATCTTCTTCAATTTATTTGTGATTATGATTATGATGAACTTCATTATTATGAGTAGCTAAATTATATTATTGGTTATGGGATAAAGTTGATTTCCAACATGTTATTTGATTCAATGATTTAGTTTTGTCTCAATACTTTATTGTTTATGATTCATTATTAATATTGTCATATGATTTGAATGCTAGTTTGGTTGAGTCCAGAATCAATTAGATTAGTCTTCATCTCTATTGCTAGATTAGGGTTATTATACGAAAAAGTGATAATTCCTGATTGCAAGTAGCATAGTGCCATTATTACTTGTAGTGATACATCTCTTTAATTGCATATGAATCATAACCTTTGTTAAAACGAATTAGTGCTTTTACACGTTTGTTTGCATTGATTAGTCTTATTTCATAGAACTTATTGCTCTTAGGGAGTTAAACTTAATTGTGCTTTTACACTTTAGGTTGTTTTCTAGGTAGATTTCACAATAGCATCTTTTGATGTTGTTTGTGATAAAATCGGGAAATAAACGGGATACTCTTGCGATCAAGATAAATGAGAGATTAAAATTTCAATTCTAGTTGTTGATGAAAATACATGTTTGTGAATGATACTATCCCGTGACCAATATCTTCTCCTTATTGATTATTAAAATTATTTTATTGCTTTGTTAATTTAGATAAAACAAACCCCCCCTGGTTACTTAAGAATCTGAAAAATTTGATAACAACAAAAGCCTCTCTGTGGGAACGAACTCTTTCTTATCACGTACTATATTTATATCTAGTTGAGTGATAAAGTGAAATTATATTTTCTCGGCTGACAACCGATCAAATTTTGGCGCCGCTTCCGGGGAGGCATACGGCTTGTTATTAAGTTTTTAGTTTGTTGTCATCATTTTTGCTTTCATATTTGCTTTTTGTTTCTTGTTTTGTTTCTTACTTGTTTGCGAGAATTGTTTTCAGGTACCTAATCCCTGGCTTCTAAAGATTGGAATTATCCAAGGTGCGGGATAGCTACTCGAAGAGGCACAATACTCCAACCAAGTCAAGACACGACGGAAGAACAAGAGTTGGAAGTGGAAGAAGAGTTACAACTAGGAGAAGAACAAGAGGTTCCATTTGTAGGAGAACCACTAGTTGAAGAAGAAGAAGAATAAGAAGAATAAGCAATGGGTGATGCAAATCGTACACTCAAGGACTTGTCTTCTCATAGGCTTGATGCACAACGGTAGTGTATTGAGACAAACCCAACCTTCGAGATCAAGACGGGGTTGCTTAGAGAGTTACCAAAGTTCCATGGCATGGTGAATGAAGATACAAACAAGCATCTTATGGAATTCATTACCATTGTCAAGGCCATGCTTCCAGCGGAGACGGATGCCGATGGTGCAATGTTGAAAGTTTTTCCATTTTCTATGATGGATAACGCTAAGGATTGGTTGTACTCTTTTCCATCTGGAAGCGTCACTACATGGAACGGGTTGAAGAAACTCTTTCTAGAGAGGTATTTTCCTGCGTCAAAGGCTACTCAAATTCGCAAAGATATATGTGGGATGAAACAAAACGTGGGAGAATCTTTGTATGAATGTTGGGAGCGATACAAGCGATTGGTGGCAAGCTGTCCACATCATCAATTCAGTAATGCTATGATAATCCAATACTTCTACGAAGGTCTCCAATCTAGTGATAGATATCTTCTTGATGCAGCGGGTGGTGGTGCACTAGTGAACAAGGCGGTGGCCCAAGCTACCGAATTGATAAAAACTATGGAAGCAAACTCGCAACAATTCTACACAAGAGGTGAACCAATGGTTAGGCGAGTGCATGAAGTTACGGAGTCATCATCACACCGTGATCAAAGGATGGATAACATGGAACAAATGATGCAAAAGATGGTTGCGGTTATTTTACCTTCATATGGTGAATATTTAGAGCAAGCTAGTGCGATCTTTCCCAATCAGCAAAGACGGTATGATCCCTACTCCAACACTTACAATCCGGGATGGAGAGATCACCCCAACTTTAGCTATGCAAACAAGCAAGGAGCGGTTCAACAACCAACTTTCAACCGTTCGGGTGGATTTCAACCACAACAACAACAATTCCAGCCGCAACATCAACAATTTCAGCAACCACAACAGTCGATGCAAAATCAAGGTTCCGATATCGATGCAAAGCTTCAAAATTTTATGCAAGGCATTTCTACCATGTTTAAAGAAAGTCAACAAGAAACTAAGAGTGCTATCAAGGAGTTGCAGACACAAATGGGCTCCATGGCGATTGATATTAACAAGTTGAAGGCACAAAATAGTGGGAAACTCCCTTCTCAACCTATCAACCCAAAAGAGAGTTTCAATGCTATTACGTTGAGAAGTGGTACATAACTTGTGCAACCTGAGGTTACTGATTCGGGCAAGGTGGAAACACCAAAGGAGCCGGTTTTGTAGGAAGAGGGATGAAATTCCCCAAACATCTGAGGTACCTATTCCTAACTCTAAACCTCCGGTTTCTACTTATGTTCCTCCTTTACCTTTTCCTCGCAGATTTGCAAGTTCTAAGAAGGCAGAACTAGAAAAGGAGATTTTAGACGTTCTAAAGTAGATTCATGTGAACATACCACTCATTAATGCTATCAAGCAAGTTCCCAAGTATGCGAAAGTGTTGAAAGACTTGTGTACCAATAAGCGAAGGCTCAAAGACAATGAAGTGCTAAGTGTGGGGGAGAATGCTTCGGAAATATTACAACACAAACTCCCACTGAAATGTAAGGATCCCGGTAGCTTTGACATTCCAGTCACAATCGGTAACACCACATTTAACAAAGCTATATTGGATTTAGGTGCATCCGTTAATGTTATGCCTGCATCTATGTACAATTCACTTGAGTTAGGTCCTCTTAAAAAGGATGGAATTGTATTGCAATTAGCCGATCGCTCTAATGTTTACCCAATGGGTATTGTTGAGGATGTTCTTGTGCATGTTAATCAACTTGTATTCCCAGCTGACTTTTGTGTGTTATAGACGAATGAAGGTTCACCGGACTCGTTTCTTCCATTGCTACTTGGGATTCCCTTCATGAAAACGGCGAAAACCATTATTGATGTGGAAAAGGGAACGCTAACTATGGAGTTTGATAGAGAAACAATACGTTTCAACATTTTCGAGACGATGAGATATCCTAGTGATGTCCACTCTTTTTTCTCCATTGATGTTATGGATACATTGGCACAACAAGTGTTTGAATTAAATGGTGATGATGCTTTGGAAACCGTTTTGACTACATCCATGGATAATGGTGTAGAGTGTGGTAATGAAGTCAAGGAAGCCCTTGGTGATCTTAATTTACTACAAGGATGCCCGGAAACTCATAATATATCTTTTATTTCTTTACCATGCAGTGATGAAAAGATTGTACCTTCAATTGTTAAATCTCCAAAGTTAGAATTGAAACCTCTTGCCGATCACCTAAAGTACTTGTACTTGGGTGACAAGGAAGATTTACATGTGATTGTTTCTAACAAGCTTAGTGAATTACAGGAGCAAAAACTTATAAGGGTGCTATGGAAGCACAAGACGGCCATAGGATGGACAATTACTGATAGCAAGGGTATAATATCTCTCGTATGTATGCACAAGATTCGTTTGGAGGACGATGCAAAGCCTACAAGGGAAGCGCAACGTTATTTGAACCCCCCCCCCCCCTATGATGGAAGTTGTGTAAAAGAAGATACTAAAGCTTTTGGACGTGGGTGTTATCTACCCCATATCCAATAGCAAGTGGGTGAGCCCGGTACAAGTAGTACCAAAGAAATCAGGTGTGACGGTGGTGGAGAATGATAAGAACCAACTTGTCCCAACTCGTGTGCAAACCGGTTGGAGGGTTTGTATTGATTATAGAAAATTGAATTCCACCACTAGGAAGGATCATTTTCTATTACCTTTTATTGATCAAATGCTTGAACGTTTAGCTGGACACTCTTATTATTGCTTCTTTGATGGTTATTCAGGTTATAATCAGATTGTGATAGCACCGGTGTAGTTGCAGGAAATCCTACACTACACCCCCCATATGATTTCATTGTTGATCAGCTCATTTTAGGTTTATACTCTTAATTTTATTGATTAATTTTTGAATGTTCTTACAAGAAAGATAAAGAAGTCAAGAATGATTTCTACTCTGAACTTTCTCTCTCCTATTTACTTGTTTTTTACCCAAGAAAGATATTTCTTTAATTTACAACTCGAATGACTATTTATAAGGAAATACATAGTGGATGACAACTAATCTGTCCTTTATTTTCGGATATGGTTTGTGATATTCTCGCAACCTTACAAATATTAACTTCGCGAGCTCTCTAATTTTCGCAAGACTATCACATCTTTCTCATGATCCTTGCTGACGTCGTTTCTGAAATTGTTCTGCGACCCTATTGTGCAATACCATTGATAACTTCGCTGAGACATAATTGTTGCGAGATTCTGATCCTACATCTTGCCTCTTCTCATATATTCTCTGCAAAGTAGAGAATGATATGAGAAATGCCGCAACCGCTTACCTTCTCATATTCTGTATTTATCACACGTATTCTTTCTTCCATTTATTTCTCGACACATCTTTTGTAACCGTTACTTTTTAACCACTTAAATCTTTCCGTATTAACCATGTTTATTTTCTCGAGGAAAAATTCCCTCTATATATATTTCTTTTCACCCTCTTCTTCTTTCTTTTTATTCTCTCTGCAACTTCATCGTTCTTCTGCAAATTCCATTGTTGCAACTTTTCTTCTTTCCTCTTTAATCTTTTTAAATTCTTCTTCATCTTCAAACTAGTTCTTCATAGTTCGTGATCTTCTTCGAGATAATTTCCCTGCTATCATTTTTCATGGATTCATCAAGGTTAGTCTTCTCTTTTCTTCCTTATGAGTTTTGCTGAAATTGATATATTTGAAATTAATCTTGTTTATTGCCTTATGTGATGTTGTTTATGTGATTCCCATACTCTTGTTATTTCAGCAAAAGCGGCTCCAACACTAAATTTAAAGTTCAGAATCCTAACAATCCCAAATCACAGCATAAAGTTGTCGTACATAAAAGAAAGTCTGTGAATGAGAAGGTAGTAAGAAACACTATCTTTTTCTAATAACAATATTGTTGCCTCTGTTTCTTATCTAGATTGTAATTTGCAGGGTGATAAATATCTTCATAAACCTTACAAGAAATATCGCCACCTCAAGGCTGTTCCAACTTCTGTTCCCTTCCACCTACTCATTTCTTCTAAATCTCATGCGACATCTTCGCAAGATAAACCTTTGTCTCCAATTCGTGAAGACGCTACCTCTGACTTCATTTCTTCCAAATCTCCTGCGACATATTCGCAAGATAAACCTTTATCTCCAACTCGCGAAAATGCTTCCTCTGATTTCATTTCTCCAGTTGATCTTTCTATGACTGAAATTCCCCTTGTGGTTCCTTCTGCGAATGAAACCTCTTCTCTTCCCATTGAGAATGTTTCTCAACCTTCTATCTCTACTAGTTCTCTACCTAAGTCTCTTCCTTTATCGAAAGAGACCGTGGAAGGGATAGATATTGCTTTCAAGGTTTTATCTGAGATTCTGGATGATGGCAAGAAGTCTTCTAATGATCCCATCAAGTCTAATATTTGCGAAATTCTGAGCAAGCATTTGGGTTCCGACAAAGCTGCTTCGCAGATAGCTTTAGAAAAAGAATGTAATGCTCTTCGTCTTGAAAGTCAGAAACTTCAGAATGTTTTGTTGGATCGTGACAATCTTCGCAAGAAGAATGATGAATTAAGAGGTATGATTTCCTAATCTATGTATTTAATTTGCCTTTTCGACGGTTTTATCCTTCCCATGTTTAATTATCCTTTAAATCCCTCTTTCGCATGTTAAGCATTAAATCAGAAACGAGTAATGGAGAGATATCAATTTGAATCTGTTGTTGAAGAATCCCGTGTTGATAAAGAAGTCTTAATTGATCAATATAACCAATTATATAACCTCTATTCATATTCTCTTGATCAAATAAATAATCTTACCAATGAAAATACCCAATTAGTTCAAAGACAAGATCTATTAAGTAATGAAGTATCTCGTCTTTCTTATTCTTTAACCAAAGCTAATTTAGGGATGGAAACTTTATCAGATGAGAATAAAACCTTATCTCAAGAGAAGCGAGTTTATTTAAACAAGATGGCGATATCTTCGCAACAACTTAATATTCTTCAAAAAGTATGTGCTGACCAAGAGAAATCTCTTCGCTCTTTAAGAAATGAACTTAAAGAAGTAACAGAATCATCTATCGCTGAAAGAGATACACTCATTCAAGGTAGAATTGCTTTAAGTGTGAAGGTAAATCAGCTTAAAGAACAATATTCCAAATTAGAAGAATCTTATTCTTCTCTTGCGAAGAAAAATGCCTTCCTTGTTTCTAAAGAGAAAAATCTTCAGTCTCGACTTAAAGGTTTAGTTGGAGATAAATTTGATTACGCAATGGATCATTGGGAAAATAGTTGTTTATCCTTAATTCAACACCTTATTTCGCAAAAGGAAGGTAGTCATAATAGTTTGACTGCCTTAATTATCTTTCCTTTGTCATATCTCTCTGAATTCCTTATCTTAATAAAATTTTGCATTCTATTTTTCGCAGAGTCTGAGAAGAACTTCTATTTCTGATCTGGAGGATAAATATGCTAAAATTCGCAAAGAGAATGCATTACTCGTCTCTACCCTTACTGGTTCTCGCAACCGGGCAGAAAGAAAACTTGATTATCTTGCTTATTTTAAGGATATTCAAGATAGGAATCATCAAAGAGCGCTTCTTCACCAAGTTCATTGCCGAGCTGAAGTCCTTGTAAATGACATTTTATTGTCCAACTCTCTTCCTCCTACATAAATTGATCCTTTAGAAGTAGATGATGATGAAGTTCCTCGTCCTGCTGATAGTGATTATGATTATGAAAGCGATGCAGAGGATAATTTCCTGGAAAATGAAGAAGAAGTTCCTTCTAAAGAAGTATCTGCTGGTGTTAATCAGAATGATAAAGAAATTTCTCCTGAAGAAGTAGTTGCTGGCGATAATCAAGATGCTAGTCAATTAATTGCTGGCGATAATCAAAATGCTAGTCATGGCGAAGATCAAAGCCGAAATGAAGGAGAATCTTGTGAGAATGCTGGCGAAGAATTTCTGTCATCTCCTGTTACTGATATTGATATTGAAGCTTGAGCTTCTTTTCTAGATTTGTTTTCTTGAGCTGTCTTATTTTTATCACTTTTGAGAGCTACATTTTTCAATCGACTTTGGAGTCAACTTTTTCTTTTAATATTTTGTTGATAAGAAAGATAATGCTTCTTGTATATCGATTCACATACTTGCCTCTCATTATCTTTATTGCAAAAAATAATCTGTTATGAATGCTTATAATTAGTTTGTTTTATTATATGGTCTTATTTTGCCTTCCTAATTAAAGGTTTTATTATGCCATCTCTTGGCATTGCGACAAAATCGCAGGACGTCCTTGCACTTTCATACAAAAACCCATTGATCTTGTCTTAACTTTTTCTTTTGTATTATGGCCTCTTCAGGAATGTTGTGACAATATGACAGGCCTAAATATTCTTGCAAAAATAAATCCCCATGACATTGCCGTCTTGCGATGAAATCGCAGGACGTCTTTGCACTTTCATGCGAAATCCCATTGATCTCATCTTATCTTTTTCTTTTGTATTATTGCCTCTTCAGGATTGTTGCACAAATATGACAAGGCTTAATTATCCTTGTGAATAATAAGCCTCATGACATTTGCGTCTTAAGACACTTATCAGCTCCCTAATGGAGGGTGCCGCCCTTATCTTACCCCTGGTTGCCCCTTCAAGGAGGCGTACTTCTACCATACAAGGTTAGCTCCTCCCATCCGGTCTTAACAACAACCAGTTGTTTTCGCAGCCTCTTATCCCTTTTATCTATAGGGATTATGATTAAGAGACTGCACCCTAAGTGGGGTTTTCTTCAGGCCGAGTGCAGTATAAGCCAAGACTTGTCAAGAATGGAAAGGACGCTTCAAACGCCCTCGTCACTCTTGACCCAACCGTGAACCTCGGCGCCTTGATCATATCTGCACTCCTTGGGATAGTCCTTATTACCTTAGTCGCCCAACCCAAGTCATATGCTCAAGTTGAGAATCCAAGGTGCCTCTCCCGGATGGGTTTTATTGACCCCAAATATCCATGACTCAGGTTCCGGTGGCGATATAGCCTTTCACTGAGCCATGTAACAGGTACCCCCTAATATGATGTACTTTAGGTCTTACATTTTCCTCTTGCGAAATTTTATTCGCGAACTAGGGTGTACGCCATAAAGGTTCGCCCCTTTCTTTTATGTCACTGTTCTCTTCGAAAATTTCGCACATCATGATCTTGTTTTGTCATGAATAATCCTGCAATTATTCTTTCATAATTCATAACTTATCAAAGCTTCTTACGGATAATATCTTTTTAAGTACAATCTGTTCCATGGTCTGTCTAATCTATGACCAACATCTCTTCCTTCTGGGTCCATTAATCTATAAGCTCATGTTCCAACTATCTCCTTAATGATGTAAGGTCCATCCCATTTTTTCGCTAATTTTCCACCATTTTCTCGCTGATATATTGGTGTTTCTCGCAGAACTAATTCTCCTGGTTGAAATTCATGTATTTTGACACGTTTATTATATTCTCGAGCTAATCTTCACTGATAATTCTCCATATGTTGTAAAGATTTTTCTCTTTTTTCTTCTAATTCATCAAGTTTGTTTAAAATTAAACCCGCACTAAGATTTTTCTCCTAAGCTTTTTTTTTTGTTGTCGGAATAGCAACTTCTGTTGGTAACACCGCTTCAACTCTGTATGTTAAACAAAAAGGTTACATTCCAGTAGCTTCTCTTCTAGTTGTATTATAAGCCCATACTGCATTATGTACTTGTTCGCACCATGATCTGTGATGTCCTTCCAATTTCTTCTTTAATATATCTGCAATTGTTTTATTTGTTGCTTCTACTTTCCCATTAGCTTGTGGATACAAAGGAGTTGACTTTCCACACTTTATCTTGAATGCATTAAGTAACATTTCTATGTTCTGCCCCTCAAACTGTTTCCCATTATCAGATACCAACTGTGCAGGAATTCCGAATCTACAACTGATATTTTCGAATATGAATGTAAAGATATCTTTGTCGCGAATATGTTGTACTTCTTTCACTTCTGTCCATTTTGTGAAATAATCTGTTGCGACTATTAAGTATCTTCTTTGTCCAGTTCCTGGTAAAAATGGCCCCACAGTCTAATCCCCATTTTCCAAAGGGACACACAGTGGTTGAAGATGACAATGGTGCTCCTGGTGCATGTATCTTCTTTCCATGCCGCTGACAGTCTTCGCAACGTCTTGATATTTATTTTGCATCTTCATGCATGT
The DNA here is from genome assembly GCF_003573695.1 of Papaver somniferum. NCBI lineage: Eukaryota > Viridiplantae > Streptophyta > Magnoliopsida > Ranunculales > Papaveraceae > Papaver > Papaver somniferum. Next base: position 143,737,482 of record NC_039359.1, read on the forward strand.
ATGGCCAGTAATAACCTTGCATTTTTGCCCTATGTGCCAAATATCTTCCTCCACTATGATTGCCAGCATCTCCACTATGTAACATTTTCAGCACCTTTCTCCTTCCTCTCGTGTCAAACATCTGAGTGATGGTCCACTAAAGGATTTTCGGTATAACAACTCATCTCTTAATTCATAATTTGTTGCTCGGCTTTTTAACTTGTGTGTTTCCAATCTATTTCTTGGTGTTTCTCCTTTCGCCAAATATGCATGAAGTTCCATTCTCCAGTCTGCGACATTATTTATTTGTTCTTCTTTTTCATTATTTATGACCATCACATCCACATCTTCCTCTTCTTTATTGATTGATGGTGACAGAAGTGTTTGTACTTTTATGCATCTCGCAGTTGGATCTGTCATCATACTTGAGATGAAAGAAAAAGCGTCTGCGAGTCTATTATCCTTTCTTGAAATGTGCCTCCATTTTATTTTTGGGATTTTCGCTGACAATTCTTCAACCAGCTTCTTGTATTTCTTCAGGGATGGTTCATGTTAGTATACTCTCCTTTTATTTGGCGAATAACTAGCTGCGAACCACTAGTGATCATGGTGTTTTCTAGTTTCATTTCTATTGCGAATTTTAATGCATGTATCACAGCTTCATATTCTGTTTCATTATTAGTGGATGCAAATTCCAATCTGAATGAAAAAGACATCTTTATTCCTTCTGGCGAAATTAAAACAATTCCAACTCCATTTCCTTTTCCATTTAATGATCCATCTACCAGTATTTCCCATCTATTTGGTTCTGTTAATAAATCTTTTGGGTCTCCATGTTCTTCTTCTACATCCATCATTTCTTCTACTGCTTCATCTTCTTCTAAAGGAAATTATGTCAAGAAATCCGCAACAACTTGTGATTTTGGTGAAGACAAAACTTTATATTTAATATCAAAATGGCCTACTTGTGCATTCCATCTCTCCACCCTTCCTGATCTTTTAGAATTCTTCATCACTGATTCAATTGGTACTTTTGTTAATACCTTTATCTTGTGTGCTTGAAAGTATATGTGGATCTTAAATGATGCATAAACTAATGCTAAGATTAACTTTTCAATCTTTGAGTAATTCTTCTCTGCGGTATTAAAAGTTTTGCTAATGTAATAAATGGGTTTCTCCACTCCTGCGTCTACTCGCAATAACACAACACTTAATGCATGCGACGTTGTCGCAAGGTAAATCAATAATTCTTCTCCTGGTTCTGCCTTTTGAAAAATAGTTGTATTCATAAGATGTTCTTTAATTCCTTGAAAAGAATTTTCACATTCATCACTCCATTTAAATTTTGCACCCTTCTTGAGTATATCGAAAAAATATTTGCATTTGTCTGATGATCGCGAAATGAATCTCCCCAGCGAAGCTAGAAGCCCATTCAACTTCTGTACATCTTTTATTTTTGCTGGTGTTGGCATGTCACGAACTGCTTGCACTTTTTCTGGATCAACCTATATTCCTTCCTTTGATACAATGTAGCCTAAAAATTTTCCCGATGCAACTCCAATAGTACACTTCTCGGGATTCAATTTAATGTTATACTGCCGCATTTGTTCAAAAATCTCCCTCAAGTCTTGTACATGGTCTTTAGCCTCTTTACTCTTTACTAACATGTCGTCCACGTCTACTTCTAATGTTTTGTGTATTCATTTTGCGAACACCTTCTCTACCATTCTTTGATATGTTTCTCCCGCATTTCGCAAACCAAATGGCATTTTCGTGTAACAATATTAACCTCTAGGGGCAAAAAAAGCAGTATGTTCTTGATATTCTTCAGCGAGAGAGATTTGGTGATAACCTTTGTACCCATCTAAAGATGATACCCTATCATTTCCCTCTGCGGATTCCACCATTTGAGGAATATCTGGTAATGGAAAACTATCTTTGGGGCAAGCTTTGTTTAGAACAGTGAAATCTATGCAAATCCTGATTCCTTTGTTTTTCTTTGGGACAATGACCATATTCGCTATCCATTCTGGGTATTTAGCTTCTCTTATAATTCCTGCCTCCAGCATTTTCTGTAATTCTTCTTCTATTTGGGAATGGTAAGTTGTTGCGATTTTTCTTATTCTCTGTTTAAATGGTCTCACACTTTTGTTAATCTCCAATCTGTGGCAAGCAATTGTTGGATCTATTCCTGGTATCTCATCCATGTTTCCTGCGAAAATATCTTTATATTCTCGCAGTAAGTTGACAATTCTTTCTTCTTCTTCTATATCCATTTTGGTTCCAATTCTCAACATTAGAGGCTCCTCTACAGTCCCAACATTTATTTCTTTTGTTGGTTTTGCGGCAGTGTAACTGGGTTTAGGTTCTCCCATTGGTGTGGGTTCTTTAATTGCTTTTATGGGTCCTTCCCGTTCTTCCGAAATTTCGCTGGGTATTCCTTTGCCTTCTTTTGCCCTTATCATATATACTCTAAATTCTTCTTCCTTCTTTGCTTCCTTTACCAATTTTCTGCGAAATTGTTTCTTTTTTGCTTGTACTTCATAACGCCTTACTTCAATTTGATGACATAATTTTGCATTGTCAACATCTCCTCTGATTTCACCTATTCCACTTGGAGTGGGGAATTTAATACATTGATGCAACGTTGATACCACATCTTTTATCGCATGTATCCATGATCTTCCTAATAACATATTATATGGCGATTCCATATCCACCACGCACAATGTCACATGTGTTTCGATTTCTCCAAGTGGAATTCGTACCACTATTTCTCCTTTAGGTTTTGTTGTGGATTTTCCAAAGCCGTGAACAAAATATGTTGAACTGGAAATTTCTTCGTCTTTAAATCCCATTCCCCGGAATGCGTGATAAAATATTATATCAACTGAACTTCCTGTATCAATTAAAGTTCTGTTCAACATCCATTCTCCTGTGGATTTTATTGATGTCTCCTTCTCTTTTCGTGTAATAGGCACTGTGATGACCAACGGAGATGTATGGTTCAAATTTTCTTTTGGTATTTCTTCCGCCATGAATGCAATTCTTTGCTTTTCCCAATATTTCAAGGGTGAAGTTTTTTCTACCGCCATAATTTTCTTTCCTTCAAAATTTCGTTTATGTATTCTTCCTTTGATGTTTTCATGGAATTCATTAACCAAACTTTTTGTTATCATATTACACTCCAATTTTTTGCCATTTTCATTAATTCTATTCATCTTTCCTGTAATTGATTCACTGATTTGTTTAATCACTTTCTTGATTTGAATCTTCTTAATCAACAATCTTCAACGTTCGATCTTCAATCTCCCTGTTTCTAGCGCCATTATGTAGTTGCAGGAAATCCTACACTACACCCCTCATATGATTTCATTGTTGATCAGCTCATTTTAGGTTTATACTCTTAATTTTATTGATTAATTTTTGAATGTTCTTACAAGAAAGATAAAGAAGTCAAGAATGATTTCTACTCTGAACTTTCTCTCTCCTATTTACTTGTTTCTTACCCAATAAAGATCTCTCTTTCCTTTACAACTCGAATGACTATTTATAAGGAAATACATAGTGGATGACAGCTAATATGTCCTTTATTTTCGGATATGGTTTGCGACATTCTCGCAACCTTACAAATATTAACTTCGCGATCTCTCTAATTTTCGCAAGACTATCACATCTTTCTCATGATCCTTGCTGACATCGTTTCTGAAATTTTTCTGCGACGCTATTATGCAATACCATTGATAACTTCGCCGAGACATAATTGTTGCGAGATTCTGATCCTACAACCGGAGGATCAAGAGAAAACCACTTTCACTTTTCCTTTCGGTACTTTTGCTTACAGAAGGATGCCTTTTGGCTCGTGCAATGATCTAGCTACCTTTCAAAGGTGTATGGTAAGTATCTTCTCAGAATATGTTGAAAAAATAATCGAAGTGTTTATGGATGACTTTAGTGTCTTGGTGATTCATTTGACCTTTGCTTACACAACTTGTCACTAATTCTTGAACGATGTGTTGAAACAAATCTTGTGCTAAATTGGGAGAAGTGCCATTTCATGGTAACTCATGGCATAGTTTTAGGCAATATAATATCTTCTAAAGGCTTGGAAGTCGATAAATCTAAAATAGACCTTATTCGTGCTCTAACCCCTCACCGTAGTGCTCTAACCCCTCCCACTACGGTGAGGGGGATACGCTCTTTTCTTGGTCATGCAGGTTTTTATCGTAGATTTATCAAAGACTTTTCCAAGATAGCATCACCACTTTGCAACTTATTGCAAAAAGATGTGGTTTTTAACTTTGATGAAAAGTGTATGGCGGCATTCAATAGTTTGAAAGAACTTTTGATTTCAGCCCCTATCATTAAACCACCGGACTGGAGCAAGCCTTTTGAGCTCATGTGTGATGCAAGTGACTATGCGGTTCTTGGGCAACGTGTGGGGAAGATACCTCATGCTATCTATTATGCTTCTAGAACGTTAAATGATGCCCAAAAAAACTACACAACCACTGAAAAAGAGTTATTAACTATTTTTTTTTCTTTGGAAAAGTTTCGCTCTTATCTAATTGGTACAAAAGTTGTTGTCTTTTCTGATCATGCAGCACTTAGGTACTTGCTAATGAAGAAAGAAGCGAAACCAAGGCTTATTCGATGGATCTTACTCTTGCAAGAGTTTGATATTGAAATCAAGGACAATAAAGGAATTGAGAACACCGTTGCGGATCGCTTGAGCCGTCTTGCTGTGGACAAGGAAGCTATCCCATTGCGTGAAAGTTTCCCGGATGAGCAACTATTCTCAATTTCCTTTGGAGAACCATGGTATGCCGACATTGTGAACTACTTGGTGTCTAAACAAATCCCAAAGAACTCGTCTCGTGCTGAGAGGGACAAACTTAAGAGGTTAGGGAACCAATACATAAGGGATGATCCATACTTATGGAAACAAGGTAGTGACCAAGTATTACGAAGGTGCGTTCCCGAATCTGAATTTAATTTTATCTTGTCTTTTTGTCACTCCTATGCTTGCGGAGGACATTTTGGGAGTAAGAGAACCGCTTACAAGGTACTTGAAAGCGGTTTCTATTGGCCAACCTTGTTTAAAGATGCATATATATTTTGTACAACTTGTGATAGGTTCCGAAGAACAGGCAATCTAGGTGCCCGAAATCAAATGCCACAAACTTTTATTCAATTTATTGAAGTTTTCGATATATGCTGTATTGATTTTATGGGTCCTTTTGTCAACTCCCATGGGAATTATTGTATCTTGCTTGCTGTGGATTATGTCTCTAAATGGGTGGAAGCTAAAGCCACCCCAACTAATGATTCTAAAGTGGTTTCAGATTTTGTGCAAGCTAATATCTTTGCAAGGTTTGGAATTCCAAGAGCATAATCAGCGATGGGGTTCTCACTTCAAAAACAGGATTTTGCAAAGTTTGTTGAAGAAGTACAATGTGTCGCACAAGATTGCAACACCTTATCATCCCCAAACAAATGGACAAGCCGAGGTTTCTAACCGGGAGGTGAAATCCATTCTAGAGAAGACGGTGAACCCAACAAGGAAAGATTGGAGCATGCGACTTAATGATGCTTTGTGGGCTTATAGAACCGCATACAAGACACCTATCGGGATGTCTCCCTTTAGGCTTGTGTATGATAAACCTTGTCACTTACCTGTTGAAATTGAGCATAAGGCGTTTTGGGCTATTAAGCAATGCAATATGGAGATGGATGGGGCTGGAAAGCAAAGGAAGTTACAAATCCAAGAGCTAGAGGAGCTTCGCAATGATGCATTTGAAAGCTCACGCGTTTATAAGGAAAAAACGAAGGCCTTTCATGATAACATGATTTTTAGGAAATAGTTTTGCATTGGGCAGAAAGTGCTTTTGTTTAATTCTCGCTTGCATTTATTTCCGGGTAATTTAAGGTCACGATGGATCGGACCTTTTATTGTTACTAATGTGTTTTCTCATGGTGCAGTGGAAATTCGTAGCATAGCTACAGGCAAGAAACTTAAAGTTAATATGTAGTTGCAGGAAATCCTACAACACACCCCTTGTACTATCATGACTATGATTTCTAGATCTAAATTTATTTGATATGAAAATAAAGATAAAGATAATGAAAATAGAAAATAAGACACAAGATTTACGTGGTTCGATCAATTTGATCTACATCCACGGGATTAGGTTTCACTATGATCATTGAATTACATATGAATTACATTGAGACTCCATTAATGAGTATTTGGAGCTCTCTCTCTTTCTATTGATTTTGGGGAAGAATAAGAAGATAATCATACCAGTCCCTTTTCTCTCTCCTACCTTTCTCTTTATATAGGATGCTCCCTAGTGGATAACAACTCATATTTCCTTTTATTTCATATTTCATATTTCCTTTTATTTCCTATTCTCCGTGCGACATTATCGCACATCCTTTTATGAATCTCGCACACTTACAAATACTTGTGCGATATTTAGATCCTACATCTATTATATAGTTGCAGGTAATCTTACAATACACCCCTAGTATGATTTTATCATTGATCAGCCTATTTTTAGGTTTACACTCTTAATTTTATTGATTAATTTCTGAATATTCTTACAAGGAAAATAAATAAATCAATAATGATCTCTTATCTCAACTTTCTCTCTCCTATTTTCTCATCTCTCACTCAAAAAAGATCTCTCTCTCCTTTACAATTCGAATGACTATTTATAAGGGAAATACATAATGGATGACAGCTAATCTATCCTTTATTTTCGGATATGGTTTGCGACATTCTCGCAACCTTACAAATGTTGACTTCGCAATCTTTCTTATTTTCGCAAGACTATCACATCTTTCCCATGATATTTGCTGACGTTGTTTTCTGAAACTGTTCTGCGACGCTATTGTGCAATTCCATTGATAATTTCGCTGAGACACAATTGTTGCGAGAATCTGATCCTACATCTTGCCTCTTCTCAAATCTTCTCTGCAAAGTAGAGAATGATTTGAGAAATTTCGCAACTCCTTATCTTTTCATATTCCACATTTATCACACGTACTCTCTCTCTTCCACTTATTTCTTGACACGTCTTCTGTAACCGCTACTTTTCAACCGCTCACGTCTCTTCGTCTTAATGGTGTTTATTTCTTCGAGAAGTAAATTTTCTTTATATACTCTTCTCCCTCCCTCTTTCCATTTTTCTTTTTACTTTCTCTTCTACTTTTATTCTCTTATCTCTGCAACTTTGTCATTCTTCTGCAAAATTTGCTGCTAATTTTTTCTTCCTTCAATTCTTTTAATTTCCATACATTCCCATATCCTTTATTCAATCATGGCTCCAAGTGGTCATATATATGAGAAGAATCTTCAAGACGTCCAAAAAGATCTTGCTAATAAAGGTCTTACACTCTCCCCCATTCCTGATGTGAATGCCAAATCAATTCTTTCTGTCAAGCTTTTCTCTAGTCAAAATTGTGATGATCAATCAATCATAATTTCGCTAGGTCAAAATATCGCAGGTCTCCCTGTTCCTCTTTATAACCCAGACATTCCTTTATTTTATGAAATTCTCGCTCATCCGGGATTTTCGCGAGCCATTTTCCAACTAAGTGGGGATTGTATCCGTCTAATGCTAGAGTTCGCTAATTGTGGTGCTGGTAGAGGATCTCTTTACTCCAGTGAACTTAGGGATCCAAAATCGCAAACCTAGAAATAGTTGCTGAGAAGTATACAGTAGCGAATTTCTTTGAAAATTACGAACTTACATGAAGAAAGAGAATACTCGCTGGGGTATTCGATTAAGAAGAAAAGATAATATTGATGAATCTAAAATTCTTATGCAAGATATTGACTGGAATTCTGGTAAAAACACAACTCCTCGCCAATCCAAAGATGAAAAATGGTGCGTGTTTCCTTTAATGCTAAAGGGTCCTTACATTGTTGGACCAAACATCCTTCCTGCGAATCTCGCAGCATATCAACCTTGGGTTTTCTCCTGGACCGAAAAGGACAAGGAGGTATATTTATCCCCTTTAACTCATTTTATACTTCTTCATTGATTTTTACTATTATGTTCGCTAACTCTTGCGATATTCCGCAGATCCAAAAACTAAGAGATAGTTATAACAGGACTGGGAAATCTAGTACTCTGTTGGCTCTTCGCTCATATACAGATGAAGTAAGAAATTTTCTCTTATGACTTTAAATAGTACTGTCATTCCCATGCTCCCATTTCTTACTTCTATCTGTATGCGAAGATTATTGCTGAAGTAGAGGAATCTGCTGATGCTGCGAAGATTGGCGATAAAGGTAAAGGTGCTCTTCGCAGAGAAAAACCAACTGGTCCTCCTCCAAAGAAAAGAAAAGTGCGTTCTTCTTCTCCATCAAATGTTCTTCCTAACCAGAATTCTGAAAGTGACAAGGATGATGGGGATAATGATGATCTCGCTGGAACTGAAAATTCTCCTCCCGAATCTTCTATGGCTAAGCTTTCTGGCCTCTTTTCTGATTCTCTACAAGGAATGGGAGATAGCCAGTTCGCAAATACCTAGAAAGCTCTTGCTACCCTCTGTGATGTCCCTTTACTAGATGGTGATAGCTCTCTTCGCAGAGTTTCTAGATCAGTGATTCCCGACTTCTTTCATTCTCTCAATAGTTTGGTATACTTTCATCTTTTTACTTCTTCATTGTTATAACTCAAAATCTCTTTCTATATTAATATTTTTTATTTCTTTTCGCAGGCTGGAAAAGCTTCTTTTGCGGTTGCCTCAGATCTAGAGAGAAGACGCGAAATTCTTGAAAAGAAGAATCTTCAATTTCGCAAAAGGAATGAAGAATTGGAAGTTGAAGTTAAAGGTCTTCGCGAGAAGAATAGACAATTAGAAATTGATTCTTCCTCTTACAAGAACAAAATTTCTAGTCTTCAACAAGCTAATAATCATCTTTACGGTATATTACTTTTCTCTTTATTCATTCATCTTGTTGTTTTATCTTATTTAAATGATCCTTTTTGCAGACATTTATGATCTTTCTGATGAAGCTACCCTTCTTCGTTCATTTCCTAATGCCTTGGATAATGATACCCTTCTTGAACGTCTTAACAATTCCTTAAATAGCTTTTCTAATGATAGAATTTCATCTCTTTCTCTAAATGAACTTAGATCACAATTTCGCCTCTTAGAAATTGATCATAGATCCAGTTTAGGCTTAGTTAACAGATTTAAACGCCTCCTTATTGATTCCAAAGAGAAAACCAATGAGTTGAGAACCAAGATTAGCAGTCTCATAGATGATAAAGATCGTATCTCTGATCAAGGTGCCAAGGCTCTGGCTAAATTCCAAGAGGCTCTCCTTGAAGTTCAACTTGATCGAGATGAAGCTAACCGCAAGAATATTGAACTCTGTGAAAGGGAAAATCAAATTCGTTCTCGTCTTCTCATAAGTAGTAAGGAAGAATTTGCCTGGGCTGCGAAAATCTTAGATGATGCTAGAAAATATTTAGGCGTAAATGTTAGTCTCCAAGTTGAACATACAACCTTGATTAGAGACATGATTTCTGACAGAGAAGGTTGCTAATTGCTCTTCTTTACTAATCTTTTGCTTCTTATAGATTTCTGAAAATAGATATCGTGAAAAGACTGAAGAACTTGAAGCTGAAAAGGAGGAACTCACAAAGAATATTTCTTCTCGCAACGACAAGTATTCTAGATTGAAGAATCAAATAAAAATCACCATTGAAAATTTTAAGAATGATGCTACGCATTTTCGCAATCAAACTATCCAGATGGTTTGTGATGACCATAATATCCCACATTCTGATTATCCTTGTCTTTTAGAGGATATCCCACAGAACACTCCCAATTTGATTATCTCCGATAGTGATGGAAGTTCTGATGGTGATGAGGATTCTGACGCAGATGAAGAGGGAAATAAGTCTGATGAAGATAATGAAGGATTAACCAAGAAATAGTCTTTATTTCTTCTTTGATTCTTTGTAGCACTTGTATATTTATTTCTTCTTTCTGTATATTTGTGTTTCTTTCATTTTGACCTGCATTAATTAAAACAATTCTTCTTTGAAATACAGTTAATCAATATAATCATTAATTCTAGAATATTTTGAGTAAATCTCTTATATGGAGACAAATAGCATTTTCTAATTTCATACATTCCCATACTTGCCTCTGTTATTTGAATCCAAATGAGAGATTTCATAAACTTTTTCTTATTGTACAATTTCGCAAGTTCTTGCGAAGTGAATTTTGTTTCTTTTCAAAATCTCATCCCTGTGTGGTCTTATTTTTCCTTCCTAATTAAAGGTCTTATTATGCCACCTCTTGTCATTGCGACAAAATCGCAGGACGTCCTTGCACTTTCATGCAAAAACCCATTGATCTTGCCTTAACTTTTTTTTTTCTGTATTATGGCCTCTTCAGGAATATTGCGACAATATGACAGGCCTAAATATTCTTGCGAAAATAAAGCCCCATGACATTGCCGTCTTGCGATGAAATCGCAGGACGTCTTCGCACTTTCATGCGAAAACCCATTGATCTCATATTATCTTTTTCTTTTGTATTATTGCCTCTTCAGCAATGTTGCACAAATATGACAAGCCTTAATTATCCTTGCGAATAATAAGCCTCATGACATTTGCGTCTTAAGACACTTATCATCTCCCTAATGGAGGGTGCCGCCCTTATCTTCCCCCTGGTTGCCCCTTCAAGGAGGCGTATTTCTACCATACAAGGTTAGATCCTCCCATCCAGTCTTAACAAAAACCAGTTGTTTTCGCAGCCTCTTATCCCTTTTACCTATAGGGATTATGGTTACGAGACTGCACCCTAAGTGGGGTTTTCTTCGGGCCGAGTGTAGTATAAGCCAAGACTTGTCAAGAATGGCAAGAACGCTTCAAACGCCCTCGGCACTCTTGACTCAACCGTGTACCTCGGCGCCTTGATCAGATCTGCACTCCTTGGGAGAGTTCTTATTACCTTAGTCGCCCAACCTAAGTCATATGCTTAAGTTGAGAATCCAAGGTGCCTCTCTCGGATGGGCTTTATTGACCCTAAATCTCCATGACTCAGGTTCCGGTGGCGGTGTAGCCTTTCCCTAAGTCACGCAACAGGTACCCCCTAGTATGACGTACTTTAGGTCTTACATTTGCCTTTTGAGAAATTTTATTCGCGAACTAGGGTATACGCCATAAAGGTTCGCCCCTTTCTCTTTTGTCATTCTTTTTTGATTATTTTCTGTAAAATTCATTATCTCTGCGAGAGTCTCGCAATTCATAACATTGTATCTGAATTTCGCAATCTCAATTTTGTTGTTCAATCAAATGTATTTTTGAGAATTTTACTTATTGCGAGATTATCACAACAACTTAATCATTCATACATTTCTTGCTTTTATTACTTTTGCCCTCCTCTGCTTCTTTATGATTTTTTGCTACTGCTTCCTTGGTGATGGTATGTTCATCCGTTTTACCCTGAGCTAGTATTGCTTTTGTAAGATTTCTTCTTCTTTCTTTTCGATTGTATCCACCATCAACTTCTCTTTTATTTGTACATCCTTGACTTTATGTCGCCAGTTTTCCTTCTTATTTGCTCTTCCTTCGCAAGATTCTATCTCAGTTTCGTAACATCTCTTTCCTTCAACCCAATCTCCCTTTATGATTTCTACACCATTGGGGTGAGGGAATTTGATGCATTGATGGAAAGTTGAAGCTACACCCAGAATCCCATGTAGCCAAGGCCGACCAATTAATGCATTGTAGGGTGATTCTACATCAACAACACAGAATGAGATTTATGAAGATATTCCCTTCAATGGAATTTGCATATTAACCTCCCCTTTAGGCTTATTTTCAGTACCATTAAAACCATATATCTTATATGTTGATGGTATAAGATCATCATCTCTTCCACCCATGGTTTTATAAGTATGATAAAATAAGATGTTCGCAGAGCTTCCAGTATCGACTAGGATTCTATTGATTTCCCATGAATCTTCAGTTTCATCATCCTCATCTTCTTTTGGTTTTGGATTAATCTCTAATTTTATTACCAATGGATTGTCATGCATCTCTTCTCCTTCGGGAACTTCTTCTGCGGTAAAGGAAATTATCTGTTTCTGCCATTCCTCTAGTTGCGAAATTTTCGCAATATTCATAATTTCTTTTCTATTATTATCTCTTGCGAACACTCGACTTAAAAAATTATCATGAAAGTCTTCAATTGTCTTTTATTAATGTACGATAGAGTGACAGAATAGATTTTTTGCTTTTGCACCCACTTCTATGAAGAATGTTTCTTTCTTTTTCATTGTATTCACTTTGTGATGTTCTGGTGGTGGTGGTAATGGTTGAGGTTGTGGATGTCCTACCAGAAAGTCGTTTAATTTCCCTTGATCTATCATTCTCAAAATAATCCTCTTTATATTTCTGCAATCGTTTGTGGTATGCCCATGAAAATGATGATAAGAACAAAATTCATGACTTCTGTGATTTGGAGGTGGTTCCGTTCCCATGTTCCACGGTGTTGGTATATTTTCCATCAAGATTATAGCTTCCCATATCTTCTCCACACTTGCATTTATAGGTGGCATCTTGATTTCTTCCCATACTACCTTATGACCTCCTTGTCCTCTATTAAAGTTTGGTCTTTGACCTCCATAAGTTTCTTGCGGTTGATCGAGTCTTTGAATCTTGTTATTCCCTCCACGACTGTAGAAATTTCTTTCTCTTTCATACTCTTCTTGATCTCGACTTCCCATAGCTACCAACTTCTGCTGATTGTTACCTGTCACTTTTTCTTGTTGTAATTGCGAAGTATTCTCCACTGTATTTATTAGCTTGGGTAATAAGCTTGCATTCGCTGCTTGTGAGCTGGTATTCGCAAGTAGATATGATTCCATTTAATTTTGTCTTTCCTCCAGAGCAATGTATTCTTCTTGAAGTTCTCGCAATCATTCATTGTAATTGTATTCTTGACTCTGAAAATTTGGACATACAACAGGTTTGTTGCAAACATAGCATTGATAAATGATAATATGAGATATCTCTCATCTACACGGCCATCCATTTCGCTACACATGGTTCTCCATATTTTAGTCAAGTGTTTCAAGCTTTCACCAATCCTTTGTTTTAATCCAAACACATCTTCTATACCAGGTCGTGAGGAATTATTACTTATATATGCTCCCAAGAATGTGGTCTGCAAATGATTGAAGGAGGTTATTGTGTTATTTGGTATACCTTCAAACCATTTTAAAGCCTCTCCTGTTAAGCTGGATGCGAAATATTTGCACAATACCGCATCATGATTTTCCCATTGTAACATGCACCTCACATAAGCTTTAATGTGTTGATTGCACAAGTTGTTCCATCGAAAATGCTGGTTAATGCGGGTAAATTGCATTTCGGTGGTATTCCTCCTAATTGTACTTCTCTGGTAAATGGAGTTTTCGCAGCTTCTTCTATTGCTTCATCCAATTGTCTTCTACCTACTTCTCCTCTGTTATTTAGCATTCCTCTCATTTCTTCTAATTCTTTCAAGATTTGTTGATTTACTCATGAATCTTGACCCATTGGTCTCTTTAATTTTGCTTCTCTTCTTATGCGTTCACGTTTATCTTCTCTTGCGAAATTTTGTATCTCTTCTTCATTATCCTCATCTCGTCTTCTTCTGCGATTCTCTTCCTCATCCCTATCTTGAATTCGCAAGTGATGATGTCGTTCATTTTCCCCTCCATAATTTTGTTCATTTCTTATCAACTCAATTCGCTGTCTTTCAACCATTCTCTTCACTCTATCATACTCCTCATTGAGATTATCATTATTCCAGTTTTGTATGCGCCTTCTTTCTTGGTTGTCATGATTGTTATGGAGAATTATCTCCTGAAGCTCTTGCTCTTCCATTTCCGCTCTCAACTTTTCACGTTCGCAGATTAAACGTGCTTGTTCAGCATTATGTCTTTCAATTTCTTCTTCAATTGTCTGTTGATTTCTTTGATTTTCTCTCACATGTAAAATTCTTCCTCCATCCTCTTGATTTCCTTCGCCATCTTGGTTACTTTGCCTCTGAATTTTCCCGTTCTCTTGATTTCCTCTAATTTTCCTATCATCAAAAGTTTCATTTTGTGGAATGTAACGATCATCAATTCTTCTTCATTAGGATTTGACATTTCTTCCTGAATATTGTTTCCAACATTGATTGTAGGTGAATTTTGCCTCATTTCTCTTCTAGTATATCTGGAATATGATTTTGTAATACTTCTTGATCTTCTATTCTGCAATCTGATATTCTCCATTCTTAATTCGTGATTTTGTCTTGTTAAATTTGCACGCTCTTCCGCCTCAGCTCTTCTTTCCTCATGTATTCTTCGTCTAAATGTTTCTAACGCTCCAATTTCTTTATCTCCATGAATTATTCCTTCATCCGCTTCTTGATTTCTCTCTTCCTGTCTGTAATTTCTATTTTTTTGCTCTTCTTCTATTTCTTCTGCCGAATTTGATCGCCAAGTGTGTACGCTCACTCTGTCATAATCTGTATTCCTCTCTTGAACTAGTGTTTGTTGAATTGGTGATTGAATTATATTTTCTCTATTATTTCTCCTTCTAGTAGATTCTCCCACTTCACTTCTTTCTCTTCCAGCAATTCTTTTGCTTCTTCTAATAGTAGTTGGTTGTTCGGATGTATTTCTTCTTTTATCCATTTATTCAATGCTAATAGTGTTTCAAGAAATTATGAAAAATTCTTAATCAACTACTTTAAATTCTCACAAATCTCAATGTTAATCTTCGATTTTTTCTAGAATAGCCTTCAATCTTCAATCTTCAATCGTCCCTGTTTCAATTTTCAGAATTTCGCAGAATTTTTCAGAATTTCGCAGGATTATTCAAAATTTCGCAGGATTATTCAGAATTTCGCAGAACGTATCAGAATTTCGCAGGATTATTCAGAATTTCGCAGAATGTCTCAGAATTTCGTAGGATTATTCAAAGTTTTAGGATTATTCAGAATGTGTCAGAATTTCGCAGAATGTGTTAGAATTTTGCAGAATGTGATTATTACGAACGATATGATCATTTCACTCAATTATTTCTCACAATTATAGAAACTTGAAGAGATTATACTATGCATGAGCACAAAACATGAGACAGAGGAAAGATAAGAATGAAGAAACAATTCGCACATTCAACATTTTCTCAAAGATTCTACCCTCATAGATAAAGAACAGAGGCAACTATGGATTACCAAGAAAACATTTTATGTTCTTTATCTTCTCGGCAAGAATCACCAAAAATGGAGTAATAATTTCGCATGAATTGAGGCAATACTTATTATTCTCATTCAAGGACGGATACTTCTTACATTTCGAGAATTGAATATTTTTTATACTTCATCAAGGATACTTCATGATTCTTATACTTCTTCAAGGATACTTCATACTTCGCATACTTCAAAAGATGATACTTCTTATTTACTTCGCAACATTCCGGAACTTCATAAAAGAATAGAGGCAAGTACGTACTTTTCAAATCCAGTATTGTTTCGCTTGTTCCTTCATCAACAAAGATCAAAGACTACTCCAACAACACGTATCTCGCTCCAACAACTACAACAACGGATTTTTTCCTGAAGATCTCTCTTCAAGCAATATTCAAGAAAAAAGAGGCAAGATGTAGGATCCAAATATCGCACAAGTATTTGTAAGTGTGCGAGATTCATAAAAGGTTGTGCGATAATGTCGCACGGAGAATAGGAAATAAAAGGAAATATGAAATAAAAGGAAATATGAGATGTCATCCACTAGGGAGCATCCTATATAAAGACAAAGGTAGGAGAGAGAAAAGGGACTGGTATGATTATCTTCTTATTCTTCCCCAAAAACCAGAGAAAGAGAGAGAACTCCAAATACTCATTAATGGAGTCTCAATGTAATTCATATGTAATTCAATGATCATAGTGAAACCTAACCCCGTGGATGTAGATCAAATTGATCGAACCACGTAAATCTTGTGTCTTATTTTCTATTTTCATTATCTTTATCTTTATTTTCGTATCAAATAAGTTTAAGATCTAGAAATCATAGTCATGATAATAAAAGGTGTTGTAGGATTTCCTGCAACTACATAATAGGCACCGGTCGAAACCATATTATGAGAATTTCACTTCCGAAGTGGTGGAAGGAGCTAATTTTGTGGATGCACTCCCTCTGGAGGAGGCATATAAAGAAAGGGGATAGTCGGGCTGACGACTTTAAACCAAGCGCTAAATGGGAGGCAACCCATAGGATGAGTATTTCTTGTCTTTTTTTTAGTTTTTTCTTGTCTTTTTTTGTTTTTATTCTTCTGATTTCTTGTCATTACCATATAGGATTTCCCACCTTGACTTTCTTTGGACGATTCAATTTACATTGAGGACAATGTAAAGTTTAAGTGTGGGGGAGTGGTTGCATTTGCATTGTAAATTTTTCATGAATTTTTCGACTTTTGTGTAAAATAGTGAATAAGAAAAATCCAACTTGTGGTTAGTTTAGAGTCACATAGTATACATGTCGCTAAGATTACATCGAAATTCTCATAAGAGTGACTGAACTTAGAGATGACATAGAACATGATCGGGTTTCTTACTTGTATGAGAGTTAAAGTTGGATTTAACCATCCCAGTGGCAAATAAGGTGCAGACTGAATTCTATATTAGATTTGTGATCCCCTATAGTGGATACTACCCATGTTACATCATGAGAGGCACCGACCTTCACTTCTTTGTATCTATCTAAATTTGTGCTTTTAGAGTGTGTGTCACCATACGTAAACTCCGGGTAGAATGGTGAGCTACCCAACCTCCCACCAATAGAAGCATTATTTTGATCTCTTGAGTGCTATTTTATCAATCATGAATGGTGACATCGAATTGCTAACTTACATACCACTTGTAATCTTGTTCGCAGTTAGCACCATCCACTTTATCTCTCTCTACACCAACAGGTCCATAAAAACACCATCATCATCAACAAGAGGAGCATCAAAAATTCGAAGGGAAGTTGAAGACGTTTGAGGTTTACAAGAAACGGTACAGAAATGAGCAGATTTCAGATTTAAGTGTAGCAACAAAACAAGGAGCATAATTTTTACAAGTTGAAGACTATTGTACAAGAGAGAATATTATCAAGATGGGAATTCAATAAGTTTATGATATTGACATACAAGTTGTGAAGAATCGAGCGGTAAAGTACTTACACCATGGCCTTTGTACTTGCATTTTTATTTTTATCTTTATTTTATATTTGTATTATTTTCTCTTGTCTCTACAAAAAAAAAAGATAAGAGAAAATTCTTCATCATTAGTTTTCATATTTTGTTTATTTTAATTTTGTATTTATTTATCTTGCATCTCAAAAAAAAAAAGAAGAAAAAAAATTCATTGCATCATATTTTGGTTTGTTTAGTTCGTTTTTGGTTTTGTATTTATTCAATAAAACCAATGGAAGAAGAAATATCCGTACTGAAGTTTCAAGCAACAAGGAATTAGAGGAAAGAATCACATTGTCAAGATTCTACGAAGTTCAAGATTTCATCATCAAGAATTGAAGACTGAAGACGAAGATGAAGACACCGATTGAAGACCGAAGACGTTTCTATGGATGCTGTGAGAGTGGTGCTAACTGCACGCCGAACGGATAACGAGGTAAGTAAGCATATTCCCACCTTTGTTAAGTGGTTGATTTCCTTTCTTAGAGATCGTCAGAAAAAGGGTTTTCAAAATGAATAAAAGATGTGGGTTTTCAAAACAATTTGGATGGTTTTTCCCTTCCAACTTTTCAAGGTGTCGCAGGATTCTCTCTTCATTCCTACCTGGACACATGTGTGACCCATAAAGAGCTATTTATTATTGAGGGAAACTTCATAAAACCCTTTCTTGTGAGGTAGAGTCGAGACTTTCGATCACTCCGAACCCGAATTTCTTTCGAGAAGGGATGGTTATTTCTCTCTCAACTTTTAAGGATGAGATTGTGTTCATTTATGTGTCTGACTTATTATGACTAGTGTGCAGAATTTCTATGTCTTCTTAGCGCGTTGGATGCTATCTTTATGGAGAACTAGTAAGTAAGAAAAGTAGGTTTTGTGGGCAGATATCTAGTAAATTCTCGTGTGAGTTGTTTGTATCCTTTAGAATAAGTTTTGTTTTATTTGCTCGAGGACTAGCAAAGTCTAAGTATGGGGGAATTTGATATGTGTTGTAAAACACCTAATTTCATATCTAGTATTTATGCTTTCTTTGCTATTATCCCTGTGAATTGCATCTCTTATGTTTAGTTTTGAGTTATTAGGTGCAATGGATTCCTTTGGAGCAAAAGAAGGAAGAAAGCACTCTTTTGGAGCATATAGGGAAGAATCGTCAATTCACAGGCGAGTGTAGCTGGAGCTAGCTGAGGTTATGCGGCGAAGAATGATAAGAATGAACTGCCAGTGTTGCGCAACTGACAGTTGAGCAAGAGAAGGTATGAGTTGTCAGTTTGCTGAAACTGACATGCCAAATGAACTAAGGTGGCCCCTATCCTATTCATGGATGTCTAGAGTCATTATGGGTATCCCCTTATCTACCCTCTGTGGGTGGTTATACCCACCCCCATTCTTACACAACCCTAAAAATCATAGAAAATGATTTCTCTATCATTATTCCCTAATTCAGAGAAACAGCAGCTGCTGCTGTTATTTCTGAGAGCAACCACAATGGACGATCAAACTAATAATTATGGTCCAGAGAGCAGATACAGCGGGACGGAGTAAAGACTAAAATCTGGTCCAAGACCAAATTCCAGACTATATTTGGTCCCCGACCAAGACCAAACCTATATATAGTCGAGCGGACGTATAATCTTCGTTTGTCACCGGGCGTGTATATAAAGTACGCTTCACATGAAGCACATGTATAATCTTCGTCCCACGAACATGCGTGTATATAAACTACGCCTCAATGGAGCGGTGCTGAAATGTACCCCCGAGGGGGCGTTGCTGAAGTTTACGCCCCATGCCAGACGGTGATATAATAAACTCCCCAATGAGGCTAACATTATACATACGCCTCAGTCAGGCGCTGATATAGTCAACGCCCCAACTCGGGCGTGCGTATAGTTAATGCCCCATGATGAGAGGACCTAATACCTCCGCGCCATTTGTAAATTCCAAGTTTCTGACAATAGAATTTTTTTGATATGACTCTGAGTCTAAACTAGCTGAGTCATGTATATCCTAACACATTCATTAAGCCACATACGATTTGATATTACACGATCCAAGCACGCATGTAACTCTGCATGTAACAAACCCTTTATAAAAAGGTAAGATCAAAAATATGAAGCACTAAACAAACTAAAAATTAAGGTTCAAAAATTATGGTTCATGCCTCACGTGCCGTTTACGTTTGTGCAGCTGAGCGGAGATTATACCTACGCCTCATTCAGGCGGTTGTTTACCCATTCTCCCCAACATGCGTGGATTATACCAACGCCCCTTCTCCCGGCGTAAACTATATGCACGCCCCACAACGGGCGTAATCTTTATCAACGCCCCACAACAAGCGTACATTATATCTACGCCTCAACGGGACGAACTTTATATGTACGCTCCACAACCAAGCGTAGATTATACATCAGCTCGACTAAATATACTCCTCTACCCTAGCATCACAGTGCAGACTAAACTCATATTTGGTCTTTCGTTTTGGTGTTTGATCTTTGGTTATAGTCGTACCACTGCAGTTGCTCTGAGAGACTAAATTTCAGAAACAAGGAAGGAATTAGGTTGTAAATTGAGAACTGCAGTTAGGGTTTTGATTTGTTTCTGAAATTGAAGAACGAGCAACAACAGTTGAGTCTGGATCGAGGACATGGCAAAGAATGACTGAAGTTTCAATCTGTGTATAGAAGACATTAAGATCGAGAAGAGCTGATGGATTCTGTTGAACGATGAAAGGGGAAGATCCAGTTGAGCAATTGGGGGGGTTTTGTGAATCTATTCTTCTGAGATACAAATCGAGATGAAGACGAACCGAGAAGATGGTTTCTCATTGTTAATTGTGGTACTCTGAAATGGGTTTGTGCTGAATTCATGTTTCAAGCAATTTAGAAGAGATTCGAGAGTATGGGTTCGAGCATCTACGGG
Organism: Papaver somniferum; assembly: GCF_003573695.1. Lineage (NCBI taxonomy): Eukaryota > Viridiplantae > Streptophyta > Magnoliopsida > Ranunculales > Papaveraceae > Papaver > Papaver somniferum. Next base: position 143,757,623 of record NC_039359.1, read on the forward strand.
TATTTGTTGCTGATTCATGGTGAGAAAAAGAAGTGTTGTGTAATGTTTCTGTTAGTCGAAATGTGCATCTACAGATGCAGTTGCAATTGGTGGATTGTTGAATGAAGAAGACATGGAGGTTGTGAGTTCGTAGGAATTGAAGCAGGCAAGGGTTTTTTGCTGCCGGAATTGAAAGTTCAGAATGAGATGGCTTGTTTGAGTTGCATCTCAAGAACCAAATGAAGAAGCAGGAGAGAGTTTGCTTGTTTGCAATTGCAGGTGTTGTTGGTGATTTGCAGTCGAGCAGTTGAACTGAGGAGCAAGGACTGGTTGCAGTTGCAGTTGAAAGTGAAACAGAGCCTCAGATGTGATGCTTGAGCTGCAGTTCAAGTAGTTGCAGCTGGCATTGATGGTGTTACAGGTAGTTCAGATGTTGTGCAGTGGGTTTGGTGGACTGGAATTGCAGCTGGTTGAGAAATGCATTGCAGGAATTGCAGTTGCCTGTGAAACTTTAAATTGAAGTGGATGGTTAGATAGAGCTGGAGGTATTCGATGTGATGCTCAGTCTTGCACCTGCAATGGACTGAGGCAATGACGAGTTGTGCAAGAATTGGCTAGTCGCTGTGGTGAATATGAGATGCAGGATTTGGGGCTCGTTGTTGTAATTGAGAGTTGCAGTTGTTTCTAGTGGGTGGTACTTATGTTGAGTGACGAATATGAAACAATTACAGCTGCAATTCAAGTTGTAATGGATAGAAGATTGAGTCGATACTGAATTGCAGGCATGGACTGAAATGGGTATTTGTTGGCTGGCTAAGTAAATGGATCTGGTGTTGTTACCAAGAACAGAAAGTTGTCTGGTGTTTGTGTTTGAAATGCTGGAAAACTATGAAGATGTTGGCTCAAGAATGGGTAGATGAATGTTAGGTTAATAGGTGACTTGAACTGAACAGGCAAGCAGTAGGAGTGCAACTAGACTGGAGATTGCAGGTGGAACTGTAGAAACGGATTTCAGTTGTGCACAAAGGGTCAGTGTGTGAGGAGGTTCTAAATGGACTTTGCCGGTTACCTGAGATGTTTTCCGGACGATTTCCGACCAATTTACGGCGACATTTTTTGGCCATATTTTCTACATGGGTTCTTCATACACATGGTCTTGGTGGACTTCTTGGTGATGGGCTTTTGAAGACTTGACCTAAGAAGAGCTACAAAAAGAAAAGTTTTCAACTTTCTTTGATCACGTATTTTTATTTGGAACTTTGGAGAGCAGCGATTCTATTAGGGTTTGCTTTTCGTTTATTTTTCATCTTCTTCAATTTATTTGTGATTATGATTATGATGAACTCCATTATTATGAGTAGCTAAATTCTATTATTGGTTATGGGATAAAGTTGATTTCCAACATGTTATTTGATTCAATGATTTAGTTTTGTCTCAATACTTTATTGTTTATGATTCATTATTAATATTGTCATATGATTTGAATGCTAGTTTGGTTGAGTCCGGAATCAATTAGATTAGTCTTCATCTCTATTGATAGATTAGGGTTATTATATGAAAAAGTGATAATTCCTGATTGCAAGTAGCATAGTGCCATTATTACTTGTAGTGATACATCTCTTTAATTGCATATGAATCATAACCTTTGTTAAAACGAATTAGTGCTTTTACACGTTTGTTTGCATTGATTAGTCTTATTTCATAGAACTTATTGCTCTTAGGGAGTTAAATTTAATTGTGCTTTTACACTTTAGGTTGCTTTCTAGGTAGATTTCACAATAGCATCTTTTAATGTTGTTTGTGATAAAATCGGGAAATAAACGAGATACTCTTGCGATCAAGATATCCTAGGACTTTTAGTAAATGAGAGATTAAAATTTAAATTCTAGTCGTTGATGAAAATACATGTTTGTGAATGATACTATCCCGTGACCAATATCTTCTCCTTATTGATTATTCAAATTATTTTATTGCTTTCGATTACTTTTATTGCTTTGTTAATTTAGATAAAACAACCCCCCCTTGGTTACTTAAGAATATGAAAATTTGATAACAACAAAAGCCTCTCTATGGGAACGAACTCTTTCTTATCACGTATTATATTTATATCTAGTTGAGTGAGAAAGTGAAATTATATTTGCTCGGCTGACAACTGATCAGCTGTTAAGGAAATTTTAAACATGTACTTAGTATGTACAATTATATAAGTTCATAGATATAGATTAAAAGAATAGTAATGCATAAGACGTACGTACCAACAATGTAACGAGCTGTACAAGTGCGGGTACAGTTTCCGGAGTTGTGGAGGGACGTGCTGGTTGTGGAGGAACTATTACGATATCCGGGCGTACAACATAAGGATGCGAGAACTTCCGATGGCCTCTTAGGAAGGTTGGTTCACTCTCATAACCGTTCTCAGCCAATTCCCAATCAGCCCTGTCCAACACAAGTCCTTGTTCTTCCCTTTCACTCCAATGTGTAAGAATAGGTTCAGGGTCGTAAACTATGAGAGTACTGTTCTCATTTGATTGGCATTGAGTAAAGTCATGAGTGAATTTTTGATAAGATGTATCTGTGAGATCTTTCTGCTTGTACCCAAGTTGGTGCATTACATGGCGAGGGTTGTGCATAAAAAATCTTTTTGGATGAAATAACGGTCCGTTGTAAAATGAAACATTGTCACGCCTGTGCAAGTGAACTCCTCTGTCATTCCTGTATGGGTCAAACACAACATCTTGGACATCCACCGAGTCCAAAGCCAATCTCATTGCACATAACCGTTTCTTGTTATTGGGCCTCGGGGTATTGTCGAAAAAGTATTTCTGACCTAGAGGCCTATTCTGTTGATAGTCAAGGAAAGCACTCAGTCCTTTATACCGTATGAACAATTTTGGAAAGTGTTCATAAGCCCACACCTATGCCAATGAAAGATCGTTCCAATGAAATGTATACGAAAATAAATAATTCGAAACTAACAAATTTAATGAAAACGATCACAAAATAAGTAGTTCACTATACCTGAATTACAGTGAAATTCCCATTAAATTGACGGGCGTTCGCCTTAGAAGCTCGACGCATTTCTGCCAAAAAATGTGCCAAGAAAGCAGTGCCCCATGAATACCCATGAACCTTTTCCAACGGATCCAAGTATTGTAGGTTGTTCATATGCACCCTGTTACCATTAGCGTCAGGGAATATAGCGGTTCCCAAGATGAACAACATATAACCGGCGGCAGTTTGCTGAACTTGTTCGGGATTCAATTCCTTGTTCTTCGTATTCCCAAACAATTCAAGGAGTTTGACGAATGTGATAGTCTTTGTTTGGGAACGGTTTGTCTTGTACAAATTTGCCAAAGTGGTTTCCTTGTCCCATCCAAAAAACTTTTTACTCAACTCATAGATCTTGTCCCATCCTAGGTCCTTAGAGTCATCTCCTACCTAAACGGCTTTCCCAAGAACTTCAAGACCTATTATCCTCTGGACATCTTCAGGTATAATGGTCATCTCGCAAAAATGAAAATGCATGGTATCAGTTTCACCAAAAAACCTCCAAAAAACAGTTCGTCGTGACGGTATCAGTGGCCACATAATTTTTTATCGCGGGATACAACCCATATGCTTTGACTACTGCTTTAACAGCGCAACACTCAAACTTCAAAGGCCATACATCCGATTGTTGATGGTGGATAACACGGAAGGCTTTCTTGTGGTACTATAAAAACACATCAAACTTAATTAAATTCACTCGATCACAGATAAATAATATAATAAGAAGATGCAAACGTCTTACATAAGTTTGATAGATCCAACGAGCCCAAGAGTCTTTGTAAGCAAATAAGAGTTGCGGGTTTATCAGTTCACCCCAATGTTTGCCATCATCGCTGTCTGGAATCATGTCATATTTATCAGGAAGGTGGGCTGGGGGTGCCTTTTCATTATCCTTAGGGGCTTCAACTCCAACACCAGTTTGTCCTAATCCACCTGCTTGTGAGGATGAGCCACCTGCTCGTTCCGGTACAGGTAATTTTTCCCACTCATCATCATCACTGCTGGTTGAGTCGCTTATAGGTTGATCCCGAATTGTCACCTTAGCAGTAGCCGGATCAGGACGGCTACGTCGATAAGACTTACGTTTTGCTTCCACAACAGCTTTGCTTTTTCTTTGTTCTTTTTTTCTGCTGTTGACCTATGTTCCAATATGTAAACTGAGTTAAATAATCACAGCCAACATATATGTTGAACATAACATCAATGCCGTGATCAGGGCCGGTATTGTATATAATTAAAAATCCATGCCGGTTGTATTGAATTTTAGACGAAAATTAACAATTTTTGGTAAAGAAAACCGGCATAGTGCTTTCACATATAGACACTGTCGGCACTGTTGCTGGCATTGGAAGATAGGTACTGTGTATGCCGGAACGTTGTAATTTCAGTACAAAGTTTTTAACAAAAAAGGCTAATGAAAACGGCATAGTATTGATCAAATATACAACGCCGGAAACGGCAACCGACATGGTATTCAATTAATTATTCATGCCGGCAGGGTCATGAAATAAAATAGGGATTCAAGACATATAATCTGGCATGATTTTCAAATTGAATTCTACCGCGAATCAAACATGTAACTAAACTACAAATTTCGATTTCAAAATTTACTTATAGTGTAGCAGAAAGTAAACAACCAAGTTTCACTTTGGATAAACCCTAAAAATACTTCAATTCAACATATATATCACTTATCGGAGCAATTGTGTTATTCCAGCCTTACCAACAGACTCTTCAGGCTCACTTACCAGAACATCATCAGCAGATTCTTCAGGATTGGTTATGGCTTTTTCACGAGGTTTGCGACGACCCATTGTCTTTGGTATAAAAGATTAAACAAAAAGGGAGAGTGAATAGAAAGGGAGATTGAATAATTTCCTTTCTATAACCGTCACTTAAATAGAATGAAGGAGTTTGTAACCGGCGCATAAACTGGTATTAAGGATTTTATAACCGTCAAATAAGTGGGATAAAATAGTTTGTAACCGTCAAATTAGTGGAATGAAGGAGTTTGTAACTGCCACATAACTTTTGTTTGTAACCGTCAGGATGCCGGCATGGAAAGATGGCATAATTCAATGCCGGCATTCTGCCAATAAGTTTCAATTGTAACCATAAAACCGTCATAGTATACTGATTACAGTTCAACGCCGGTAGTGATTCTTGATTCATTATTAACGCATCTCCAAAAGGTTTAAGCAAGCAAACTGACCCAAATTGGGCTCATATTAATACTAAGGAAATAAACTAAAAAACATTAAACACATAAAATGAAATATCTCAAGCTAATTGCAACTAACATCATTTCTTGGTACGAGATTCAACAAACAACGCAGCTTCGAAATGCCTAAAAGGCTCTTTTCTCCATTTGGTATATGCGTCCTGAGCTTGATACCTATTATCTCGGTATCTTTCGAGGAACTCGTTGTATTTGCGACAAAATTTTATGAGGGCAATTGTCCGATTCGCCACAAACTCATCCCCGTAATCCATTTTGGTTTCTTGCACTTACCGTCATATAACCTCGACATATAAGGACCATCCGCAACAAGACCCCAAAAAAGGTTTGAAGGGCGGTGATCTTCCAGCAAATCTGAAACTATGAAGTAATTCTTAATCCATTCAGTTTCTTCCTCAACATCCGCTTCTATCTTCGCTTGTTTTACACGTTCGATTATCTCTTTAGTTTCTTTGCTATATTTTTCTTGTATTGCTTCCTCTTCTTCTACTCTTTTCCTTCTAAGTATCTCTTTTTCCATTGAGGCAAGTGACTTGGTGGTTGGCTCCTTCCTTTTAATTTTTTCTAGTATCATGGGAATTGAGTTGGTGATGGATGATGATTGATTCCCTATCGGAGTGGAATTTTTTTCATATAAAAATTCTCTGAAATCGGTAGTTCGTGATTTCTTTGCCGTGAGAGAAATGCGTTGGAGCTCACCTATTTTTTTTTGAGGTATCAACTGCAATAAGTGTATCAATTCCTTTAAATAGATGAGGACACAACGGCTCTTTTCCACTTTTTCATTCCGGCATTGTCAGTATCTTAGATCCCACGCTGGAAATGGTCTTTACTGGTTTATGGTTCAAAAAATAGCCGTTATGCATTGAATGCTCTATTCCGGCAGTGAACGTTAGATTTTCGACAGTGCCGGAATCGGTTGCCGGCACGCTAATGTATATAACTAAAAAGCCGGAAATTGTTTATTGCACTCATAATTTTGACACTGAATTAATAATATAGAGTATATATAAGATCTACGCTGGTACGGGGTACCAACATGGAATTATGTAAACATAGAATGCCGGAAATGTAATTTATTTGAAATTTAATCCTTTTCGACGGAACAATGAATGCACTTAGCATGTGCATCAAGCCTTTGAACCCCTAGGCGATCCTAGTGGACGAGTTATACTCTCGTGAGGTTTTACATAGAGATCTACCCACAAAACCTACACTAAAACTTCTAAAGCCATTAATATTCGTCCGAGGAAGATACACCGTCCATCATCTCCGGGGCATACTCCGGGATTTTGGATTCCATGAATTGGTATCTTGAATCGAATGCGAATGCTTCCCCCTTTTCCTCCAAGTAGCGCGCTTTGACGACTTCATGCTACAAAAACATAACACAAACTTACTTGGTTAGTGGTGTTTAGTATGAAGATCAAACAACATGGATCACGTAAAATAAACCACAACAATACTTACAAATTTGTCAATGGACAAGTTAAAGTGGGGATCGTTGAAAATTGGTTTTCGGATTTCTAAATAAGCAAATATCGCACTTTCAATGACTTGGTTCCTATCATGAATCTGTTGAACACTTATTCTATTCGTATTCCAAAATTCTTGCATATATTTGTTGTATACCTTACCCCAAAAGGTTACGGAATCCACCCTTACGGAGGACTGGCTCCTAGCTCGAGTTTCCGCGTACCAAGCTTTGGTGATCGCCAAATCTTCATTTGAATCAAAGGATTCCATTGCTTTGTATGTTGAGGTATTGGGAGAGTTAGAAATATTATATAATGATATCAGCTTTTTAGAGTATATGGAACCAGGTGTGTGTTGTTTTGTAAGGAGAAAAAGTTTATTTATAGGACGGTGCCCAAATATGTCCGTTATTGTACTCAATCAATGAAGTTGTACTTGCTAAAATTTGAATTTTGAATTTGTCGTTATAGTAATAAGGATAAACGACACGCCAGAAAACGGAGCCGACGTTGTGTCATGTATAACATCAATGTCGGTACCTGGTTTATTATACACAAAAATAATATAGTTTTTGACACTATACACCGGCATGTAATAAATATATAAGATCAACTCCAGTACCCACTACCGGCATGAAATTATGTAAACATAGAATGCCGGAAATGTAATTTATTTCAAATGTAATCCTTGTCGACGGAACAACGAATGCACTTAGCACGTGCATCAAGCCTTTAAACCCCTAGGCGACCCTAGTGGACGAGTTATAGTCTCGTGAGGGTTTACATAGAGATCTACCCACAAAACCTTACGAAATACCTAAACAAATGCCCTAAAAAACCTAAGCAAACACCAACAAACTAACAATCTTCTTAATAAGAATCCGTCTCCGATTCACCCAGCTGGTGGTACTCCGTGATATTGGTGACAATATGGTTGACGTTGTCTTCAAATATGAATGCTTCCCCCTTTTCTTATAAGTAACGCGTTTTCACGGCCTCATGCTATAAAAAACAGCACACAAACTTTGTTTGTTACATAAAATTTGCAAACGAGTAGATTATGTCGAATTAATCATAAAGATACTTACGAGCTGTTGAGGGGACAATCTATTGCGGATAGCGTGATTGATCCGGTGTTTCATTTTTAGATACTCAACCACCGTATTTAGGATGATGTGGTGTCGTTCCTTGATTTGTTTGGCAGTTCTTCCTTTCGGGTTATCGTAATCGTGAATAAATTTGTTAAAAATCTTCAACCACATGGAATCCCACGTGCTGTTATCTATAGTTGAATGACGAATTTCAGCGTACCATGCTTGGGTGATTGCTAAATCTTCCTCCGAGTCGAACGATGCCATTTGTTGTATATGGGATTAGGTACTATACTAAGATATTTATATATAATTATTCTAGGGTTTAGGGTTTATAAGTTAAGAGGATCAAGGAGATATATAAGAACACACGAGTTTTGGACTTTTGGGTCCAAGTATTAGCTCACTTTATATAGAGAAAAACCTCAACGACTGTTTTTTTTTTTTTGAAAATCACCAAAACCAGCATTGAAGTGATTGTGACATAAAATGTCGACACCAAGTTCATGTACAGTTTTGCCATAAGCTAGTCATGCCGGTACTAGGGAATTTCTTCACAGAGATTGGGCCAAATATGCAACCATTACCGGCATGGTTTTACAACAATATTCAATGCCGTTAAAGGGAACCAGCATTGGATCTATAATAGCTACTATGCCGGTGTTTGTGAAATTCAAAAAAAAACGGCTAGTTTTTTGAAAAATAAGACCGTTGGTGATTCATTTGTATATAATACCCCCATTCCTTGGGAAAAATCTACACAAACCACCCACCAAATAACAAAAATCCTTCTCTCAAGAAAGCAAGCACGGTTAAAGCTTCACAAGGGATGGGAGATTCATCATCTAGCTCTATTTGCAAAGTAAGTAGATTAAACATTACTAAAAATATAATCTTCACTACTATGACACACAAATAATATAATCTTCTCTTACAGAGTCATCATTGCAAGTGTCAAATTTGCAAGTCACCTTCTCATCTAGCCATGGACTGTCCTTTTATTTATTCAAAGTGTAAAAGCTGTGACGGGACACGCCGGTTTTGGATTGCAAAAACTGATGATGCTGAAAATGGAAGAATGTTTCTAAGGTGTTTGAATCTCCCAAAGTGCGATGAGTTTCAATGGTTTGACAAAGCTGTTGAACTAGCAGAGTCAAGAGAAAACCACAAGGGCCAATGCAAGCATATCGATGGGTGTGATGGGTGTTATATGAAGGGAAAGGAATATGTTGAATGAGAAGAAGAACCAATGAAGATGATCCTTGACACCCCCATCCCGGAAGATGTCTTCGAACAGATTCGGGAAACTCTCAAAGGTTCCGCAATTGTTGAAAAGGGATGGAAATAGATAATCTTTACCCAAATGTAATCCATTCTATGTTTTTTAGCATGTTTTAATTTAAAGTTTCAAATCCAATGTAATAGACTACTTAGGAATGAAATAAAAGAGCATTCGAAATGGATTTATACTCAAAACTAGCAGAGTGCCGGCAGAGAAGCAACCAAGCTTACAGTGCCGGTTTTCTGTCTACTATGAAAAGTTGGAAAAAATCATAAAACCGGCATAGATTGTAGAAATACGACTATGCCGGTACCTTCCAATTTCTATACAGGAACATGAAATTTTTAATCTTCTAGTTCCGGTATGGTTTTATAAAACATTTCCTTGCCGGTACCAGGAACCGGCAATGAACTATAATTTTCTCGCATGCCGGAACCAGTACCGGCGTTGTTGAACCAAAGCTTTTCCATTCCGGAAGAAGTCGTAAATAAATCTTGCAAAAATAACATTTCACTAGAAATCTAAACATGTTCAACATAAAGCAATCACTGGAAACCTAAACATGTTCAAAATAAACCAAACAACTGGATTCTGCTTAAATGTTCTTAATCCAGGTAACAAAAACTAAAAGCAAACCAAACAACTAAAGAGTTAACCATGAGGTACAAACGAAAACAAGTTCGTAATTGTTCAAGACATAACAACCACCATCCAGAAAAATAAACACAACTAAATAGTTAATCAACTGGTTTTTTGCTTCTTTTGTGTCGGTTTTTTCTTAATTTCCCCGAACAAATCTCTTGCACTAGGGTCGGTTTCTTCAATTTTATCAAGCTTCTCCACGACTTCCTTCACTTCTTCATTGGATAGTCCCTCCTTCATCGTACTTGCAACATAACTGCTTCCTCAATTTGCCAAGCCGACGCCGCTAGTTTCATACATACAACACATAATTAGTATATATATGATAATATAAGATTATGTGTACATTAAAAGACTAAGTAAATAACAATACTTACTAGAAATCCAACATTATTATTAAGTTGGGCGATCATAGGTGGTGCCGGTGCGGGAGTTGGAACGGGAGGGTGTTTCTGGGGTGGAACTTGGAGGTCATCCGGGCGGACGACAAAAGGATGTGACCATTCCATGTAATCTTCCATGTAGTCGGCATCAACCTCATCACGGTTTTCCGCAAGCTCCCACTTATCCCACTGACTAATATCTACCAAACGACGTGGTTCCCTATCCCTCCAATCTGTTGGATCCGATTTTGGATTATACTCTACATGCAACCGATTAGGAGTTGAAAAGCACCGAGAAAGGTCAAGAAAAAAACATTGAAAAGAGTCCGTCTTGATATGTGATAATTTCTTATATCCAAGTTGGTGCATCACACGTGTAGGATTAGCCATAACGTATCCTTTTGGGTGGAACAACGTCCCATGGTAGAAGGCAACGTTAGCATACCTCAAAACTTGGCGGTTTCCTCTAACCTCCTTGTAAGGATCGAACACAACATCTTTGGTACTCATCGCGTCCAAGCCCAATCTCATATCGATCAGTCGACCTATGTTACCGGGCTTCGGAGTATTGTTGAACTCGTATCTCCTAGTTATAGGCGTATCGGGTTCGGGAAGGTCTTTGATCTTCAAGGAGGTCCAGTCCTTGAACAAGGTGGGGAAGTGTTCATAAGCCCACACCTATTCCAAGGTGAAGCAATAAGTTTAGTTTCTAAGTTCGCGATAAGGGTACATGTGAACAATATACATAATAACATAAGTTTAAAAACAAAATTGCCTGCAGTAGAGTGAAATTCCCGACAAATTGGTTGGTTTTAGCCTTAGAGGCCCTTCTCATCTCCGTCATCAAATGTGCCATTACCGCGGTGCCCCAAGAATACCCATAGACATCTTCCAATGGATCCAAGTACTGAAGGTAGTTCGCACTAACCCTGTTGCCATTAGTGTCAGGGAATACCCTAGTGCCCAAGATGTATAACATGTATGCAGCGGCAATATAATGAATTTTTTTAGGGTCCCATCCATCCTCCAAACTTCTTTGCTTTGTGTTTTCAAACTTCTTCTTAAGCAGCGCCAACTTGATTGCTTTATATTACCAGACGCGGACTCATAAAAGCTCTCCACAGAAGTTTTGTAGTCTCAACCAAACAGCTTGTTAGTCAGAGCGTGCAACTTCGACCATTCTAGGTCCAGAGACTCAACTCCTCCTGCAATTTATTTGCCGGTAACATTCAAGCCTAGAATGTTCTGAGCATCATCAGGGATGAAGGTCATCTCCCCAAAAGGGAAGTGCATGGTATCGGTTTCACCATGATACCTTTCGACGAACAAATTGACAGTCACGGAATCAGGCTTCACATAATTTTCAACCAAAGCATATGGACCAGAATCCATTACTATTTTTTGGACCTCTTCACATTCCTCGGACAATTTCCAACAATCCGCGGCTTGGTTTCGGCAAGCACGCACAACCTTCTTATGATCCTATAATTAGGAGACAATTCAATTAAGATATTTTACATAAATACACAACAATACATATGCACAAGATAAAAAAAATGCTTACATAGGTTTGATAGATAGTACGAGCCCACGAGTGCTTGTATCCAAATAGTGTTTTCGGTTCCGGAGCTTCACCCCAAATTCTACCACGTTCAAGGTCAGGTATCATGTCATTAATATGAGGAATGTGGGAACCTTTAACTTTCACTTTGCCATTGCCCTTCTTGCCATTGCCATTCTTGCTATTTCCTTGTGTTGGTTGTTGACTTGGCCCACCAACTTCGCTTTGTATTGCTAATTGACTTGGAGGAACCACATTATCTTCATCCTCACTTTCCTCTTCATCTTGATCATCTTTATCATCATGGTCACGGATTACAGCTCGACTACGGTCACCACCACTTTCCCAAATTATCTCTCTTGTCTCAGCCCCCAAACGCTTTTTGCGACCTTCATCTTTCCCTCGAGGAGGGAGATATTGAGGAGTATCAAGACCGTCCTTCCTTCTTCTCTTAGTGACTGCATCTTTAGTTTTTCTTTTGTTAGCTTCCTTGGCTTTTGACCTATATCATAAGCACACGAAATGAATGTGAGACAACTCACTTTCAGTTTTTATACCGGCATTGACATACTTAAACTAACCACGCCGGTTAAGTGTTCCGGCAGTGAACATTGACTATCGAGAATGCCGGTAGTCATATGTAACCTCCTGGATATCAAAAGACTACTACCGGCACTCTCGAAATAAATACATTTCATGCCGTAACTTTGTACCGACAAACAAATCAATCTAAAAGTTATGCCGGTATAGGTGACAAATTCTTAAGTTTTCCTGTATGTTTTAAGTCCACTACCGGCATTCTCGAATTATTACAAAAGAATGCCGGTACCCAAAACCGGCATGTAATGCAACCCAAAATCTATGCCGGTACTGGTGACAAATTCATAAACTCTCTTGTATGTTTTAAGTCTACTACCGGCATACACAAATTATTATTAAAGACTGCCGGTACCGAAAAATCGGAATAAACTTCGACCCAAATTCTATGTCGGTAGAGAAAATTCAGTTTCAGGTGAATCTGGGGTTGAAAACGGCATAACATTCATCCAGGATTGAATGCCGGACAACAAAACCGGCACTGTATTCATACATATTTCAGTGCCGCTACTCACTGAAACTCAACTGAAACAGTTAGGGTTCGCGATTCTAACCTAAACCCATTGCTATAAATCGATTTAAACACTCATAAAGTATTTTAAAATCACTTACCTTCTCACAGAATCCATGGTTGCGAGAGGTTTATTGTCCTAGTTTGCTGCTTCTTCTTCTTCTTGCTCTTGAGCAATCTTAGTAAGTCTTTGTTCCTGTTTTTGTTGAGCAATCGATTTTGAGTTTGATTGGTCATTTAGTTTCTTTCGTGGAGGCATTGTTTATGATTAAGGTTGGTTAATCGACGAAGAAATTTTTGAATCGACGAAGAACGATGAAGAATTTTTTTTTTCAAAAACCTAACCCTCAGTACCGGAACTGATTTGAGAATGGGGGATAAATGGTTTGGTTTTTGATTTTAAGTTTTAGTAGAAAGGATATAATGGTCTTTTCATAATGTTTTTTAATAAATCAAAGGGTATTTTAGTATTTTCATACCCAAAAATCACCCCTTAGCACATAGCATGGGTTGGGGGAATTAATCAATATCCCCCAATTCCTTTTTTTATCCTCCAATTTCGCATTCATTAGGAAAAAGTGTAGAATTGTATCTTTTTAGAAGTTATTTCTCCGACTTCTAAAGAAAAAACCATATAAATAAGGTTGGAAGCATAATTTAAGATTGATTTTTGGGAGGTAAAATTTAATTTTTTGAAGTAATTTGTTTCCGGTTCTGATTTTTAGGACTGAGCTGAATTTCAGATGATTGGATACATCTAAAGAAGTAACTTTTCGTCTGAAGCAAGAAAGTCAAAAATTAGGTTGGGAACCGAAATTGAGAATGACTTTTACAAGCAAAAAAATTTCTTTGATTTTGGTTGTTGTGTCTTTATGAATAGGCATTAACGACTGTCTAGGGGTCAATCTCTGTATGATTATCGTGAAAAGCTCTTCCTTTATGGTGGTGGACAACATTTTATACTAGTTGGTGAAGTGATTAACTAGGAGTTGATTGATATGTGCATTATCGAATATACAATTGTTATGCAGACCCTGAAGTTGTTATATGTTGTGGAACTCACAGTGGATTGTAATATATTATATATGTATGAAAGAAGGTCATATTAATGTTTCTAAATTATAACCACCAAATTCTAACTCTATAATCCAGTAAGTGGCATGACCGTGAAGCTAATTGGATCTAGGACACTAGGTCTAGCGCGTTTGGACACTGATGTTGTGCACACTTGATTAGGGTTATTGAAGTAACTCAATACACGCAATAAGTTGTATAAGCAACTAATATATATTCTTCCTTTGATACTTAGGTCGTGTAAGTGACCAAGTCATCTAAACAACTAAAGTGATGTAACAAAACTTCGTATGTTATGTTTTCAATGAATACGAGTGTTGATGGTGGTTTTTATCTTAGGGTTAAAATCATAAAACTGTACATTTTGCGTGACGTTACTATGACCATTAGCACAATTATAGAATCAATCAGCATGCCTACGTAAGAATTATCGGGGTACCTTTTTTACATGGGTCATGTTCCACGGCAGAACCCTTAACATTGATTGATATCATCTATGCCAAACCATAATTCTCATGCTACCGCGCGAAGGCATGACAACCATACCAGCCGCACCACTGTGCCAATGGCATGCCATGCCAGCCACGTCTCCGCGCCAAGGCATGCCAACCATTCCAGCCGCACCACTGTGTCGATGGCATGCCATGCCAGCCACGTCTCCGCGCCAAGACATTCCAACCATGCCAGCCGCACCACTATGCCGATGACATGCCATGCCAACCACGTCTCCGCGCCAAGGCATGCCAACCGCACCACTGTGCCGATGGCATGCCATGCCAGCCACGTCTCCGCACCAAGGCATGCCAGCTGCACCACTGTGCCAATGGCATGCCATGCCAACCACGTCTCCGCGCCAAGGCATGCCAACCATGCCATCCGCACCACTTTGCCAATGGCATGCCATGCAAGCCACGTCTCCGCGCCAAGGCATGCCAACCGTGCCAGCCGCACCACTGTGCCAATGGCATGCCATGCAAGCCACGTCTCCACGCCAAGGCATGCCAACCATGCCAGCCGCACCACTGTGCCAAAGGCATGCCAACCATGCCAGATGTGCCAATGGCATGCCGCACCAGCCACCTTGCCGCGCCTAAGCCATGCCATGCCGGCCTTCCCTTCACGGCTGCTAAAACGAAGGCGTGCGACAATCAATGGCCATCCTTCCATCTTAGATGCAAATCTTAGCCATCCAAGGTCACCAACCAACGCATGGTAACCTTTGGCCCAAAACCCTAGTTTGGTCGCGCCTAAATCGCGCCAAGGCATGCCGACCATGCCACATGTGCCAATGGCATGCCGCCACCTTGCCGTGCCTAAGCCATGCCATGTCGGCCTTCCCTTCACGGCTGCTAAAACGAATGCGTTCGACAATCAACGTACACCCTTCCATCTTAGATGCAAATCTTAGCCGTCCAAGGTCACCAACCAACGCATGGTAACCTTTGGCCCAACGCCGAAACCCTAATTTTGGCCATGCCTAAGCCGCGCCAAGGCATGCCGGCCACGCCACATGTGCCAATGGCATGCCAGCCACCTTGCCGCGCCATACCATGTCGGCCTTACTTTGGCGGCTGCCAAAACAAAGGCTTGCAACGATCAACGGCCATCTTTCCATCTAAGATGCAAATCTTAGCCGTCCAAGGTCACCAACCAACACATGGTAACCTTTGGCCCAACGCCAAAACTCTAGTTTTGGCCACGCCTAAGTCGCGCCAAGGCATGCCGTCCATGCCACATGTGCCAATGGCATGCCATCCACCTTGCCGCGCCATACCATGCCGGCCTTCCCTTTGCGGATGCCAAAAAGAAGGCTCCCTACAAGAAAACTTGGCTTTAGCGACCATTTTCTCACCAACTGTTGTGGGTATAATCCTCGGACAACCGGTCCTGGCAACTAAATACAATACTAGTTGATGGAGGTCTCTAATCACTCGTTTTTAGTAACTGTAGTAGGAGGAATTATTTAACAACAAGGCTTTAACTAGTAAAATATCATACATGTGGCTATTTTCTTTCATCCACAATGACTCGGTAACTAAAAGGTGAACGAGAAGCTATAAGTTTCCAGCTACTCTCTTTAGCCACCATAGCTATCTGTTGGTTGACACGTATACCCACCGTTAAATCGATCGCTTTGATGGTAGCTTTCAACCACTATTGTTTTGCAAGTACAAAATATACTGTAAGTTATACATTTATAGCTATCGCAGTTAGCCTCCAAAACCATCTATCAGTAGACACCTTTGCTAGCTATCAAAGTATATGCGTGGTTACTAGCTTTCAGCCACCGTGTTTTGACATCTAAAACGTGCATTGGAATCTATATATTATGAGCCCTTATTATTAGCCATAGAACAATTCGCTGGCATGAAACTATATTGACCATAAAAATCAACTAATCTATGTGTCCCAAAATCTGCCCAGTAATCTAAAATGTGCATTACAATCACTTTGGCATATTACACAAAATCGATCAAAGTGATCCATAGTTTGTCAAATTTTGTCTCTTGGAAAGAAAAATTTTCTGTCAAAATAAACCAATACATGGGAATTATTTTAACACTATAAAATACGTACTTAATTCGAGCAATATAAAAATTTAAGTTCGCTCGTTCGGTATTGGAAACTTGATCTAGTTTTATTGGAAACCATTTGGAGCATCAACCTTTTTACATGTGATTTCGTCAGGTATACTACATCCAACGCCAAAATTGTATCAAGTTGATTTTTTTTAACATGATAAAACTTATACTCAAGTACTTTGGTTTTAGACCTAACTAGTGCCTTACTGTTTGCTTTTCGAACCACTGACAGGAGAAGTCTGCAGCATAAGCAGCTGCAAAATCCCCTTCCACACTGAGAGTGAGTTCTGACATTTGGCCAGTAAACATGGAAACTTCTCATGAGAAGGTAACAGAGATGTATTTCTCTTGACCAGGAGTTCACTTTTCTTAAGTTTATATGCATTTTTGTACTTGTGATCTCAAAATTTGTTATTGCAAATTAGGCAGGTGCAAGTGTATCTTGAGAATTTTTTCAAACATGAATGGGTTGCTGCAGTGGAATTAACTTAATGGTGAAGGTGGTTGCAGAAGGACAAAGCTTCTTGGCTACACTGCAGGAAGCGTGCAAAGAGCTTAATTTGTTGATTTGGAGATCTCTCATTGCTGCACTTAAGCATTTGTGTGGACTCATGCACAGCTTGTAAGTTTCCTGAGTTGCACTAGGTTTGAGTGCTCCGCTTCCCTTCCCTTCCCTTCCCTTCCTGGACCCTGCAAAACACATACATACCGAAGGAACAACTGGAAAGGGGTGGGAAGGAACAGCTGGACTATGAATGGTCAGAGCGTAGTGAGTACAAACCCAGATCCTGACTTTCAGCTGCCTAGGTCCCGTGTGTCCTTGATGTCGTAGTATTTTGGTCAATTTTTCTTTTTAATGCACAATGATTATGGATGTTAGCACGCAAATGTGCTCCAAGTTTTTTGCTGTCTTATTTATTGGTTAATCAGAAGAGATGGACGGATTTTGTAGTTGACTTTATCGTATTATTTTCAGAATACAATCCATATCTGTTTTTGCATTATATTTTTGCGAGTCACTCTCTAGCAGCTCAAATTTGTTGTTGGCTAAGGGCCTTCACCAAGTGAAGGTGAACCACCGGACCTATGTTGGTTTTCTTTACCAGTCACACCTTACGCCTTAGCCAACCATTTTTCTGCGGCTAAACCCCTCTACGAACTAAACATTAGTGGATAAAACCGATGACCTTCTAAATAATGGGTGGCTAAAATCCTTAACCTATCACATCAAAAACCTTCACCAACTGAAATACAGTAAGTGAAAATCTTTAGCAGCCACCTCTACCAAAGATGTATTAGTCTTCAGCAACAAATAATTCTGCGGGTGAAATATTACAGCCACAAATACTTTATGCTTCTACCAACGATAATCCGTAGAGATTGGAGATAACTTCCGACAAAATATTTCGTCGTCCATTTTAGTTGAAAGATATCTCTACCAGCAGCATGGTTGGTCCAAGTCTTCAGCAAAGCAAGCTTTAGTCACTGAGCGTATTCGTTGCCATGTTCGTTGCTGGAGAGCTCCAGTCGCTGAAAATGGCCTTGTACCCACTGAATCAGAGTAGTCGCTAAATCCAACTTTTCTTGCAGTGGCTTGCGACGATCAACGGCCATATTTCCATCTAAGATGCAAATCTTAGCCGTCCAAGGTCACCAACCAACACATGGTAACCTTTGGCCACGCCTAAGCCGCGCCAAGGCATGCCGGCCATGCCCCATGTGCCAATGGCATGCCATCCACCTTGCCGCGCCTAAACCATACCATGCCGGCCTTCCCTTTACAGCTGCAAAAACAAAGGCTTGCGACGATCAAGGGCCACCTTTCCACCTAAGATGCATATCTTAGCCGTCCAAAGTTACCAACCAATGCATGGCAACTTTTGGCCCGACACCAAACCATAGTTTTGGTCGCGCCCAAACAATGCCAAAACCCTAACTTTTGGCCGCGCCTATACTATGCCATATTAAAGCCACGTCGGCCATGCTTTCATGCCACTGGCTACCAAACGTAGGGTTGCAATAATCGACGGGTAACTTTCCTCTCAAGATGCAAAATCTCGACAGTCGAAGGTCAGCACCGAGCCGGCAAGTCTCCCAAGCTCAACTTGCCAAATAATATCAACATTCTATATGTTTTCCACGAAAACACTCGAGACATCAACACATGTCACAAACTGGGGGATGCTCATTGGGTATTGGTTTAGCGGTTTACAGCGTGCGACGTACACTACGCCCGTTATAGGACAGTATCATAAGGATAAGGCGGTTAGTAAATACAGGGAGTAATGGTGAAACTCTTTCCTTCATTATGGAACATCAATTCCAGACGTTACCAGTTACCACCTCCTCCCATTTACTCATCCGTTACCATTCCTTACGAGACCAGAGTACGTTTCACTTTGACTTGTATAAATAGATCTTACCTATTTCCACCAAACGACAAGTTCAGGTCAGGAGCATACAACACTCAGAAAATATTTGGTAGCTTTCTATCTGTTAGCTTCCTTCTTTCTGATACAAGTCGTGAAACAACTAATCTTCAAGAATCAACTATTCTGGTCCCAACACTCTCTTCGCTTCCCTCCCTAAAACCAACCATGCTCCTTTACTTTGTGACCGAAGAAAGTATGGAATGGTCATTTCTTGGTTTAGGCCGGATTTGTACAGATTGATCTCCCGAATCTAAAGTACTTCCTTGCAGTACATTGTTTAGGGTTTAAACTCGTTTCTCACCCACACACCCGAAATTACCAAATTCAGCAGAAATCGTTTTCACCCTCAAACAATTGGCGACCACAGTGGGAGATCAATCTCTCGGTTGCAATATCAATTTCCAAATTTACGATATCACCTTTCGCTTCCAACTCCAACATGGTGGAACTCAGATCCGGATCAGCTGCCGAGAACACCAACGCAGAATATGTCCCAGGTGTTAACGCTACTTCCAATGGCATCACTGCGCCTCCTACTGATCCCAGCAGCACCGAAAGCCGCTTCCGCCCTTAATGTTCTTGCGCAACTTGCTAATCCTGGCAGTACTGAAAGCGCTCCTTCAGACGTTACGTCGCCAATCACCAGGGCCAGAGCTGCCGCTACCGCTCCTAACACTTCGTCAAGCATGGCGTTTCCAACTTCCACTAAGACTCCAATTACCCCACCAACGGGATGAGAAACCGGAGGAACCAGAGGAAGCCGACCCTATATCACCATCACTGATATAATGGAACGACAGGAGGTTCTCGTTAGAGCCCAGATGGACATGGTCTCGACACAGAAAGAAGTACTCGTCTTTATCAAAGCTCTGACAGAGCGTCTGCCGCAGGAGCCACGCCCTCCAGAGCCGATGAGAAACGCCTCCAACACCCCCGGCGCCAGCACCTCGGCGGAACGCATCTCTGCGGACGAGGAGATTCGTGCCAGAACCCCATTGGAAAGAAATCAGTCGTCCAATTTTGTCACACGAGAGGATCTGGAACAACTTCTCCGGAACCGAATAAAGAATGATGAAATAGACATGCATCAGCATCAACCTCCTTACCCACCTGAAATACAAAGAATTCCTCTTCCAAGAGGATACTCCTCTCCTCAATTCACCCTGTACGATGGCACCGGAAATGCACGTGAGCATGTATCTCGATTCTTGGAGTCCCTAGGAGAACATGAATACAATCACGTTCTTCGTCTGAGGGAGTTTTCGAGATCACTTACCGGAAGAGCATACACATGGTACAACAACATCGCGCTAAACAACATCCCCAACTGGGGTGGCATAGTTACCGCATTTTATAAGAAGTACTTCTTTGTGTCTGAACAAGTTACCTTCTCGGACCTAGGAAGGATGTACCAACGAGACAACGAACATCCAAATGATTTTTTCAAGAGATTCAGGGTTCAAGTACTAGACTGTCATGACCCAAACGTGACCGAGCAACAACTGGTGAATTCATGCATCAACGGTATGGATCCCATTTACCGCGCCTTGCTAGAGAACCTGCGTTTCCAGAATTCTCTGAGCTCCATGAAGCTCCCAGCGATCAGCAACGACATCACCAGCATTATTAGAAAGAGCCAGACCAACCAGAGCCGAAGACGTGCGCGAAACTCGCGGGAATAGACGTCTCATAAACAAGCAGTACAACGCTGGTCCCTCCTCTGTGAGCATAGTAAACGAGGGAGGAAAAAGGAAGGCCCCAGCGGCAGACCAGCAACCTAAACGCGAAGCACTAGCACGACGAGCAACTCCACCACAGAAGGCCGCCGCTAAATCTCCCATGCGTCGTCACGAAACTGAAGGAAATTCACAGGATTTCCCATTTCCCATTGAGGAGGTGATCGATCTGTTAGAAGCATGGATTCAAGATGATGTTATCAGACTACCATATACCAGACGACCACCGACTAAGGCCGAGATGGAAAACCCCAAATACTGCCACTACCACAGATTTGTTCATCACCCAACCAGTGATTGCAACAGACTAAAACATATCTTCAAAGGAAAGATAGAAGCAGGGGAACTTCAGCTAGGAAACGAGGTAGTACATCGAGACCCACTTCCGGTAAGGAATTGTGGAGTCTCTGGGGACTCCGTGCACGAGACTGTACGATCCATGATGCAACACGTGTGTGAAATTCTCTACCTTTCCAAGGTGCAGCGCCAAGATATCTTCACGTCTCTCAATCGTGTCGTGTCGGGCAAACGACTTTTTCCCACTACGGAAGCCACGCCAATAGCCCAAGCTCTCTCAGGAAGCGGAATCGAAAAGGACAACTGGGGACGGCTGACCACGTCCTATTTAAGAGGTATTAAATTCGACAACACGCTAATCGATGCGGCCTCTGACTTCAACATTGTTACCTTCAAGACTCTTAAAGCTGCGGGATTTACGAAACAAGAGGCTAGCCATTCCCCATCCGTAATTGAGATCACGGAAGGGGAAGCCTTGAACGTGTACGGCTACATTAACCTCGAGATCAAGATGGGAGACGCTATAACGCATATCAAATTCCACATTGTCAAAGAACTAGGCTACGACATGAGATTGGGGCACTTGCGGGTACTCGACAACAAGGCAAAATTGGGAACATCCCCTCTACCGATGTCAACGCCCGAAAGAATCTCCAACAAACCGTCCCACCTGCTGCCGTATCGATGAGTTACTGATGGAACTCGGTCACTTGGAGAAGACCCGTTGGTGCTAACTCATAAATTCCAAACACAAGTAAGTTTGGCCGAACGATCTTCTCTAGAACCAGTAATTTCTTCTCCTATTCCGTCATGGGGACTCAGCGCGATTACCGGCGCGGGCGCGGTCAAGAGATGTGAGTGGGACGACGGGCCATTCAAACGCTTTGCAAATAATTTAGAAGTTGCAATCGAAACCGACGAGACCAAGATTCAAGCGGTTACACAACATCCGAACTCGTTTCAAATCAGAGATATGGTGGTCAAAGCGAACTCGTTTCAAATCGGAGATATGGTGGTCAAAGAGAACTCGTTTCAAGTCGGGAAGATGACGGTGAAGATAGCTGTTCGGACCGATTCACCTAAGAAAAAAGAAGACAAGCCATATATGGTGGCAGACGTCCTTCTGGGGGGTTACTGCAAGCTCATCAACACAGACAAGATGAGCGGTGTGATAGTTCACTCGCGATGGCTCAAGCCTTTCAGTCCCTAAAACGCTGTACTACTTTCTCTTCCAGCACTCTCAATTTAGTGTTTCTTCAGCAATTTCTCCTTCCACTTGATATTTGCACCCCCCGAGATGAATGCACCGCTTGCATTCTTCATTAGGGTTTCGTTTTTTATTTAAAAGCATACCTTTCTTTCCGAATGAGCTTTCCGAATCTTAGAAAAAAAAGAACATATATCACTGTTGATGGTGATTTTTAGCTTATGGTTAAAATCGTAAAACTGTATAACTGACATGACGTCACTATGACCATTAGCACATTTATTGAACCGATCAGCATACCTACGTAAGAATTACCAGGGTACCTTTTTTTTTATGTGTGACGTTCCACGACAGAACCCTTAACATTGACCGACATGATCTATGCCAAACCCTAATTCTCAGGCTAACACGCCAAGGCATGCCAACCATGCCAGCCGCACCACTGTGCCAATGAAAAACCATGCCAGCCACGTCTCCGCGCCAAGGCATGCCAACCATGCCAGCCGCACCACTCTGCCAATGACAAACCATACCAGCCATATCTCCGTGCCAAGCCATGCCAACCACACCACTGTGCCAATGGAAAACCATGCCAGCCAGATCTCCGCGCCAAGGCATGCCAACCATGTCAGCCGCACCACTGTGCCAATGACAAACCATGCCAGCCACGTATACCGCGCCAAGGCATGCAAACCATGCTAGCCGCACCATGCGCCAATGGCATGCCAAACCCTTGGCCCCACCATTCCAAGCCAACCGAACCTTTCCTTGGCCCCAACCATGCTAGCCGCACCATGCACCAATGGCATGCCAAACCCTTGGCCCCACTATGCCAAGCTGTCCGTGCCAAACCCTTGGCCCCACTATGCTAGCCGCACCATGCCAAGCCGTCCGTGCCAAACCCTTGGCCCCACTATGCCAAGCCGTCTGTGCCAAGCCGCACCATGCTAGCCGTCCATGCCAAACCCTTGGCCCCACTATGCTAGCCGCACCATGCCAAGCCGTTCGTACCAAACCCTTGGCCCCACTATGCCAAGCCGTCCGCGCCATTTGCCTTGGCCCCACCATGCCAAGCCAACCGCACCTTTACTTGACCCCAACCATGCTGGCCGCACCATGCGCCAATGACATGCCAAACCCTTGGCCCACCATGCCAAGCCCGTCCGCGCCATTTGCGTTGGCCCCACCATGCCAAGCCAACCGCACCTTGCCTTGGCCCCAACCATGCTAGCCGCACCATGCGCCAATGGCAAGCCAAACCCTTGGCCCCACCATGCCAAGCCGTCCGTGCCAAACCCTTGGCCCCACTATGCCAAGCCATCCGCGCCATTTTTCTTGGCCCCACCATACCAAGCCAACCGCACCTTGCCTTGGCCCCAACCATGCTAGCCGCACCATGCGCCAACGGCATGCCAAACCCTTGTCCCCACCATGCCAAGCCAACCGCACCTTGCCTTGGCCTTACCATGCCGGCCTTTCCTATGCGGCTACCAAAAAGAAGGCATGTGACGATCAACGACCACCCTTCCATCCTAGATGCAAATCCTAACCGTCCAAGGTTGCCAAACATTGCATGGTAACCTTTGGCCCAAAACCCTAGTTTTGGCCACGCCAAACCGCGCCAAGGCATGCCATGGCACATGTGCCAATGGCATGCCCGCTACCTTGTCGCGCCACACCATGCCGAACTTTCTTATGCGGCTACTAAAACGAAGGCGTGCGACGATCAACGACCACCCTTCCATCTTAGATACAAATCCTAGCCGTCCAAGGTCGTCAACCAACACATGGTAACCTTTGTCCCAAAACCTTAGTTTTGGCCACGCCAAACCGCGCCAAGGCATGCCATGCCACATGTGCCAATGGCATGCCAACCACCTTGCCGCGTCACACCATGCCGGCCTTCCCTATGCGGCTACCAAAACGAAGGCGTGCGACGATCAACGGCCACCCTTCCATCCTAGATGAAAATCCTAGCCGTCCAAGGTTGCCAAACAACGCATGGTAACCTTTGGCCCAAAACCCTAGTTTTGGCCACGCCAAACCGCGGCAAGGCATGCGATGCCACATGTGCCAATGGCATGCCAACCACCTTGTCGCGCCACACCATATCGGCCTTCCTTATGCGGCTACCAAAATGAAGGCGTGCGACGATCAACGGACACCCTTCCATCTTAGATGCAAATCCTAGCCGTCTAAGGTCGCCAACCAACGCATGGTAACCTTTGGCCCAAAACCCTAGTTTTGGCCACGCCAAACCGCGCCAAGGCATGCCATGCCACATGTGCTAATGGCATGCCAACCACCTTGCCGCGTCACACCATGCTGGCCTTTCCCTATGCGGATACCAAAACGAAAGCGAGTGACGATCAACGGCCACCCTTCCATCCTAGATGCAGATCTTGGCCGTCCAAGGTTACCAGCTAACTCATGGACGCCAAGCCCTAGTTTGGTCGCGCCCAAACAAAGCCAAAATCCTAACTTTTGGCCGCGCCTAAACTAGGACATATTAAAGCTATACCGGACACGCTTGCATGCCACTGGTTACCAAACGAAGGGTTGCAATAATCAACGGCTACCCTTCCTCTCAAGATGCAAAATCTCGACCGTCGAAGGTCACCACCGAGCCGGCAAGTCTCCCAAGCTCAACTTGCCAAACAACAACAACATGCTACATGTTTTCCAAAAAAACACTCGAGACATCAACACATGTCACAAACTGGGGGATGCTCATTGTGTATTGGTTTGGCGGTTTACAACATGCGGCGTACACTACGCCCGTTACAAGACAGTGTCATAAGGATGAGGCGGTTAGTAAATACAGGGAGTAATGGTGAAACGCTTTCTTTTATGGAACATCAATTCCAGGCGTTACCGGTTACCACCTCCTCTCATTTACTCACCCGTTTTCCATTTCTTAGTGAGACCAGAGTACGTTTCACTTCGACTTGTATAAATAGGTCTTACATATTTCCTCCGAACAACAAGTTCAGGTTAGGAATATACAACACTCAGAAAATATTTGCTAGCTTCCCATCTGTTAGCTTCCCACTTTCTGATATAAGTCGTAAAACAACTAATCTTCCAAAATCAACTATTCTGGTCTCAACACTCTCTTCGCTTCCCTCCCCAAAACCAACCATTCTCCTTCACTTTGTGACCGAAGCAAGTTTGGAACGTCCATTTCTTGGGTTATGCCGGATTTGTACAGATTGATCTCTCGGATCTAAAGTACTCCCTTGCAGTACATTGTTTAGGGTTTAAAATCGTTTCTCACCCACACACCCGAAATTACCAAAATCAGCAGAAGTCGTTTTCACCCTCAAACAATTGGAGACCACAGTGGGAGATTCATCTTTCGGTCACAACGTCAGTTTTCAATCCTCGATCTCATACCTCGACCCAGACGTCAAGACAGTAGAATCAAACGATCCGCTCAGGAATCGACGACTCAGCTACCAGGCGGCTCAAACGATCCGGTCAGGAATCAACGACTCAGCAACCAGGAGGCTCGATTACCAGTCGTAACACAGCAAGGGACGACTGGGGACTTCCGAGTGGTTAGAAGCAAACGATCCGACCAGAGATCGTCGGCACGACAAGGAATAACTGGGGACTTTCTATAGTCACGGTGATGTTTCCCACAAAACTCGGTCTTACATCCGGGAGATTCCTTTTTCACCAGAAGATCCGAAAAACCGAGTAAGTCTTGCTAGACAAAGTACATGATCTACTACCTCAAGTCTTCACGGGGGAAATAAAAACCAATAGCCATATTTCCCGTGCTTCATGCTTTCTACTATCGCACAACATTCACAATTCCATGACTCTCCTGGGGTACTCATGACACTTATGTTCATAACCAAAACATCATTATTCCAAAACGATTCATTCTATATAATAATTCAAAACCCTCAGGGTAACATTTGTCTACCAACCCAAAAATCCTGGAAATCAAAACGATAAACTAGGCGTTTCATTTTCCTTTAAAAAAAAAGAAACTTAAAATAAGAAGTTCAAAAGACAGAAATACGTTCAAGGAAAGTTTTTCAACAATGGATTGCTCTTCTTGGCGAAGGCCTCCTTCGTGCTTTGGAGAGCCGCCCTTTTCAACTTCAGCTTCCTGGACAACTTTTCGACTTCCGCTTCCCGCTTCTTCACCATATCCGCAGAAGGACTTTCGCCTTTTTCGGCCAGTAACTTTTGAACCTCAGAGAGACCTTCAACGAACCAAGGAACATTGAACTCGAAGTTTACACACACGTCACGATGGAACCTCCAGCTCGAGACTACATCCTCAGAAACAGTATGACCAATTACGTTGCACATGTCATCAATCGAAGACAAAGCTTCTTCCATACGCTTAACCAACGCAAATCGACTAGTAATTTTCTTGGTCGTGGCGATATGTCCATAGCTTTCCCATATCTTAGTGTATAGAGCTGCATGTTTTTCCGGCACGCTAAATCCCCCGATCAACACATGATCCGGATGAGGAACCAGGTATGGAGGATTGAAAGTGACGCCCGCGACTGCATCAGCGACCGGCAAGGGATTCCTAACGATAATTGCACCTGCGGCCACTGGAGTACTCTCCATTGTCCGAGTCACAACGACGTTTTCATCTCGATCAACATCCATTTCAAGGTCACCCGGTGCAGCTGCCACAGTTGGAGACAAACCTGTATCTCCGCCAGTCTCCATCTCAGGGCCATCTTCAGAAACGGCTTTCCCTATGATATCACAAATTAGATATTTTTCAAAGAGAAAGGAAAAAAAAAAAACACTCGGGAGACTCACTGATTCGCTTTCAGACCGACTAGATGAGCTCAAGGACTTCATGGTAATTCAACGACAACAACGAAGATCTACACCAAGGAACCGTGGAACTTCATCAACAAAAAGGTATGTGAAGACTTGAACTTATCTATCACTCGAAAGTCTATCTATTCTTCTCCTACTTCTTATGAGACAAAAGTCGTATACTATATAGACTAGATCATATACACTTGATATTTCGAGCTGAGTATTCATTGCTTATCTTTTACTCGAAATCATGTGTTGGTAAAGCGTTTCGCTTTGATTAGGTTTATCTTCACCTAGTTACGAAAGTCATGAAAGTTTCAATCACTTTGGAAATTGCTCTGACGAGAAAGGTCTGTTGTTCTTCACGAATGAATATCGCCCTCTGAGAATGTTTCAATGATTGAAATGAGAGTTTAGATTATATAACCATGTATTCCTTGAACCGAAGTTTTCGAACTTTGTTGATCAAGAGAAATCGGTAGGATTGTGGAATTGGGTTTCCAAGTCCGTGAACCCAGTCTGCAAACCCAGTCCGCAGACTCAGTATGCGAACTGACGGAAGTTCTTGACCGAGAATTTCTGCTGGGATTTCCAAAACTCGTTTGTGTACTAAGTCCGCGAACCCAGTCCGCGAACTGGCGGAAGTTCTCGACCCGAGAATTTCTGTTGGGTTTGGAAAACTCAACCGATTAGCTTAAGTCCGCGAACTTGTTTGTGAACTTAAGAGGTTATGATCTAAAGATGTGCTCTGAACATGAAACATTAATTATTAAAGAAAGATTTATGCAAACCGTGGCTATAATGTTCATGTGCCGATTCTAATCGAATCGAATCATCTTTGTTTCAATTATGTCTTGTGTAGTTATATAAGATCTCATAGCAATTGAACAACTCTTAAGTAGTTCATTTGAGTCAATTGAACTAGTTATGGTGAAGAGGAACATGATTAATATGAGATTCTCATATGGTTGACCTTTTGGGTTATCATGTTGAACCAACATACGTGTACTCGTTTGGGCATGGTTTTCAAGAACCCAGTAAGCGTGTACCCAAGTGTGTGTGACCAGCTATGTCTTTCGATCTAATGGTTGAGAGATATTGGCTTGAATCTAAATCAGGTTTTCATCTAACGGTGAATAAGGATTGCTTTGTACCTAAGGCAAAACCCTGATTTGAAGGCTATATAAATGAGACGTCTAGCATTGAGAAAACCTAATCCACACACGTCTGTGTGCTACTAGTGCTTTCGCTAGAGTCGATCTCCATTAACTCTTGAGTTTCTTCTCTAAACTCGAGTTAACGACTTAAAGACTTCATTGGGATTGTGAATCTAGACCGATACTAGTTTTCTTGTAGTTGTGTGATATGATATTGCATCTTATGTCGTACGAGTAGAATCGATTGATTGGCTTGAGATCGTGAGAGTTCTCCGATATGCAAGATAAAGAAGTCACAAACATCTTCGTCTCACTATTTGTGATTCCTCGACAATCCGCTTGTGTAGTCAGGAAGGATTGTAGAGAGGTGATTGATTAATCTATGTTGTTCTTCGGGAATATAAGACCGGATTATCAACTGGTTCATGTTACCTTGATTTTATATCTAAAGACGGAACAAAACCTAGGGTTTATCTGTGGGAGACAGATTTATCCTTTCGATAGACTTTTCTGTGTGAGACAGATTCATTTATTATCAAGTCTGTGATTTTGGGTTGCAGCAACTCTTAGTTGTGGGTGAGATCAGCTAAGGGAATCAAGTACGCAATGTCCTGCTGGGATCAGAGGCATAGGGGTACAACTGTACCTTGTATCAGTAGGAGATTGGTAGGGGTTCAACTATAGATCAGTCCGAAGTTAGCTTGGAGTAGGCTAGTGTCTGTAGCGGCTTAATACAATGTGTATTCAATCTAGACTAGGTCCCGGGCTTTTTCTGCATTTGCGGTTTACTCGTTAACAAAACTTCTGGTGTCTGTGTTATTTATTTTCCGAATTATATTTTGTATAATATAAATAATACAGGTTGTACGTTAAGATCATCAACTTCTCTAATCCTACCTTTGGTTGTTGATTGTAGTTGATTGATCCTTGGATATTGGTCTTTGGTACCGTCCAAGTTATCTCTCTTTGATAAAGACTCGCAGATTTTTATTTGCTTGAGTAAAGATCAAATTGAGAGATTGAGATAATAACTCCTTGAGATACTTTTTATCTAGATTGAGTCTGACTGTATAGTTGATTCTCTAGCAAAGTATTTCGGAGTTAGTCCATACAGATTGCTAAGCGAAATATTGGGTGGTGTTGTTAGACCCCCGCTTTTTCAATTGGTATCAAAGCAGGCAAACACGTTAAAGACCTTATAAGTCTGTGTTTGTAGCGATCTGATTATGGACGAGTCTATCTCTAATAACGTACCAGATCATAAATTACCAGATGATTTTCAAAGCTTGGATTCACCTGAGAGAACCGTCACATCTAGACATTCTCTTAATATAGAATCTGTTGAAGTCTGGGAAACACACCTAGAAGAACAGTTTGATGAACTTTCTGATGAAGGTGATTCAGATATTGATAGAGATGTTGATGAGGAAGTCTCAGAGTATGTTAACCTTTTGAGTTCGTTGGAAAAGAAAAAGATGACAATTTCTCATGTCACACCTTTTCTGACTACTCTCTGTCGTACAAACAAGAAATTGAGAAGATGTTACGCGGGTGTTTATGTTTCGAATCTTTCTAATGAATCGATCCTCAAGGATTCTGAGGAAAACCTACGTAGTCGCTTGAATGTGATAATCTTTATCAAAAGTATTTCTTGTTAGAAAAAAAACTTGCAGCCCAACAAGCAAGTTTTGATGACAGAGAAAGCGCGTTTCTCGCTCGAGAAAAACGTCCTGAGGCTGATTTAGCTGTTGCTCTTGATAAAATCAAGATGTTGGAAGATGATTTGAAAAAGTTCAATACTAGTTCAAGAAAATTAACCACTATGCTAGGAGCAAGTAAAAATCATCGTGATACACGAGGATTGGGCTATAAGGGAATAGATGCTCCAAGTATTAGCAAAGAGGTAAAATTAAACAAGGCTAGTGATTCTTCTCAACAAAAGGTTTCCACTGATGGCAAAAGTGAAATACCTTCAACGACAGTTAAGGTTCAAAAGAGCAAAGTATATCAACCTCCCAAGTCAGAACACACGGATCGAGGTAAGAAAATTCCTTATGTTTGCCACTATTGCGGGAATAAAGGTCACCTGGAAAGGATATGTCGTTCTGTATAAGGAATGAAAAAATTCATGATGTTCTTGTTTGGGCATCACAAGAATTTGTGAAACCAAGATCATACGTTAAGACTAATCCCCTTAATGTTACAGGTTGTAATTGTCCAACCTTTAGGCAAAGGAATCAGTGATGTGATAAACCTAGTTTTGCCTATAAACGTCATACGACTCCTTTTCACAATCGTAATGGTTATCAAAAGGATAACTTCGTAAATACGAAGACAAGATCCGATGCTCCCAATTGGAGAAAGACTAACTTGCAAAAGAATAATAAACAATCTAATTCTCTTCCGAGAATTATAGAAGAGAGTAATGGGAAGAAGGTTATGGTTGTTCCTAAACGCACTCATAAGTGGATACCAAAGAAAGTCAATGATTTTTTGAGTGTGAAAATGAATGATCTCCCAGAAGATTTCATGACTATGGAGAAGGCAGTATCCATGATGTTGGAACTTAACAACTTTTTGGAAAAATGGAATTGGATGTGAAAGGTTCTAAAAACGATCTCTTTCATGATAATCCAAAGGTCACTTGTGGTGAGCAAGAAATTGTTCACCCCAACACAACTTGATTGTGTTGTAAGTACATCCTCACCAAGAAATGCCCTGCTATGTATACGGTGAGGGAAGCACAAGAATTGGGGCGCACAGATTATATTCAGTGAGGCTGTAGAATTCAATTGGACTTTTATAAAAAGGTATGTGTATAAACTTGAGCAAGTTTTATGTTTTTATTACTTGTTTGAGTACTTATAATGATCCATGTACCTTGATTATCGTTCATTTCTACCTAACTTGATATGTGTTTAAGATTCTTAAATGCTTAGGTTTGAAAATAGTTGTTCGGGATGTTTGGACTTCATGGTACACATTCCAGGGATGCATACCATCATGAAAAATCAAAATCCAGGGGTTGAAGTTCGCGGACTTGAAAAAATTTGTTTGCAAACCCGTATGCATATTTGCCTGTAGACGTCGATTTTCGGTAAACTTGTTTTGGCCGTAATTTCTTCGTCCGAACTCGGAATGACCTCATTATTTTTGCATTCTATTTATTTTTGAATTTTATTCAAAATGGAGATGAGAAACCTTGAATTTGGATGAGTTAAGATTAGTATTTGTACTAGCTCTTGTTTTTGAGTGTTCTAAGGACAAATCATCTTATATGTGCATTACGAGTTTGTCTTGATGCCTAGGAAACTTATTATGAGAATTTAATCTTGTTTTTGAGAAGGATTACTAGAGTTTGGAATACCAATTATTGTGATTATACATAGCTATGTCCAATGTTTTCATCTTCTTATTTTTTAGGTTTATTGGTATTAAATTCTAAAAACATTTGGAGGATGATTATTGTTGCAGTATTTTCTTGGTTTGTTATATTGAATTATTTTTTATGGGATATGTATTGTTTGCGTCCGTGAACTTGAAGGTCCCATATTGCTGTCAAAAGTAAAGTCGTCCATGAATTGGTATTCGTATTGATGAAAGGACGAATGGACTTTTGACATATACAAAAGTTATGCCTATGCAATCATGTAATTGATGGAAAACAGGATTAAATATTTTGTGTGAAAAGGATAAAGTCTATTTTGTCGTTATGATGGAAAATAGAATAGATCCTTGTATGTTAACCACGATATTGATCTTCATTGATCCACCTTTCTATGTTTTACCGTGAAGGCTCCATTGTGTGTATTATGTTGAGCACCTACAACTAAGTCGATTAACCTTGGCTTTGTTGGTTGTTCCGTAAGATGCTATATGTTGAGCATTATAAACTAAATTAATCATCCTTGGTTATTTAGTTTGTACTCCATAAGTTTTCTTTCTTACGTTGAGTACATGTTCGGTTAAGATGGTCATGTTCCATGATGATCTTAGTCGGGGTTCCGTAATCTTTTTATGTTGGGCCCAAAATAATTAAATTGATTACTTCGGTGATTAGTTTGGTTGTTTGCTTTTCGATTAGATTAATTATAGGCTCTCTTGTAATTAATCTAGTTGTGTATTCATATATTCCACAAGCTCTTGTGTTGAGTATATGAATGGCTACACTATCATGTTCTATTGGTTAATGTAGTCATGTATTCCGTAAGGTTTTCCTTATGTCGAGTACTTGAACGGTTAAGTTAGTCACCTCTATATGATTAACTTAGTCGTAGCATGTTGCACTTTCTATTAAATTGATCACTTTTGTGGTTTTGATTTAATTGTGTATTCCAATTAGAATATTCATGGGTTTACTTGTGTGTATTTTGGTTGAGTTTTGGATATAAAAAATCATTCACATGGTTTTTGGTGTCCAAGTAAAAATACTTCTTTTCTTTCGAAATTAAGGTCGCTCTTGTTGTTCCTTTTAGAATGACATCAAATGAGGGGAGAGTTCTTTTGAACTTGTGCTTAATGGTAATATCTTGCGGGGAGTGCGGCTGTGGAATTTTATAGGGGTTATCCTGCGTCTTAAAACTCCTTGATGAATGCTGTTAGCTTCGGCTATAATATTGCATCTAAATTAAGATGATATGTTGTCTTTCTTTTGGTCATGAAATGTCTCTTGTGGAAATTTCGTTATGAACCCGTTCTTGTACCTTTGCCAATTTTATTGACAAAAAGGGGGAAAATCATTGTAGGTCACACTACAAATACATATGGTTTTCGGATCATTGTGTAAGGGGGAGTGGTTTCCATGATTGAGATGGAGTATTGACTAAGGGGGAGTGATACATATCACCATAGTATTATTGTTAAAGTCGTGATGCAATTGGACTTTGATGTTCATGATAATACTATGACACTGTATAATAATGATCGAGAATCTCGATTTCTCTCATTGTTATAGCTATGGATCTTCAACAACGGTGATACTAAACTTACAACCTTTGGGATCATTGGAGTACTTGGAAGGACGAAGATTTCAAGGAATGTTGAAGATTAGACTATGGAATAGGAGCCACAAAAGTTTATCTTTTTTGTATTCCATATGTATTAATAGTTTTTTCACTAAAATTGACAAAGAGGGAGATTGTTAGAGCATAGCTCGGTCAACCTCGCATGCGTTGCTATATCAAGCATATTTTTCAATGTTAGTGATCAAAACTATAAAGTCTTGATTTCTAGCCTATTAGCTAAGTCTCGGACTAGGATAAGAAAAGTGTAGTTGAGCTCAAGGACTTCATGGTTATTCAACGACAACGACGAAGATCTACACCAAGGAACCGTGGAACTTCATCAACAAAAAGGTATGTGAAGACTTGAACTTATCTATCACTCGAAAGTCTATCTATTCTTCTCCTACTTCTTATGAGACAAAAGTCGGTATGCTATATAGACTAGATCATATACACTCGATATTTCGAGTTGAG